>NW_016811410.1:1672599-1709754 GCF_001698545.2 Rhinopithecus bieti | reverse complement strand
CTGTCTTAGCAGTGACTTGTGAGTGTGCGTGGGGGAGTCCCTGTCTTAACAGTGACTTGGGGTGTGTGGGGGTGCTCACTGTCTTAGCAGTGACTTGCAGGTACATGGATAGTTACTGTATTCTTTATTCCTCTTGATATATTTCAAATATTGCAAAATACCCTTAGATTACATACCCCAAGACCATCTAAAAGCATTCCCAGTAACACTTGCTTAGTCCATTTACTTTCACAGACACTCCTGTCTTCCTGCCTGGAAACTTCTGTTGAGGGACCTGATGAAGGGGAGTGAGGCGTTGCAGTGCTGCCTCAGCCCAGTCCTGATTCTCTGTGTGGCAGCGCCTTCTCGTGTTCTAGGCCGCCTCACAAAACCAGTTATGCGCTTATGTCTGTGTCTGTGCTGTTCCCTTCCTGGGCCAGAACCGGGCTGCTGGGCAGCGCCCTGGTTTGCAGCATGGAAACACCCACTCTGGGGCTGGCACTGTATGGGAAGAATTTAAAAGGGATCATAAATCTGTATAAAAGCTGATCTGCTTTTCATTCTTACCATGCACCAGCAATTCCAGTGTCGGCCATACATCTTTTGTGGTCTGTGTTCTGAATAATGGTTGCTGTTGAGTTTTAATAACATAAACGTAAGCTTCAGATTCACACATTCTTATACTCACCCTTTCGTAAACATTGTGTTTTATGTGGAAACTAATTTCGGGAACTCCCAGTCAATGGCCCTCACGTACCAACTTGGCTGCACACCCCTGTTCCAAGACCATGTGCACAACTTGGCATTGCTGGACGGTGCTGGGCACATCTTGTGTCTCCTGCCCCTGTGGTGCTGTGGACTCCTGGATGGAAGCAGGAGATGTGAAATAAACATGGATAGCTGAGTGCAATTTCTCTTTTCTGAGTTTGTCTTTTTTTTTTTTTTTTTTTTTTCGTGCTTTGAAGTTTTAGACAAGGTCAGCCAGACACTAGATATTTGCCAGCAGCTGGGGTCAGTGCTGGGCCATGGAAGGGAAACAGCCCGCTTCTTTCTCACGGCACCTTGAAGACGTGCCGGCACGAAGGTCTCTCGCCGTGCATGACCACGGGGGCAGGACGTGAGGGTGCAGGTCAGTGTCAGAATACGAAGAACAGGCGAGCTTCGAGGACTGCTGGAGAAATCAGAAGGGCATTGTTTGAACACATCTTTCATCAGAAACTGGACTCATAAAGCCATGGGTCAAATCATGGCAGTGGTTGCTATCATTCAGCCATTTTTCTGTCATTTTGTAGAAAAGGAAGATTGCAGAGGTTTTTGCCAATATGAAGTTATGAGGATGTGTGCGTTCGTGGAATTTTTCGACAGCAGAGACATTTGAAAGCCATTACAATTGATCTTGAAGAAAAAAGCATGGACAGTATTGTATTGTCTGGAATGTGTTGTGAAATGCAGTTGTTCTAAAATTCTGCCACACTTCGCCCAGTGTTTAAGATTTTTACTATTTCTATCCGTTGCTTCATTTGAAGGAAACTTTTTGAAATTAATAGAAAAGCAGTTTAACTCTGAAGAAACATTGACAGATATGACTAGTAACTGTTGAACATGATAAGGATTGTGTTCAGGTCATTATGAATTATTGACAAACTGCAGAATTTAAGGCTTAAACTGTACTGTTACTTATGAGTGAGATAAATAGGTGGGATTGTTTCAGAAAATACACTAATGTCTTACTGACATGATTATATATAAAGCTCAGTAAGAATCTTCACAGCACTCCTCTTCGGACTGGTATTGTGATTGTTCATTCCTGATTTCTGAAAGTAACTGGGTTGTGGGGGCGGGTGGTATGCACTGTGCACCCCAGGGTTGGGGTCTGAGTCCTTGTTGCTCCCCCCACTTAGGAGTGCTGCTCTCTGCTCTTGTTTTGAACAGCGCCATCATGACCGGGTCCTACAACAACTTCTTCAGAATGTTTGACAGAGACACGCGGAGGGATGTGACCCTGGAGGCCTCGAGAGAGAGCAGCAAACCACGCGCCAGCCTCAAACCCAGGAAGGTGTGTACAGGGGGTAAGCGGAAGAAAGACGAGATCAGTGTGGACAGTCTGGACTTCAACAAGAAGATCCTGCACACGGCCTGGCACCCCGCGGACAATGTCATTGCCGTGGCTGCCACCAATAACTTGTACATATTCCAGGACAAAATCAACTAGGGACGCGAACGTGAGGACCAAGTCTTGTCTTGCATAGTTAAGCCGATCATTTTTCTGTCAGAGAAAGGCATCATTGTCCGCTCCATTAAGAACAGCGACGCACCTGCTGCTTCCCTTCACAGACACAGGAGAAAGCTGCCGCCGCTGGAGGCCCGGTGTGTTCCGCCTTTGGCGAGGCGCGAGGCAGGCGCTACTGCTCACATGGAGACGCTCTCGAAGCAGAGTTGACACTGCTCCCAAAAGGCCATTACTCAAAAGAATAAATGTATTTATTTCAGTCCAAGCCTTCCTTTCCAATTTATAGAACAAAAAATTAACATCCAAGAGAAAAGTTACTGTTGTCAGTTACCGCTCTTCCTTCGACTTTCCCTCTCTCTGCCATCGCACTTGGGCCTTCACTGCAGCGTGGCGTGGCCACCGTCCGTGTCCTCTCAGCCTTCCTCTGAGCCCGGGTGGGCTCCGTGGATGTGTGGATGTGGCCCGAGCAGGCTCAGGCGGCCCCACTCAACCACAGCATCCGCCGCCACCCCTTCGGGTGTGAGCACTCAATAAAAACAACACGCTATAAAAAGTGTTTTTAAATCCAAACATAAGCATTGCCTTTTCATTTGCTTTCATTGCATAGAATGAAGTTATGCAGGGTTCTTCTTTGGAACTACCTGTTTGAGAAATGTGTCCCCTTCTTTGGCAGCGTGGGGGGTTGTGTGCAGCATTTCTGTCCCCAAGCTGCCACCCGCTGTGTTTCTATAGGACCCCATCAGATACACCAGGTAAGGTCTGGGAAAAACCAGAACCGAGGCCACCTCTGAGAAAGAAAATTGCAAGGAAGAACCGAAAGTGCTGCCATCCAATTAGCCTGGTTTAAAGTAGCCTCAAATTCACTACAGATGAAGAAACATGTGCTTTCTTTCTAAGGCTTTTGAAAAGTACTTTGGGGAAGTATACTTTTAAATATTGCTAAAATTATATGCATGCTAAATTTCATCCTGCATTTCAAACCAGGAAAATTAAGTAATTTTAATTACATGATGCCACCAGCACGTTTGTTTATTTTCAAGTAAGATCTTTGATGCCAGAAATCAAGATTTTCCAAGACATATAATACAGAGCTGTAACAATGCTGGGTGACCAGAGCTTGCTTCTGTGGGATTTAACACACACCCACTACGTGTCCCCGAGGGGAGTGGGGAGTCGGGCTCCCGTGCCCCTGTGGGGATGAAGGTGTGTGCTGATCCCCCGTTCCCGTCTAGATGAAGGTATGTGCTGATCCCTTGTGCCCCTGTCTAGATGAAGGTGTATGCTGATCCTGATTCCTCATGCCCCTGTGGAGATGAAGGTGTGTGCTGATCCTGATTCCTTGTGCCCCAGTGGAGATGGAGGTGTGTGCAGATCCCCCATTCCCCTGTCTAGATGGTGTGTGCTGATCCTGATTCCTCATGCCCCTATGGAGATGAAGGTGTGTGCTGATCCTGATTCCTCATGCCCCTATGGAGATGGAGGTGTGTGCTCATCCCCCATTCCCCTGTCTAGATGAAGGTGTGTGCTGATCCCTTGTGCCCCTGTATAGATGAAGGTGTGTGTTGATCCCTTGTGCCCCTGTCTAGATGAAGGTGTGTGCTGATCCTGATTCCTCATGCCCCTATGGAGATGGAGGTGGTGCTGATCCTGATTCCTCATGCCCCAGTGGAGATGGAGGTGTGTGCTGATTACTAATCCACATCACAAGAACAGGGTGTCTGTCAATACCCTGAATTAATGCTAACACAGTGCCACTTGAGTTAACATTAAGTTAGAAATTAAGAATCTAAAAGTACTTTTATTTTTGTATATTGATTGTGACACAGTTTACAAAGTCTGAGGTGTGGAACAGAGTTATTTAAGCATTAGTCAACCCTGGTCCTTAAAAAGACAGTTCTAGTAAAATGGGATTGTATATATTTGTTCGACTATTTTGACCAAAAAGTTTAATAAATTGTAAATGTTTAACTGGATTTTCACTACGTATTTGGACACCTTTTGCCATCTTTCCTCTAGAACATATTTCCCACTAAATAGCCCACCTCCTCCACCTCCGGGGCAGAGCAGAAGGTGCAGCCCAGGCGGATCCCATGTGCAGAGGCTCTGTGTGGCACTGCTGTTCCCATGGGACTGCCACTGCCTCAAGGTCTGGGGTGCACATTCCCTGGAGGTGTCCTCACCTGGCTCTGGGGCCCCTGTGGAGGAAGTCACCTGGCCAGCAGCCCTTTCCACTTCCGTGGGTTCTCCCCAGTGCAGTCTTGATGTTCTGAGAGGCGCTGGCGATTGCAGGCACCTATGTCTGCAAAAAGCAGGATCCATTCACTTCTGAGAAAGAAGTGCCCTCAACAGGCATGGAGGAAGTTTCTCCTGGGTTCTTTTCCCTTGTATACTTCAGATTCCATTTAAGCCTTTTCCATCCCAGTGAGGTAAGAATCCTGTCTTTTTCAGACTTGATATTTATTATTTACATTCAAGCTTATGAAATATCTGTCATTTCTCTTGTTCTAACTTTCCTCTTTTCTGCTTAAAGAGAAAACAGTGTCATCAGCTTCTGAAGGTTAATGCTGAGCACACTTCATTGATGAAGGTTCTGTGCCTGTGGTTCACATGAAGGTTTGCTGTGCTCTGGGGTGATGACCTGGATTCCATGAACACACTTCCTTCATATGTGGATTTAACATGCCTTTTTTGAAAGAAAAATGGAGCTCCTATGAACCAGTTTATGATGCCGTTGTGGACACACTCGGTCTGATTTCGGAAGCCACATGACTGGCAGGTGTGGGCTGGAGACTGCAGCATGTGCATGTCTGTCTGTCCTGTGTGGAGCCAAGTTACTGCCGTTAGTGCCAGAAGCCACCCAAAGTGCGGTGCCATGGGTTTGGTGTGTGTCCTGCTCCCGGCCAGACGAAGCTGGCCCCGGATCCACCGGGCCCGGCTGCTCGGCGTCACCCCTTTGCTTGCTTGGGAGGAACACTGGCTCTGGGTCTGCGGAGGCTGAGTGGCCTTAAGCTTGCTTTCTCCTAAACCTGCGCTGTGTGTCCTTGGCCAGCGGCTTTGGCGTCAGCCAGGGAGTAGGGGAATGAGGTCAGAGCCAGCAGGAGTCCGGGCTGTGCAGGACAGCAGAGGTTGCGTCTTCCCAGAGCTGCAGGCGAAGGGACATGAAGTGGCTGCTGTATGCAGGGTGTGGCTCTGCTCGCCCTGGGCTGGGCTGGGCCGGGCCGGGCCGGGCCGGGGGTCCTGAGTGGGGCTGCAGCGGCATTCTCCGTGGTGAGCTGTGCTCTTGGTGCTGTGCTGGGATCACCAGGGGAGTCGGATGGAAGCCGTCTGTGAGCTGGTGAGACAGCCAGCCAGGAATCCAGCTGCAGGTGGGGAGAAAATGCAGCTCAAACCAGTGGAGCTGAAAGGGGCCTGCAGACCACCTTCAGACACTGCCTACGGCCGCCGCTCCCCCAACTCCCAGGAGAGGCCTGGGCCTGGGGGCCTGGCAGGCCCCACGCTCTTACCTTGGGTCCCATCCTGGGCAGAAGGACTCGCTCGTGCCCTCCGAGGGGGCTGCCTGCCAAAGCCGAGCTCAGCAGTCCCCGACAGTGGGTCTTTTCTGCTCAGACAGTGTGCAGGGGTGGATGGAGTGTAGACCAGATTTGGGTAAGGGCAGCACCTCCAGCCCCATGGGGCTGTCACAAGTCAGGCCCTGCAGAGCTGTGGGGTTTGGCTGGTGTGGGTGGCAACCCCTCCTGAGTGCCTGCTGCAGGCAGGCTCTGCACCAGGGCTTTCCGTACAGCCATCCTGGCCATGGGTCACAGATGCACACACCACAGCACCCGGCTGGGCACTGGGGTGATGCTGGGCTTGGCTTTGAGCCCCGTGCCTCTGTGCCCCGTGTGCCCCTCAGAGCACTGGTGACAATGCAGGGCTGCCTACAGGACACCCAGGGTTCCTTGATCTTTTAGGAACTGCAGCAAACCCCTGAAGCCGTGAGAGGTGCAGAGGCGCTGCCGTCCTGGGCCAGGCCTCAGCTTCCGCTGTCTGCACCTCTGGCTGCAGCGCCTGCACCCAGTCCCAAGAGCACAGCGGCTGCGACTTGTCTCTGGCCAGGGGAGGTGGTGGCGTCATACCCAGGACAGGAACCCACACTTGATGTCCTCTGGGGTCTTTTTACATTATCTTAAGGACTGACAGACTCCCATCCCATCTGCTCCCACCTGTCCCTAATTTCATGCGCCTCCGCCTGAGTTCCTGCACGCATTTCCTGAATAAACACCCCCCTGTGCCAGTCAGAACCCTCAGGGATTTTGGAAGTGAGAGCCCAGCAAGGCAGCTGGCCAGGGGGCTGCACTGCCCTTTGGGGAGCACCGGTGCCCAGGACTCTGCTTCTGAGGCTGGCCTGTACAATGATTTTGTATAAATCTCTCCAATTAGAACCTTTTAGTGTATTTTTTAATATAACAGAAACTGGTGTCTTAAAATACAAGACTAGCTGCCCAGTGATAGACACCAAATCGATCCTGGTTTGCAGTGGCCAGGATCCCTGACAGTGGAATGGTGAGGTTAGAACTGAAACTGCATTTCATGAAATCACACCATCACGCAGGAGAAAAAAGGTTTGGGGTGAGGGGCAATACCGTCCTAAGAAAGCTCGCCAGCTCCATGCAGTCACCTTCACTCACTCACCAGATGTAGATTGCAAAGAAGCAAAACCTGTGGTTTCTTTAGTAATCACAGTCTCCATCTGGTGAGTGGTTAAAGTCACATTCTGTTTTCATTTTCCTTTTGGTTGCTGGGAAATGCTTCTGATCGTAATAGTTTTCGATTCTGCAACTCCCGTTGTCTTAGGCTCTGTAGCTCTCCATTTTCTTCTTATCCTTGAGACGTGTCTTGGACATTGCTAACAGGCTGTGTTCCTGGACCTGCAACTCAGCTGGAGACTGGGTCCCTTGCAGATTTGCAGGGACTGTCCATCGCTGGTGTATAGATGCAAAACACTGGCACCACCCAGTCAGAACTGGCAGGGGCTCCCTGCACTGCACCAACCCCACAGATGGCCAGGCCCAGACCACACAACTGCCCACCAGGCTCCACCCCACAACCTCAGCCCAGCCAAGGCCGAGAGGTGGCTGCACTTCCGCCGGTCAGAGGTCCAGATAGAGCTGCGTCTGCTTGGAGTGGTCGACTGCATGACACCGAGTTTCATAATCAGTGGTACTTACTTTCCATTTATTAATATTATACCTTTGAAGATGACTGTGTGACCTTAGACAATTCACTTGCTTGCCTTGGAGTTGTTAGAAAATTATTTTTAGGGCCGGGCACCGTGGCTTACGCCTGTAATCCCAGCACTTTGGGAGGCCAAGGCGGGCGGATCACGAGGTCAGGAGTTTGAGACCAGTCTGGCCATCATAGTGAAACCCCATTTCTACTAAAAATACAAAAAATTTAGCCAGGCCTGGTGGTGGACACTTGTAATCCCAGCTACTTGGGAGGCTGAGGCAGGAGAATCACTTGAACCCGGGAGGCAGAGGTTGCAGTGAGCCAAGGTTGCGCCACTGCACTCCAGCCGGGGCAGCAGAGCGAGACTCCGTCTCAAAACAAGGTTGGGACATCTTTTTAAGTGTGTCTGTTCCAGGACGATGGGAAACATTAATTCATGATTCCAAGAACTTTCAGGGGAAATTTGTTGTCCAAACCTAAATATGTGAACACAGTGTAACCCCGGCTCTTACTAGAAGTGTTTTTTCTTAAAGAAGCTGTGAACTGGTCATACGTACGCCATTCACAAGTCCCCAGAGGAGGGTGACAAAGTCTTGCCCTTGTGGATGATTTTGGATACTTGTTTCTTGGGGGTACTTCAGTTTTTGTACAAACACAAATAAGTTTCACTCCTGTTTCCCGTTTCTACACATGGGGTAGTATCCTGTGCATGCCGGGGGCACCTGGCTGTCCTCACTGCACGCGCCTGGGCAGGCTGTCCTCACCCATTTGTGAAGCCTTCTCACTGGTCGCTCCACGGTGGCGTCACCTCACGTGTAGGACGTGGCTTCTGACGCCACAGGGCTATGCTCTGAGGTTCTGTCTTTCTAACAAGCCCCCAGGCAGCGCTGACACCCCTCATCCAGGGACCACACTTTATTTTTTTTTTAAGTAAAAAGGTATCTTCTATTTATTTTCCTTCTTAGTGTTGTACTTTGAAATAATTTTGGACAGGTTTTGGAAATCCTGCAGCCTTCACCCAGCCACCTAACAATGGTGTCTTCTGCAGACTCGCACCGTGCAGGGCTAGCAGCCTCACCTGCACCCGTCTTGGCACCTGCCTTGGCACCTGCCTGGCTGTCTCACAAGTGTCCATTTTTCCTGTCCAGGGCCCTTCCAGTGGGCCCACATTGTATTTTGTTGTCTCCCTGTCTTCCAGTCTCTCCTGCAGTCTTTAGGACCCGAGCACTTCGGAAGTGTAGGCAGGCATTTTGTAGACTCCCCCTCAATTTTAGTTTGCCTGATATTTTCTCGTGATTAAACTGCAATTATGCATTCTGGCAAGAACACGGAAGAGATCTGGCCTCCTCTGCATCACATCAGGATGTAGGTGGTGTCTACCAGGTCTCTTCACTGTAGAGTCACTATTTTCCTTGGTGTAATGAGTATCTTGCGGGGACACAATGAGAATATCCTCTCAGGAACCCAGTAACTTTAGTTTCCGTCGACGAATCAGCAGGTATTGGTATTTGCCTCATGGTGACTTTCTATTATTATTTTTTTTTTTTTGAGACAAATAACCATCACCACCACCGGGGCCCAGGGCTGGCCGTGCACGGGGCTGCTAGAGGATCATTGCTTCCAGGCCCTTTTGTTGAATGGCACTTGGAACACCCCGCCACACACAGCTCCAGCTCAAACCGCGACTCACTGCTAAACCGAACCCAGCAAGCCCACGGCTCCATGCTAGCCTTCCTTGTGATTGTCCAGCAGTGGGAAATCAGGCTGTCATTATGTGTAACATCACACAGTATTAGTACGCCTGTGGTTTCAGGATTGCCAGCCCACGGAAAGCAAATTCACTAGCAAGAGTACACTATGTTCTTTTTTTACATATGTCACTTTAACCTTGCAGTATCCATCCCGAACGGCGTTCTCTGGCCATCATTTAGCCCAGCAGCCTACCCCTTCAGTGTGGCTTTGTTATTTATAACAGTGAGGTTCCCTTATTGTAGGTATTCCATTTTGGATTCACCCCACAATAGTTTTTTCGAATTTGGCAGCATGTGAAACATTCGTGTGGTTCTAAGTCTGTTACACAAAAAGCTGCACCCCTCCCACCCTCTTCCCATTTTCCATCTCCACCTGTTTCCACCCCGTGGTAACCAATCTCATTTATTTCTACCTTACTCCAGTTTTTTTGCACAAATGAGCAGGTATGTGTATATATTTTGCTTAGCTTTTTCACATAAAGTATACTACATATTTAAATAATCCTGTATTTGGTCCACCCATTTGCAGTTTGGACGGGGCTTAGCAGGTTCAGTTCATCTGTGCTCCAGACAGTCAGCGAGGGCATTGCTCCTGGCACTGGAGGATCCACAGAGGGGGCCACATGGCTGGCAGGGGTGCTAGCTGCTGGATCCTATCTGACCAGGCCTCTCTACTGAGCAGTGTGGCTTCCTCCCAGCACAGCCAAGAGCACGCACCCCCAAAGAGACAGGAAGGGGCAGCTGCCACTTTTTTAAGGCTGGGTGGGCCCAGGAAGTGGTGCTGCACCACTGGCATCACTGCCTCCTTGTCCTGTTGGCAGAGTCCAGAACTGGAGGGGCACAGACCCACATCACTCATTAAGGGCTGTTGTCAAAAAAAAAAACTAGGGGACTTTTTTTTTTTTTTTTTTTGAGACAGAGTCTTGCTCTGTCGCCCAGGCTGGAGTTCATTGGCACGATTTCGGCTCACTGCAAGCTCCACCTCCCGGGTTCAGGCAATTCTCCTGTCTCAGCCTCCCAAGCAGCTGGGACTACAGGTGCACACCGCCACACCTGGCTAATTTTCTTNTGAATAAAAAAAAAAACATGGGACCTTTTTTTTTTTTTTTTTTTTTTTTGAGACAGAGTCTTGCTCTGTCGCCCAGGCTGGAGTTCATTGGCACGATTTCGGCTCACTGCAAGCTCCACCTCCCGGGTTCAGGCAATTCTCCTGTCTCAGCCTCCCAAGCAGCTGGGACTACAGGTGCACACCGCCACACCTGGCTAATTTTCTTGTATTTTAGTAGAGATGGGGTTTCACTGTGTTGTCCAAGCTGGTCTCGAACTCCTGAGCCCAGGCGATCCACCCGCCTCAGCCTCCCGAAGTGCTGGGATTACAGGCGTGAGCCATGGCGCCTGGCCGGGGGCTGTCTTAAAACTGCTCCAGGTTTCCTGTTTCAAAGAGCTGCTACCAAATGTTTCCTTTCTGCTAGGGACACATCTATTTTTGCACCTTGCTTTACTTCACATTCCCTGGAAACCCCTCATCCCGAGCTCTTCCCCGTCGTGCCTGAGTGGCAAAGCGCGGGCCCTGCAGGGCAGCAGTGTCGCTTACTCGCCTCTGTGCATGGGCACCTCAATTGTTTCAAGTATTTTAAGACAATCATGTTATAATAAATACTACCTAGTTATATCCTCGTGCACGTGCACGTAGAAGTTTCTAGGTCTGTCTCCAGAGTGAATCCCTGGAAGTAGGTCATGCATCCAAAACATAGATGCAGGGCTGGAGTTTTTTGAGGTGTTGCCGACTCCTCTCTTGCAGCCATGCGCATTCCTTGTAAGCAACGTGTAGGCGTCACGTTCTACACCCTAACCAGATGTGTATGGGCAAATGTCTGCATCGGAGTAAATATTAGATAAATAGTGGCCAAGTGTTCAATGTTTTTCTATCAAAATCATTTAGGTAATGTTAATTGTGTAAACTTGTTAATGAAATGAGTGGTGTGGGCAGTTATCTGTATTAACCACTGTAGAAAAGAAGGGCTGTTTACAAAAGCTATTCAGAAAGGCTCACTTAATGCCATTACCCTACCTCAAAGATAAAAACAATGATACAGACATCAGACTTCGTTTTTCATGAAATATCTGATGTTACGATCTAATGGAAAACACCTGTAGAAAACTTGACTCTTGTCCCATCTGTCTAAAGCACTCCAGTCCCAGAGTTCTGCTTTTTTGAAACAGGGTCTTCCTTGCTCTTGCCAGGCCGCATGCACTCTCCTGGCTCACTGCAGCCTTCAACTCCTGGGCTCAAGGGGTCCTCCTGCCTCAGTCTCCCAAGGAGCTGGGGCTACCGGTGTGTGCCACCACACAAGGCTAATTCTTGTATTTTTTGTAGAGACAGGGTCTTGCTATGCTCCCCCAGGCTGGTCTCGAACTTCTGGACTCATGTGATCCTCCTACCCGGGCCTCCCAAAGTGTTGGGATTACAGGTGTGGAGCCATCACACTGGCCCAGTCCCAGAGCTCAGTACCTCCAACTGGTTTTGTTTTGTTTTTTTTTTTTTTTCTTTTTTGAGATGGAGTCTCATTCTCCCTCCCGGGCGGGAGTGCAGCGGCGTGATTTCTGCTCACCACAACCTCTGCCTCCCAGGTTCGAGCAGTTCTCCTGCCTTAGCCTCTCAAGCAGCTGGGATTACAGGCACGTGCCACTGCGCCCAGCTAATTTTTTGTATTTTTACTAGAGATGGGGTTTCATCATGTTGGCCAGGCCGGTCTTGAACTTCTGACCTCAGGTGATCCGCCCACCTCGGCCTCCCAAAGTGCTGGGATTACAGGCGTGAGCCACTGTGCCCGGCCGTACAGCTGGTTTCACTGAGAGTTCAGCCATTATCATCTGTGAGGGGGACACGTGGCTGGCTTTGTCGTGTGCTAACTTTGATGGTGAGCAGGGGTTCACTAAGCTCTGTAAGGTGTGAAACTCCACGTTTGTGATGGAAGACAAACAGCAAACATATTTGCTCTAAAACAAAAACGGAATTCCTTGACCAGCATGCTTTGAAATGATCTCAGATTATTCTGAGGTTAAATTATATAAAGGAATTCTGATGTCATGCCATCCACTTCCTCCAGATGTAAGACTTAGAGATGACTGCTTCCAAGGTAGTATCAACAGAGATCTTTGCAAATGACAAGGTTACATTTCCCACCCGAATTACGCGTGGAAAGGTGAACCACCACAGCGGCAGGCAGCCTTTCAAAAAGCTGCAGGAAAGATAATGACAAAATAGGGACCAGGCCTGGTTTCATCAAGAAGCTATTATGACGTCTGATTTGAAACCGTATGTAAATACAGTAATCTGAAGGATTTAGCAAAGATTTATTTTTTTTTTCCCATTTCCAGTCTTTTAAAGTAGACACAGATTTGCTTAGAATAAAGCTGATTTTAAAAGCACACACAAGTTGGGCACAAAGGAGAGGATTATATTCACCAATGCAGAGTGATAGAGTAAAAGACACTGAGCAGGTGCCTAGAGCAGAAAACTGATCATCCAAGGTGATTACCTAATGATCGGAGACTTAGTTCCTTATACTGCAAAAGCAAGAAGAGTTTAGTGTATGAACTGTACAGCTGTTTGTAGCTCTATCTTGGTTTCTGTTGATTATGAACAATTAGTATAGTTATATATAATCTTTAGTAGACAACCTGCATCCATTTAAATTAAATAATACTTTCTACAATAGTGTGATATATAAGGCCACAATATTTATTTTGGACAAACCCCTTAAAGTAGCGATTTTATTATCAATGTTATTCATTCTTTTGAAATATAAAGTACTTCAACTGAATGAAGGTTGCAGATAATTTTTAAAATACAACATACATCATGACTAGGATATTAAAATTATTTATATTCAGATATTTATATCTAATATCCAATGAAAATTCACTACCAAATTTTTACAATAGATATTAATCAGTCTGACATGCTTATTAATTGATCTCATAGGTATAATTATAGATCAACATGATTTTAGTGTCTGTCGTTTTGTTTTACTAAATTAGGAATGCAGCATTTACAGAACAAATAAACACAAGTGACACGGCCACCCCAGGATCTCACAGCTCTTCAGTGAGCTGCGTTGCAAGCTCAGAAGTAATCCCACTAACGAACCAAGTCAGACTCCAGTTCTTCATCAAAAGGTGCTGGTGGAGGTTGTCAGACGCCTTCCAATATAGATCCTTAACAGAAAAAGTAATCAGTAGTTAATGTATCACCTTGTGATTCCCAGGAGATTGTGTTACAGCTGAAACAGGGTAGCTCACTGTGGTTAGAGCTTATGCAAGGGGACTGGTGATTTTATACCCATTATAAAAATTTTGTAATGAATCTGTAATCCTTTACTGAGTGTTCTATCAGTATGTATTTTGTATTAATTAGAAAACATCAGATTGTATTCTTGCATAGAAGGATCACCAAACTGAAGCGCTGTTTCCAGACAGAAAGCTGCTTTGTTCCAACTCAGTGCTGGGGGAAGTCACCTACCAGGGCAAGATGGTGTTGCCAGTTCATCGCCACCAGCCTCACCAAGGCCAACTGCTTAAAAATGAAGACCCTGCCCTCACGTGGTTTAAGTTTGGTAGTGGGAGAGATGTCCCAAACTAAAGATGCAGGAGCGTCAGAAAAGGCTTCTCGGCAATAGAGAGGCTGGCTCCAGCTGACCAGCGGGCATCACTCCAGGAGGGAGGAGGATGGGTCTCCAGGAAAGGGGGCAGAATCGGAAGCCTGGCTGGCCTGGCCTATGGGCAGTGGTGCGGTGGGCACAGTGAGCACAGACCTTGCTGCAGCAGCTTTCGGGGCAGATTTTATAGTGCGGTTCTGGAAAGCTGCTGAGGGGGTGTGGGTCACCAGTGGCGGTATCAGGCTCTGAAAACCTGGGCAGGACGGAGGATAGTAGTTGGGAAGTAGTGGCTGCAGAAATCCATCCTGAAAGGAAGGGCTAAACCTCGTATTTAAAATGGGGATCCTGAGGCCTTGCCCCCAGAGTCTGCTTGACAGTTCTGGAAAAGGCTCCAGAGAGCAAACTGCCTCGTGATGCTAATGCAGTCTGTGGGTCTGACTCCAAAAAGCACTGGCAGAAATAAAGGTGATAGGGGTGGACATGAGAATGTGTACAAGAGCTAGGAGAAAGCCATACACATGGGAGGGCGAGGTGGAGACATGGGCAGCACTCAGGCCCCGGCCCAGGAAACTCAGTGGCTTTCATCCCGTTTCCTTCGACCCCAGATGTGAGCCCTCTGGCCCACGGAACCCACCTGCCCCCAGTGGCATCCCAGTCTGTCCAATACACGGCAGCCATAGAACACTGTTTGCACACCAGGACTAGACTCCTCCTCCTCACTGAGAGAGGCTGGGACCAGCCCAAGGAGGAGCGGTTTTGGCTTCCTGCTCTGGCTCTTCATCACTGCTGCAGCTAAAGCTCTTGAGAATCCACAGTGGCACCTGCCTGGTCTCTGTTTTCTGCAGAATTCGTTAGTATAAGAAGCCAGAAAAGGTCAGGCATGGCGGTTCACGCCTGTAATCCCAGCACTTTGGAGGCCGAGGTGAGCGATCACTTGAGTTCAAGATCAGCCTGGGCAACACGGCGAAACCCCGTCTCTACTAAAAATACAAAAATTAACCAGGCGTGGTGGTGGGCACCTGTAATCCCAGCTACTCAGGAGGCTGAGGCAGGAGAGTCGCTTGAACCTGGGAGGCAGAGGTTGCAGTGAACCGAGATCACGCCACTGCACTCCAGCCTGGGCAACAAGAGCGAAACTCAAGCCAGAAAAATCGGAGACCGCACTGGTTTCTTTATTGCTGAGAGTTAAGTAGAACAACAGTCCGGTCCTGGAGGAAGTACAGCAAGGAACTGAGGCCCTCCATCTACAGCAGACGGCTGGGGGCGTTCCCACCATGCAGTACTACGCAGAAATGAGACTGCTTTTAACTACACACAGGACAAAGAGGTCAGACGTAAGAATCCCTGCTGTGACTCCATTTATATACAGTGAGCGACAGGCAGACTCGTCCATGCCAGACAGCACTACAGGGCGCCTGTGCTTGGGCCTTTTGGGGCTGCAGGCTGGTGGTTTCTTGACCTGAACAGTGACTGTGTGGGTGTGTGTGCGAAAATGCACCAAGCTGTAACTGATGATCTGGACTTCAGGAAATAGTTTACGAATAAATCACCGCGGCCCAGAATTGCCCCACGACATGCCATGACAGGAGTCACAGAGTCACATCACCTACCCCAATCCGATGGCCAGCAAATGAGAGAGCAGCAGAGATGGAAGGAAAACTTTCAGAAACTCCGCAGAGAATATGCCCCCTTTCTTCATGACGCTCGTGTTCCTCATGCTGAGGGTGGCCGTGCGCTTCGGGTGTTTAAAGAGGAACTCCCTGAGGCGGGAAGAAACGTGTCAGCCGATGTGTCCTCTGTCAAGGGGAGCCCCCGTGACACTGAGAACACACTCACTTGGGGGGAATATTTTCCGGCCGACTTGACCAATCCCATATCCAGTCTGAGTTTTTCTTCAAGATGCTTTCAACTTCTTTTCTTCTCTCAATATCATCTTCCTCAGACTAAGAGAAAGTCGATGTTAAATGCAGATTCATGTACCACACATGACACCGGAAAGCACCCGCCTCCCACCTGAGCTTCACAGCCGCAGCCTCCATTCAAGAGCCCAAAGGCACGTGTCACTGCCCCGGACTGGGGTCCAAGGGGAGTCCTGGGGCTGGGGGCCTTCCCCAGGCCGCACCGCACTCGCGGCTCCCTCGCCTCCTCCAGGGACAGATCACCTCGGGGGAGTCCCAGCCCAGGGCGTAAATACATCAGGTTCACTGTGAGATGCTGGGGTACTGACAGCGGCAAACACTGTCCTAGGGAAGTCACGTGACATGAGGGCAACGATGGTGACTGCAGCACTGGTTATAACAAAAGAAAATGAAAACAGCCGAAAATGGCTCAAAACAGGGACATGACGAAGGTAACAGACACTGGACAGTGAGCAGGTTTACAAGATGCTTCCGGGAAAAGCAGGAGGGACACGGCAGAATGTACACCTAACCACGGCTGCGGCCGAATCCTCAGAATTACGTAACAGCACGAAACATTAAAGAGGATTTTTAATCCGAGAGTCTCGGTGGTGGTCTCTACTTTTTTGCATTTTCAGAATTCTGTACCTGAACATCTAATTCCTTTTAAAACTAAGGGGAAAATTTTGTTTTAAAACAGTGAAAACGGCAATACCCTGTCTCAAAAAGAAATAAACTTGAAAATCAGAATATAGCTCCCCAAACCCACCAACCATCTGGGTAGACCCAAGCTGGATATAGCCCCATGTGCCGAGGAGCAGGTCGCACGCCCTGGGGTATACCACCCACACATCCACAGCCAGGGCTCCCGAAATCATGCTGCGCTCTGGAACCCTTGGAGTGGGGCCAGGGAGAAGGCCTGGGTAACGGACTCCTTGTTTCCTTGGTGAAGGAAGCCTCGAGGGAAGCTAGCCCTGAAGGGCCAGCTACTAATCCTGCCTGGAAGGCCATGCCTCCTCACAGAGCTTCCAAAATACAGAACACCGGCCGTCGCCAAATTCTCACCATCAACAAACACCCAAGAAAACGTTTATCGTGCATCTCATCTGCAACAAGGTAAGGCAGGCACTACCAGATATAACTGAGCAAGACAGTACTGATCGCTGCCTCGAACCCTATCTGCAGAGTACGAAGGGAGAATGATAGTAAACCAAGGCAATAACCCCAGGCACACTTTTCCTCTAAGACCCCGCTTTCACAACAATGCTGGATGCCAGCATGTAAAGCCCATTAAGTATCTGTTAACGTTAGAAGAGTCATCTCAGGCTGGACACGGAGTCTCACACCTATAGTCCCAGGATTTGGGGAGGATCATTTGAGCCCTGGAGTTCAAGACCAGCCTGGGCAACACAGGGAGACCCCGCCTCTACAAAAAAACTTTTAAAAAAGATGATCTTGGCCGGGCGCGGTGGCTCAAGCCTGTAATCCCAGCGCTTTGGGAGGCCGAGACGGGCGGATCACGAGGTCAGGAGATCGAGACCACCCTGGCTAACACGGTGAAACCCCGTCTCTACTAAAAATACAAAAAACTAGCTGGGTGAGGTGGTGGCGCCTGTAGTCCCAGCTGCTGGGGAGGCTGAGGCAGGAGAATGGCGTGAACCCGGGAGGCGGAGCTTGCAGTGAGCTGAGATCTGGCCACTGCACTCCAGCCTGGGTGACAGAGCGAGACTCCGTCTCAAAAAAAAAAAGAAAAAAAAAAAAAAGATGATCTTACACTAAATTACCAGGTTGATCAGCCACTAATGCTGCACTGCTCAGGCACCAGTTAGCTCAGGACTAATGCTAAGAAAGGCACAGGGTGTAATTTCCAGCAGGCAGTGACAATGTCTAATGAGGAAGACACCTCAGAGTCACAGCCACACTGACCAAATGGCCTCAAATGGCCCCATGGGTAACGCCTGAGTCCCACACAGCACACAAGTATTAAAACCCACTCACTGTCCAACCAACAATCACAAGGAAAGACCAGCCAGTAGCCGGCTCACTGCCACCCTTTCCAGTGGTCCCTCCCTCCTCTCTAGACTGCAGCCACCAGGGAGCCCTTCCTCCTTTCTGGTGTATCCCTGATGGCAGGCAGGGGCAGGAGGCCCCGACTGCCTGTCCCACTCGGCGCCGCCCCCGCTCAGCTGAGTGTCCAGCCCATGTGCTTGTGGATTTTTTTTTGTTTTTTTTTTTTAAAGACAGGAGACACCCTTACATCCCGACTTTTCTCTGAGGTGCTCAATTACATTTTAAACCGTTTCCTGTACAAACAGATCACAAATACTTGTAACTCGCATTCTTCTTCCAGCTTACCTGTGAGCTGTTTTTCTCTCCAATGCTGTGGGTATCTGTTTCAGAAGCTCTGTTAGTATCTTGTGGTGTCTGTGAGCGAGGTGGGCTTGGCAATGTGAATAGAATGAGAAAAACAGAACATCATGTGAACATTCTATCATTAGAAGCTCAAACCCCAACGGCCTCCAACCGCCTCCGTGATGAGGGGCTCTAGCCAGGAAGCGTCTTCCCTTCCACCCAGCACCAGCCAGAGCCAAACCATTCCTTAGCCCTTTCGGCTGAGCCCGACAGGAGTTAGCTAGCCAGTCTTCCAGAGAAGAGGTGGGAGGGAGGCAGCTGGCGAGCGGCTGGCTTTGTCACCTGCCGCCTTCACGGTCTGTTGCACAGTTCTCAAGGGCACGCGACCTTTGACCACTCAGCCACTTTACCCTGGAGTTGCTCAGAAGTGCTGCTAACCAGGAACCACTCCTCCTGCGACCACAGCCCTGCTGAGGCGCATGAGTGCGTTTCTCAGAGCGGGGTTCTGGCTGTTCTGCTGCCCACTGGCGACTTGAACATGGCTCCCCACAGACTGAGTCCCAGGACGCTGCATCCCCAAAGAGGGCAGCAGGAGCCACTCCCAAACGCAGCCTGAGGGGAACAGCAGCCCCCTCTCCTAGAGGTGGCACTTCCCCCTGTGACTGTCACCCACTGAAGACATCAGCACTGTAACACATACACTTGCTGACGTGCACCTACCTGTCACAGTGAGAACTCTTGGAGCTACTCCGTCCAGACTCATGCTGTGCGTCCAGCAGTATTTTTTCCATGTCACCATTATAAATAGAAACCGAGGCTGGAACGCTGCTCCCGTTCCCATTATTGCTAAAGTGCAATTCCACCCAGGAGCCTGGTGGGGACAAAAAAAGGGGCACAGATGGAATTTTCTACCCACTCTGGAATCTGGTCTTAATATCTAACCAGCCTGCCCTTCCATTTCCAAGAGGTAGCAATGGTGACACACCAGGAACCATCCCTTAACCCCACCTTGAAGACATCCCTCTGCCCACTCGCATGGCAGTGACTGTCTACGCACACACTCCCTGCCTACAGGAAGGAAGCCTCCTGGGGCTGAGACCACATATCTGTCCATGTCTTGCAGTTCCTTTATACCAAGCAAATGTCCAGTAACTCTGCTGAGTCACCAGAATCCAATTAGAATGCTTTCTCGCAGTGAGCTCTGACAAGAAGAAGGCTATTATTTGGAAAAAGGGGTCTTAAAAAAATGGCAGCATAATCTTAAGGGATTTAAAGTTTTCTTGAAAAGGTTTGAACTCTATGTTCTGTTTCTTTTAGAGACGGAGTCTCACTTTGTCAGCCAGGCTGGAGTGCAGCGGCACAACGAAGGCTCACTGTAATCTCAAACTCCTGGGTTCAAGCCATCTTCTAGCGGACGCCTCCAGAATAGCTGGAACTACAGGCATGTACCACTACTCCTGGCTATGTTTTTTAGGAGATGGGGTCTCGCTATGTTGCCCAGGCTGGTCTCGAACTTCTGGGCCCAAGCAGTCCTCTCACCTTGGCCTCCCAATGTGCTGGGATTACAGGTGTGAGCCACCATGCCCAGCCTCTATTACTTGTATTGTGTGGCTTACTTTGCATGTATTTAATTTCTAACAATGTTGAACATGATTTTACAAGTTTGCTAGCCATCTGGATAGCATCTTTTTTGAACTGGTTCTTCAAATCTCTCATTCTTTTCTATTATCTATCTTATTTATGGGCATCCAGCAGTATTTTTTCCTTGTCACCATTATAAATAGAAACTGAGGCTGGAACGCTGCTCCCGTTCCCTTACTGCTAAAAGTGCAATTCTGGGATAATTCTATACTCTAAATATGCATTTTTCTGGGATAATTCTGTACTCTAGATATGCATTTTTCTGGGATAATTCTGTACTCTAGATATGCATTTTTCTGCATATTTAAATGCGTTGCAAGTAACTTTCACTTGGTAGCTGGTTCTTTTCACTTACCATGCCTTCTGATGTACAGAAGTTCTTGATTTTAATTCAGTCAAATGTAGCAGTCCCTTCCTGAGCTGAGCTATTCTATTCTATTCTGTTATTTTCACATAGCTCTACTGTTATGACATTCACATTTAGATCCAAAATCTACGTGGATTAATTTTTCCACTGATGTGATACGGATGCCCCATTTATTGCAGGCAGCTCCCACCTCGCCTCTGCTCTGGGCTGCTTCCGTTGTCAGACATCAAGCGTGCACATAGGCACATGTCTATTTTTGGGCCCAGGATAATTTCTCTACTTTGTGTCATAGGTTTATTTATTTAAAGCAAATCTGGTAAAAGCTTCCTCTGGTAGTGTATGGAGGATGGAGTGCAGTAGAGGAAAGTGCAGGTCACAAAAGATGGAGAAACTTACGGAGGAGAACAATGGAATTATCTCATTTTGCAGTCACTATAATTTAAGTAAGTAGAATAATCACCCTGAGCCACTCACTGACTGTCCTTAAACCAACACAGCACTACTAACCCCATGTTATTAGGGGGAACCGAGCAGCCTCTTCATCCGTCATGTTCACTGGAAGCAAAGGCAGGTGTTCAGCTTTCCACACACACTAGGCATCTCTCCTGAAAGAGGCCTGGCCCAGCCTCAATATGCCACTTGTTGCTGAGTATATTTCATATTAACCAGAAAAAAGCAAACCGAAGGCCCAGGAAGGAAATGTGGATTTGCAACTTATACCATCAACAGCCTCCCAGTAAGTTGCTAACGAAATGATCACACAAATTTTCAAATTAACACATGATTGTTCTCTTTGGCCTCTCACGTTGCCTCATGTCCTGGCCCATAAGAAGCACATCCCGAATACAAAGGCAGGCCAGGGTCTGTCCTGGAGCCTGGAGCTCACTGCAGGAGAAAGGCCCAGGCCAGTCTGCCCCACACTCTGGCAGAGGCTACACGGTGCCTTCCGAGATGTGTAGACCACACCATTCCCGAAACCGCTCATCTGACTAGACAGTATTGCCAAAAGTGTTGTTCAGATATCTGACGATATGAAACACAAATGGAGCTTGAAGATGTCTCTTGTCCGATGCCACTCTTAACATCAAATGTGGGACACCAAGTCACCACCACCGTGGTGTCCAACGATTCAATTCCATTCTATCTACCTAGACTTAGTGTCGAGCCCACAAGACTGTTCCCACGGATGCAAGTGGAGAATGGGGTGTCCAGGTTACCCACGTTTTTGCCAGTCCCTCTACCTACTCGGGATCCCACACACACCCCTCAGGTTCAATAATTTGCTACAACTCACAGAACTCAGAAAAACATTTTACTTTATCAGTTTACCAGAAACAATTACAGAGCAGCCAAATGGAAATGACATACAGCCCAGATCCCCACCTACCCCACACGTCCCAACCCTAACCCCAACCATGCTCTCTGAGACGAGACCCCCACCTACCCCACATCCCAACCCTAACCCTAACCAGACCCCCCTACCCCACACGTCCCAACCCTAACCCTAACCATGCTACCCGCACCTCATGGCTCCCCCATCTCCATCTCCAGTCCCCTCCCCTCCTAGGAGGGGCTTCCCTGGGAATTTCTACCTCAAATAACTATCCTGGGGCCGCCCTGGAACCACTGTATTAGCAGTGTATTCTGAAGGGGCTCCTTACAACTCACACCAAAAATGGTGAACCAAGGAGCACTTTTGGAGCACACTGCTGACAGGGTGACTATGAATAACACACACTGGTCAGGCTGCTCTGCCTATGGAGTCGCCACCCTTTTATTGGCACAGTGGCACACGCCCGTAATCCCAGCACTTTGGGAGGCTGAGGCAGGCGGGATCACCTGAGGTCAGAAGTTGGAGACCAGCCTGACCAACATGGTGAAATCCTGTTTCTACTAAAAATACAAAATTAGCTGGGCGTGTTGGGTGCCTGTAATCCCAGCTACTCGGGAGGCTGAGGCAGAAGAATTGCTTGAACCCAGGAGGTGGAGGTTGCAGTGAGGCGAGATCTGCCACTGCACTCCAGCCTGGGCAACAAGAGCGAAACTCTGTCTCCGGCAGTGGGGAGACACTTACTGCTCAGGAAATCCCAGGGGTTTAGGTGCTCTGCACCTGGAAGTAGGGTCAAGACCAAACATATATATATATCTGTCACACAAGGGGCAAGCTGAA
Organism: Rhinopithecus bieti; assembly: GCF_001698545.2. Lineage (NCBI taxonomy): Eukaryota > Metazoa > Chordata > Mammalia > Primates > Cercopithecidae > Rhinopithecus > Rhinopithecus bieti. Next base: position 1,687,497 of record NW_016811410.1, on the reverse strand, counting down.
GACGACAGGAACAGGAAGATAAAGTGGAGACAAGTGTATCTCTGTCTCTGTCTCTCTGTCCTACTGTAACAGAAACCCACAGACTAAGTGATTTACGAACAGAAACTGATCTCCTTTCTGGAGGCTGGGAGGTCCAAGATCCAGGCACCAACATCTGGTGCCGGGTGAGGGTCTTCCTGCCCCATCCCTTCAGTGAGGGCACAGAGGGACCCACCTCCCTCCATCCAGCCCCTTAGAGCACTAATCCCATTCACTAGAGAGGAGCCCCCACGGCCAAGCCACCTCTTAAAGGTCCACCTTTTACTACCATACCACGGGCAACATGGGGAGGACATATGCAAACCAAAGCAGTGCTTTTTAAAAAATCGCCCCAGAAAGAGTCCTAAAAATCCAGGAAACAAAAAAAAAACCCATTCCGGATTGTCCATGGCTAATGACTTTGGGCCCAAAAGCTGTATTCCCAGGAATGATTTACTAAGGGACAGGAGTTTTATTATTAACCTACAGCAACCGGGTAGGAAAGGCACTTCCTGGAGAATGGAGCATGCTGTGTATCTACTCACATGTTACAGTTCTCCACTGAGATCATTCACCTTTTCAAAGAAAGATGGGGAGTGAGGTTGCTTAATGACCTTAGAAAACCTGCTCATAATCACAAGTAGTTTACTTCAAATAACTGTAGTATAATTAGGCCCCAGAAAGAAAGGTGCTGCTGTTGCTGCTGCAACAAAAGCCCTCCTTCCTAATCTCATTTCATGTCCCTCTCCTTAGGTTCCTCCCCCTCCTTACTTATAATTTACAGTGCTAACAAGACACACAGCCAGTAAGTCTTACCTCCCTTCTATAACAAGGCAGATGAGATTTTGAAAAGCCTAGACTATATTTACATCACACTACAAAAAAGAAAACTGATAGGTCTACCTCAGAGACAGAATACAATCCAACAAGAGTTCTTAATCCATGTCTTATTCTCACTTCATGTAAAAAAAAAAAAAGAAAAGAAAAGAAAAGAAAATCATCTGACAGACATTCAGCTTCTCTAGGTGCCCAAAGCAGTTCTCTCTCCAGTGACAGACTCCGGGGAATGCCTTCGATTCACTGCCCTCTGTATGTCCCCAGGGCAACTCCCTGGGTCCCATTCCTCAACACGGATTCACTGGCCACAGCCATGAGCCCCGCGTGGAGTAAACACAGGGCAAAGTTCTCAAGGCCACCCTATGCCCTAACCTGGGATGACAATCTCAACTCTGGCTATGAAGGGAGAACCACCTGTGGTGTTTTTCATTGTTCTCCAAAAACCCAGCCTCAGCCCACTCTGAAAGTGACTATTTGGGATGCTGGGTGGAATCCAGAAAATAGATTGAAAAAGCTCTGGGATAAATGTCAGAAGAGAGGGAGGCAGCCTCCCAGAAAAAAAAAAAGCCTGAAGCAGAGGAGCTGTGAACCCCAGAGGGAACTAGCACCCCCAAAACCATACAAAGGGCTTCTTCCCCAGGGGAGGTGGGCTCTAAGAAATTGCTGTTTTTACCTTAAAAGCTTCTCAGGTTAGTGGGGAGAGGAACAAAAGTGACTTGCCTGACAAAATATTTCAAGCATCAAGTCAGCCCGGTAGGTAATACCAGGTCCCTGGCTTCTAATGGGCTCGTTTCCCTGGACCTTCCTCTTGCCAGGCTCTCCTCCAGGACCCTGGCCTATGGCACGAAGCCTCAGGCATCCGGGCTCCAGGTATCCCACTGGTGCTTAATGCAGAGTCCTTGGCTTCTCCTTAAGTTGCCAGCCTTATCTTTCACTCCACCTCTAGAACCTCATTGTGACCATCTATGAAATGCAGGTCTTGGACAAGAATCTAGATGTCTGCAACCCCTTCAGGTCCCAAAGCGCACAATGCTACGATTCCGCTCCAAAATACGTGGGAACATCTTTTCTCCTATTACAACTTTACCCATGGTGAGCTGCCTCTGACAAGAGAACCATCTGCCAGTTGCAGACACAGCAGTGGGTGAAGAGGTGAGGGCTTGGATCATTCAATACAGAAGCTCCAGAGTAAATGGGCAAGCACTTTACTGAACTGATGCCCTCCTGGTGAAGACAGTGGGTCCTTCAAGGAAGTGACGCCCCGCAACCGTGACACGGTCTCATCACAGAATCCTACCTCTCCTGCATGTTAGCAGTGACATGCCCAGGAGAAAAAGGCCAAGTTCACGGCTGCAGTGAGCTATATAATGATTGTGCTACTGCACTCCAGCTTGGGCGACAAAGTAAGACTGGGCTCGTAAAAAATAAAGAGGAAAAAAAGGACAAATACGAGCATCCTGCGGGTCCACAACAATAGCCAGAATGATCAAGAGATAGAAAGGAACAGAATCAGCCCATTTTGCCGTCAACTCCTCAGGAAAAGCAGCTGGCCCCAGAGGGTACACGCAGAGAGAGTGCTTGCTGCTTCCATCCGTGGGTCTGGCTGCAAGGCTCCCACAGTTCTCTGTTCCGAGGTAAACAAGGGGCAGTGAAATCAGAGGGGCAGAGGTGAGCGCTGCCTGAGCGAGCCACCGCTCCGCGCCGGATTTGCAGGCCGGATTTGCAGGCGGCTGGAGCCCGCGGGACAGGCCAACCCCGCCCACGCCGAGTCCACGGTGGCCCCGTCCTGACGCGCGGACACTCAGGGCGGCCCAAGGAATCGCCTACATGGGATCCACCCCGCGGGTAACCATCCTTTTATAGAATAAACAAAACAGAAAAACAAAAATCTCGCAACTCCGGCGCTGGCCGTCTTGCACTGCCAATGACTCAGCAGCCTGTGTAAGTTACATACTGGAGAGAGGACCGAGCCCCCCCCGGAGTCCCCTTCACCTCCCAGCGCCCAGATCCCAGCCAAGCAGTGAAACGCACAATGTCAGGAGTAACACAACCGGAAAATGGGTGATTTTATGGCAAAGAGTTTATAAAAACATCCCTTGGATTTTATAACAAAAGATAGGAAAACACCCCTTAATATATTCCAAAATAGTAATAGCCAATATTTAAATTTCAAGAGGAAAAATCCGAATTACAGGATTTTAAAAAATACGGTTCTAGGGCAGGCGCGATGGCTCAGACCTATTAATTCCAGCACTTTGGGAGGCCGAGGCGGGAGGATCGCTTGAGCCCAGTTCAGACCAGCCTGGGCAACATAGTGAGACCCCGTCTCTTAAAAAAAAAAGTTAAAAAATATGGTTATAGTGTTCAAATATATATATATAATATATTACAGTAACTAAGTCCTGCCTAGTAAAATCTTGTTTTTGTAATAAAATTAGCAACTCACTAAATTTATGTGAATACATGGTTTTAAAAACTCTCAATGAAGATTAAAAGTTCACTGTCAGAGGTTTCAGCAGCCCGTTCCCAAGCTTATTTAGTAAGCTAATTTTGCTTAGTAAACTCTGGCTTCAGAGAACACAAAGGTCAGCTGCCACCAGGTCCCTCCTCCCAGGCTTGGGCCCTAGGGACCCTGGGAAGGCGGCTTCAGTGCCCGCTTCCCTGAGCAAATGCTCGTCTGGACTCTGACGCGGACCCACCGGGTGGGGAGGGTCTCCACGCCACCTGGCTGTGCGTGGGGCAAGTCCTGCACCCCGGGCCTGCGTTTCCCGCTGCGTGAACGGATGGTCTTGCGAATCTAGCCAAGGGCACAGGGCGAGCCTCTACTCGGGCATTAAGCAGGCTGTAACGACTGAGTGCTGCCCTGGCAGCGTCCTTGTGCTTGTGTTTTCTTAACCCGTAAGGAATTTAAAGCTTTGTTTTGGAACGACCCTCTAGTAGAATTGGAACATGCCCATTAAATGCCATATTTTAAAACACTGTAACCCCTCCCATCTCCGCCTTCACCCTTCAGGAAATCCTAAGTCACCACGGATATAAATTAAAGCACACAACGGTCCACTTTCCACGCCTTGGTGTTTGGTCGTTCAAACCAATACCGGTCTGAACTACAGACCGCGGAGGGCAACGTGGACTTTGAGGCTGCTCGGACCAACTGCGAGACGCAGATTCACCTCCAGGTGGAATTCTAGCTTGCGCGGAGCTGGAGAATCGGGGCTTTCCCGTGCGGTCCGACCCAGGTCCAAGCCAACCCCCGCCCGGGCGGCGAGGAACCCCCCGCAGTACGCGAGGTCCCCACGCCCCGGGCTCCGCACGCCCGCAGGAGGAGCGGGCACGGGAGGGGAGGGTGGCGCAGCCTCGCCCGGCCCGCGATGTCCCCTAGGCCTCCCCGGCAACCTCCCCTTGGCGCCCCCTTGGCCTCCCCCTGGCCTTCCTCCAGGCTTCTCCCCCGCGCCCCCTCGGCTCCCGCGCCGCCTCCCCGGCCTCACCCTGCAGGCTCTCCTCCTGCATCCCGGGCGCTCCGTTCTGCGACATGGCGCCGGAGGGCGACTGCGGCGATGGGAGTCCGCGCCGGGCTGCGGGCTGTGGACTGCGCGTCAGCTGCGGGCGCTGGGAAAGCGGAGGCTGGAGCGCCCCGGCCCAGCTGCGCTCCTGGACTGCGCCCAGCCCCGCCGCCCGGCGGGAGGCGGGGCCGGGGGCAGTCTAGGAGCATGCGTTGCCCGCGTCGCCCATTGGCCTTCGACGCGGGGCTGCGGCGTGCGCACGGGCGTTGTGGGTGCGGTGGCACGTGCGGCGCGTGCGCGGGGCGGGTCCTGGGGGGGTGGGCGAGGGGCTTGCGGTGCGCTGGACGCGGGCGGGGACAGGGGCGGGACGAGGGGCGCGCAGGCGCTGGGGCTTCAGCGACCGCCTGAGGTGAGCCGGGACGGGCGGGGCGCCGCGGGCCTCGTGACGAGGGGGCTGTGAGGTCGCCGCCGCGGTAGGCGGTGGGCCGAGTCCTCTTTTAAAGGGGCGATGGGACCGGTGGACGCCCTGGGCACTCGCTATCACGGGGACGCCGCCACGCTCCGGGGCGGGGCCGGTCTTTACGTCCTGCGAGTGGGGAAACTGAGGCGCGGGGCTGGCGGCGTCCGTGCGGGGGGAGTGAGGACGTGCAGAGAAGCGGCCGCTGCGGCTACGAGACGGCCCGTGGGGTCGGGACCTGCGCCGGGGAGGGAGCTGCGAGCGGTGGGCCGGAGTTGAGCGTCTCGGGACGGGGCCGCGCCCCCGGGTCTCTGCCCGCCCCGCCGCGGCGCCCCTGCGTGAACAGCGGGGCCCGTTGTGCTTGGGGCGTCTGCCCGCAGGAAGAAGCGGAGGCTCGAGCAGGGTCGGAAGAGTCCGCCCGAGGGAGACGCAGACCCCAGGGGCCCGGGAGAGGCGCGCCGTCCGCCTCTGCGGCGAGGGGCTTCCGGGGGGCAAACGCGGTGTGGGGCGGGCAGTCACCGGGGGTGGGCTGGGGCCTCCGCGGGTCACGCGGCGGGGTGGCGCTGGGCCAGGCCGGGTGGGTGCCCGGCTTCCGTGGGAGCCAGCCTGGGAGGGGGCCTCGCGGCCTCGGGACCGGGAGGAGGCGCGCACTCTTCAGAGGAAAGTCGTTTTCTCGTTTCCCGCTTTTGATCAAAAGTCTTCCTTTTTGAAAGCATTGTTGATCCAAATCCAAGTATCAAAGTGCGCCCCAGAAACGCTGCTCCCCAAACAGCCGTGCCTGGTGTTGCGGGGAAGGAGAACGCTTCCCGCCAAGGAACCAGGCGGTCAGAAGCTGAACCCAGGTCACAGCCGCGGAGCCAGACCTCAGTCGCTGCGTGTTTTTCATCGCTGCTCTTGCCTGTTGAATCGTCTGTAGTCTTTGGAGTGCCATGATTTTAGTTTTCTGAGAAGTAACAAGCATCCAGAGACCAACGTGGGGCACAAGCCTTTCATCTCAGCACTTTGGGAGGCCGAGGCGGGAGGATGGCTTGAGCCCAGGAGTTGGAGACCAGTCTGGGCAACATGGCGAAACACTTTCTCTACCAAAAAAATACAAAAAAGTTAGCTGGGTATGGTGGCACCCGCTGTGGGAGGATTGCTTGAGCCCAGGAGGTTGAGGCTACAGTGAGCCATGATTAGGCCACTGCACTCCATCCTGGGCAACCGTGTGAGATCCTGTCTCAAAAAAAAAAAAAAAAAAGTAAAACAGCCAGAGATACATGGCATAACATGAATAATTTCAATAGTAGAACTGTAATGCTGGCCAGGCAGTGGCTCTTGTCTGTAATCCCAGCATTTGGGGAGGCCAAGGCAGGAGGGTCACTTGAGCCTGATAGTTCAAGACCAGCCTGGGCAACACAGAAAGACCCCATCTCTATTAAAACAAAAATGTTACCAAGTACAGTGCACGTAAGGATTACAATGAAAAAGAGAATGTGTGTGCAGAATGAAAAAAGGAACCTATTCTAGGGAGTCAACTAAAAGTATTACGAAGAAAATTAAATGGAGAATTCTTTAGAATAGTATAGCCAAGTGGCTTCTAATTTTTCCAATATGAGTTTCTACTTCATGGAAAGGGCATATGCACAAGAGGTATTTGCCACCATACATACACTTGCTTACTCAGCTAATAATCGAAAGCAGTGTAATTGTCCAGTGCAGCCTCAGCCAGTGAGTCAGTAGCTTTTTGTTGAGCTGTGATGGAGGCAGCAGTTTCATCAACAATATTTCCTGATAGACCAGATATGCTCACAGTCATCCCAAGTAAAAGCAAACAAATACTGACTCTGGGTCCACTGGAATACTAAAGAAAGTACTGCATAAGTCAGTCATAGTCTCTCACTTTCAGCTGCCAAAAGAGGATGGGGCTTTCGTACTACCAGGTGTCTGGGGATCACAGTATTGAGTGACAGCTCTCAGATCTTGTACAGAATACCAACTCTTCCCATTCGGCTTCCTTACAGGAAGGATTGGAGTATTACATGCTGGTGCAAGGAATAATTAGACCCCCCCTTTATTTTATTTTATTATTTTTTTTTTTTTGAGACGGAGTCTCGCTCTGTCACCCAGGCTGGAGTGCAGTGGCACGATCTCGGCTCACTGCAAGCTCCGCCTCCCAGGTTCATGCCATTCTCCTGCCTCAGCCTCCTGAGTAGCTGGGACTACAGGCGCCCGCCACCACGCTCGGCTAATTTTTTGTATTTTCAGTAGAGACGGGATTTCACCATGATCTCGATCTCCTGACCTTGTGATCCGCCCACCTTGGCCTCCCCAAGTGCTGGGATTACAGGCGTGAGCCACCGCGCCCGGCCTAGACCCCCTTTTAATAGTCTTTTGTTATGGATCTTATTCCTTTAGTTGCTTCAGGCCTTAGCGGATATTGTCTGATATTGTTAAAGGATTAATCAGGTTTACTTCCACTTTAATGAAAGTGGCTGAATATATTTTTGAGACCTGGGCTAAAGTCCTTATTCGAGAAAGGGGGGCTTTGGAATTGACCAGGAAGGTGGAGCACCAAAGCCCTACCCAGCAGCTCTCACACTTTGGCTTGTTGGGTGAATCTCACTGTCCTCTGGGAATTATGTACTTGTTTTCCCCCCACCCAAGGTCATCTCCCATCTGGAGCCTTTTTTTTTTTTTTTTTAGACAGAGTCTCACTCTGTTACCCAGGCTGGAGTGCAGTGGTGTGATCTTGGCTCACTGTAGTCTCAGCCTCCTGAGTAGCTGGGATTACAGGTGCCCACCACCACACCTGTCTAATTTTTGTATTTTTAGTAGAGACAGGGTTTCACCATGTTGGTCAGGCTGGTCTCTAACTCCTGACCTGAAGTGATCCACCCACCTCAGTCTCCCAAAGTGCTGGGATTGCAGGCGTAAGCCACCGTACCTGGCCTTGGAGCCTCTCTTTAATGCTCTCCAGCAAGCACTGAAGAATCCACATGCTTCATTTTAGGGAATCTTTGTTTCAGTGAAATAAACCTCTCTGTCCTTAAATTTTGGATTCACTCACCCATTTTCATCACCTCTGCTGTCTCTGATGCAGATATTTAAAGAAAACAGGTTTATTTTATGGCAGCAACAGTGGACAATGAAACTGTCATGTGTGGCAAGACAGCATATAGCAGGGAGCAGGCAGTTGGTGAGAACTGAGGTTCTATGGGCAGGAATGGAGTGGGAGAGGCCCTCAATGATCCAGTATTTGGGAGGATTCAGTACCTAGTCCCTGTAACAGCTGCCAAATATGTTTAGTATTATTGGACTAGGTTTGCAGACAGGGAGTCCCCAGAGTTTTAGAGGTTGAGATTTCCTCTTGGTACAGCTATGGGTAGATAGAGCAGATGTAGGAACCCCAAAAGGAGCTTATTTGGAGAATGTTTATTTGGAAACAGTGGAGAGGTGGGTGCAGCCAGAAGCAGAAGTTACTTTCTGCAAGGTTAACCAATGAAGGCTTGTACACCAGAAAATGTACCCTGCTGATGATATTTAAAGAAACGGGCCGGGCACAATGGCTCACCCCTGTAATCCCAGCACTTTGGGAGGCCAACGTGGGCTGATCACCTGAGGTTGGGAGTTTGAGACCAGCCTAACCAACATGGAGAAACCCCATCTCTACTAAAAATACAAAATTAGGTGGGCGTGGTGGTGCATGCCTGTAATCCCAACTTCTCGGGAGGCTGAGGCAGGAGAATTGCTTGAACCTGGGAGGCGGAGGTTGCGGTGACCCAAGATGGCGCCATTGCACTCCAGCTTGGGTAATAAGAGCAAAACTCCGTCTCAAAAAAAAAAATAAAACACGTCTGCTGCAGGATTGCAGGGGCATCACAAGTGGTACATTACTTTTTTTTTTTAATTATTTCCTAGATTATTTTTTAAAATCTGACAATACCAAATGTTAACCAGGATATAGAGAAACAAGAACTTGACAAATGAGATTTAATTAAACTTGAGTTTCTGCACAGCAAAAGAAACTACCGTTAGAGTGAACAGGCAACCTACAGAATGGGAGAAAATGTTTGCAGTCTATCCACTGACAAAGGGCTAATATCCAGAATCTATAAAGAACTTAAACAAATTTACAAGAAAAAAATCAACCCCATCAAAAAGTAGACAAAGGATGTGAACAGACAGTTCTTAAGAGAACACATTTATACAGCCAAGAGACACATGAAAAATTGCTCATCATCACTGGCCATTAGAGAAATGCAAATCAAAAACCAAAATGAATACCATCTCACACCAGGTTAATGGCAATCATTAAAAAGCCAGAAACCAACAGGTGCTGGAAGATGTGGAGAAACAAGGAACACTTTACACTGTTGGTAGAACTGTAAACTAGTTCAACCATGTGGAAGACAGTGTGGTGATTCCTCAAGGGACTAAACTAGAAATACATTTGACCCAGCCATCCCATTACTGGTAATAATGCAAAGATTATAAGTCACATGCGCATAAAGAACACACGTATGTTTATTGCGGCACAATCACAATAGCAAAGACCTTGAACCAACCCAAAAATGTCCGTCAATGACAACTGGATAAAAAAGTGGCACATGTACACCATGGAATACTGTGCCAGCCATAAAAAAGATGAGTCATGTCGCTTTGTAGGGACATGGATGAAGCTGGAAACCATCATTCTGAGCAAACTGCACAAGGACAGAAAACCATACACTGCATGTTCTCATTCATAGGTGGGAATTGAACAATGAGAACACTTGGACACAGGGTGGGGAACATCACACACCGGGGACCTGTCGTGGGGTGGGGGGAGAGGGGAGGGATAGCATTAGGAGATACACCTAATGTAAATGACAAGTTAACGGGTGCAGCACACCAACATGGCACATGTATACATATGTAACAAACCTGGACATTGTGCACATGTACCCTAGAAATTAATAATAATAATAAAACACAGCAAGGCAGCCCGCGGTCATGGAAAAGGCCCTGGACAAAAAGTCAAAGGACTGGGATTTGAGCCCAGCGCCAAACTACAGTTCCATTGCCTTCTTTGGCCTCAGTTCCCACGTTTATAACAAGGGGCTGACACTACTTCTATGCTTGTGAATGTCAAATTAGGTAATATATGTAAAACTGCATTGTAAACTTGAAGTCATAAAGGAATGTTATATATTCTTTCCATTGAGTGGAAAATAAATATGTAATTTACCTTTGGTGAAAAGGATTTATGACAGGTAGAATTGCTGGATCACAGGGTTGAGCGTTTTCACCTTAACTGGATGCTGCCAGATTGCTCTCTAAAACGATTATGTCAATTGTCACTCCCACCATCAGCAGCATATGAAAAGTCCCATTGCCTCTCCACCCCGCCGGTTCTCTCTCATTTGCTTTGGCCAGTCTAATGGGTCAGAGAGACATGGACAGAGGGGACGCACATTCAAGTGCATTCTTTCCAGCCTTTTTGTCAGAGATAAATCTGGAGATAAGCCAGATGTATCTCATTAAGGGGATGAATAAATCAATTGTGATGTATTCCTGCATTGGATTGCCATATAACAGTTACAATGGATGAACTAATTTATAATATATATGCATCCACATATATATATGACAACACTGAGTGGAAATCAGTTGCACAACATGTAGCACAGAATGCTGTTTACATATTTTTTAAAAGCATGTAAAACCATACCATATATTGTTTATGGATACGCATGTTTGTCATAAAAATATTAAATATATGAACTGAGAAAAAATAAAAGGCTCCATCTCAAAAAAAAAAAAAAAAAAGAAATGCTTCTAAGTTACTCTTACATAAATTTAAAAATCTAAAGAGGGCCGGGCACGGTGACTCACACCTGTAGTCCCAGCATTTTGGGAGGCTGAGGCAGACAGATCACTTGAGCTCAGGAGTTCAAGACCAGCCTGGGCAACATGGCAAAACTCTGTCTCTACCCAAACGACTTTAAAACTAGTGGGGCACCAGCTACGTGGGAGGCCATGGTAGGAGGATCGCTTGACCTCAGGAGGTCAAGCCTGTAGTAAAGTAAGCCATGATCACACCGCTACACTCTAGCCTGAGTGACAAAGCAAGACCTTGTCTCAAAAAAAAAAAAAAAAATCACATTTTATAACACCTAATGAATCAGTGAATCTAACTACTAATCACAACTGCCAGTGTTGCAAAAAGAGACACAGACAGAAATCCTGTGCCTCCTGATGGAAGAGCCTAACACGGCCTATGAAATAGTTTTGTCCGGCTGGGCGCAGTGGCTCATGCCTGTAATCCCAGCACTTTGGGAGGCTGAGGCGGGCGAATCACAAGGTCAGGAGTTCAGGACCAGCCTGGCCAACACGATGAAACGCCGTCTCTACTAAAAATACAAAAAATTAGCTGGGCGTGGTGGTGGGTGCCTGTAATCCCAGCTACTCAGGAGGCTGAGGCAGGAGAATCGCTTGAACCCGGGAGGCGGAGGTTGCGGTGAGCCCAGATTGCGCCACTGCACTCCAGCCTGGGTGACAGTGCGAGACTCCATCTCAAAAAAAAAAAAAAAAGAAAAATAGTTTTGTCCTTTTTCCCACATCCTCCCCGCAAAATAGAACCTGAACCTGATCCGGGCTTTAGAACTGCCTACCAAATTCAGGACAGAGGAATGTATTAAATGACACTGTGGGCCAGGTGAGTTGGCGCAGGCCTGTAATCCCAGTGCTTTGGAAGGCCAAGGTGGGAGGATTGCTTGAGGCCAAGAGTTTGAGGTCAGCCTGGCCAATATAGTGAGACCCCATCTCTATAAAAAGTAAAATAGGTAAATAATACTGTGGAATTGGAATCAGCAGAATATAGCAAGTAGAGAAGTATGATAAATGAGTTTTTCAATAAATACAGTGCAAGAGGAAAAATCGGAGATGGATTTGCTCCCTGTCTGAACAAACTAAAAAAGGAGAGAGGAAAGGAATTGGAAATTTGAACACGTGGACATTTGAAGATTTAAAATAGATTATTAATTTTACATGTGATATAGTATTGTAGTCTTTTTTTAGCATTCTTTTGGCATTTTTATCTTTTAATGTGTCACCTATATGCTTGCCGAAATATTTATGAGTAAAATGAAATGATGTCTTGGATTTGCTTCAACATAGCACAGGAGGGGGGCCATGGCTGAGGGTATGGATGAAGCAAGATTTGCTGCAACTTGGCAGTTGTTGAAACCGGGTCTTAGGTACGTGTGGTTCCACGTTATTCTACTATTGTTTATGTTGGATATTTTTCACAATAATAAAAAAAGATTATGAAGTCAATATGTATTACAACCTAAGTGAGAATTATGGTGTACTGAACACATTTTTTAGCCTTGCCTTCCTCTCAAGACCTCATTGAAATGACGGTAAAGAAATATGCAAGAAATTAAACCCACAGTGGAGACGAGAACTAGAGTGGGTTCCTCAGTGGACCAATGTTAATAGCATTTGGAAGACAAAGTAACAGGAACACTGACAATATGAAAGAGCACAAGAAGGCTGGGCATGGTGCTTACACCTGTAATCCTAACCCTTGGGGAGGCTGAGGCAGGCAGATCACTTGAGACTAGGAGTTCGAGGCTGCAGTCAGCTATGATCGCACCACTGCACTCCAGCCCAGGCAACAGAGCGAGACCTGTTTCTTACACACACACACACACACACACACACACACACACACGAGGAAGGAATCTAGAATGTCCAAAAGCAGAAGCAGATTCAGGCTTTGTAAGACCTTAAAATTATGCAATTTTAAAAACAGCTTTATTGAGATGTAATTAATGCACAAAACCTGCTCATATTTAAAGTTATAATTTGATGAGATTTACATTTGTAGACACCGCAAGACCATCAGGATGATGGACATGCCCATTACCTCCAAAAGGTTCCTCATCTGGCTGCTGTCACTCAGTGTAATGACTTTGGGGTTCATCGGTGATGCGTGCGTGTATCAGTAGTTGGTTCCTCATGTATCAGTAGTTGATCTACTCAGAGAGGAGTAGCATCCATTGTATGGATGTACTACAATTTGTTTACTGTTCATCTGTTGGACATTTGGGATGTTTTCAGTTCTTGCTGCTGGCACATCAAGCTGCTGTGAACTTTCACATTCGTATGCCAGCGTTTGTATCTACACATTCTTTCATTTCTTGCAGGTAAATACCGTGGAGTGCGGTGGCTGGGTCATATGGTAAGGGTGTGCCTAGCTTTTTAAGGAACTGCCATCATGTTCTCCAGAGTGCTCGCACATGTTACGTTCCCACCAGCAGAAGAGTGCCAGTGGCCGAACACCCACTCCAACTGTGGTTTAGCCAGGCTTTTTAATTTTTTTCATTCTAATGGGTGTGTGCTGCCATCTCATGATTTTAACTCACATTTCCTTATCGTGACATCTTTTTTACCCACAAACCTTGCTTGCCATTTGTATATCTTCCTTAGTGAAGTGTCTGTTCAAATCTTTCGCCTGGTTTTTAACTGGTTTGTCTTACTTAGTTCTGAGTTCTGTGTTTATTCTGGATGCAAGTCTTTCTGTCAGATATGTGTTTGCAAATATATACTCCTAGTCTGTGGTTTGCCTTTTCATAAGTGTCTTTGGAAAAGCAAAGTTTTCAATTTTCACAATGTCCAATTTATTGATTTTTTAATAGTTCATGCTTCTTGTGTCCTCGTATATTAGTTTTCTGTAGCTGCTATAACAAATTACGACAAATGTATTCTCTCACAGTTCTTGAGGCCAGAAGTTCAATATCAGTTTCACTAGGCAGAAACCAAGGTGCCAGCAGGGCTGCACTCCCTCCAGAGGCTCTAGGGAAAAAACTTTTTGAGACAGGGCTTCGATCACAGCTGGCTCACTGCAGCCTCGACCTCCCGGGCTCAAGCAGTCCTCGCACCTCAGCCTCCCAAGTAGCTGGGAATACAAATGCATATCACCCCATCCAGCTAAATTTTGTATTTTTTATAGAGATGGGATTTCCCCATGTTGCCCAGGCTAGTCTTGAACTCCTGGGCTCAAGTGATCTGCCAATCTGGGCCTTCCAGAGGGCTGAGATTATAGCACTCCTGGCGAGAGCCACCCTGGCGCCAGCATGGAAGGGGTAGTGCTTGTGTTTCATGCTCCACCTCGATGGCCGTGGTTTACCTGCAGGACTGGCTAATTTTGCTGTCCTGACCATGTGGCTGCTCTTTGTTCCTGCCCAGTTCTCAAATCTGGGCCCTCCAAGCCACCTGTGAGCCCTTCGACACTCTGGACACTCTGTCGGCAAAGGTCTTTTCCAATTCAATCAGCCAGAGCTGGTCTCTATTACTTGCAACTCAGGAGCTTTCCTGATAAAGGGTGTTTCCAAGAAGTCCATCGTGAGCACCGTGCTTGGCTGTGAAATATGAGTGGCATTTCCATTTCAGTGGGCAGCAGGCCAGTGGCTGTCATCAGCACCCTGCTACTCAGCTTTGTTCTGGGGGACTTAGGCCACGCCGTAAGACAGGATGGAGAAATGAAGTTTCTTAAATACCAAACAGACACACTGTCTATATTGCCCACTATCGTACCCATCCCATGTAAGCTCCATGAGGGTATGGATCCTTGTCTTTTAGGGTTACTGCTGTACGTTGAGCACCTAGAACCATGCCTGGTATATAGCAGGTGTTCTGTTAACATTTGCTGAATATGAATTCACAAAGAATAATAAAATCATTCACCTAAAAAATCCAAGAAAATCAACTGAAAAACTATTTGAACAAATAAGAATACAATAAAGTATGTGTTAAGAGGTGAGCGGCCGGGCGCGGTGGCTCAAGCCTGTAATCCCAGCACTTTGGGAGGCTGAGGCAGGCGGATCACGAGGTCAGGAGATCGAGACCATCCTGGCTAACATGGTGAAACCCCGTCTCTACTAAAAAAATACAAAAAACTAGCCAGGCGAGGTGGCGGGCGCCTGTAGTCCCAGCTACTCGGGAGGCTGAGGCAGGAGAATGGCGTAAACCCGGGAGGCGGAGTTTGCAGTGAGCTGAGATCTGGCCACTGCACTCCAGCCTGGGTGACAGAGCGAGACTCCTTCTCAAAAAAAA
>NW_016811410.1:1656493-1672026 GCF_001698545.2 Rhinopithecus bieti | reverse complement strand
AAAAAAAAAAAAAAAAAAAAAAAGAGGTAAGCATATATAAATCAGTGACTTTCTTATATACTGGCAATGAGCATTTTAGAGATGAACACCACCTCATTTGTAAGAGCAAGAACAACAAAATCTAAGAATAAATTTAAGAAGAAATGTTCAAGGAAAGGCTTGTGCCTGTCATCCCATTTACTCAGGAGGCTGAAGTGGGAGGATGCCTTAAGCCCAGTGTGGGGAAAAGAAAGAGAGATCAGACTGTTACTGTGTCTATATAGAAAGAAGTAGACATAAGAGACTCCATTTTGTTCCGTATTTGAGATGCTGTTAATCTGTGACCCTACCCCCAACCTTGTCCTTGCAAGAGACATGGGCTATGGTGACTCAAGGTTTAAAGGATTTTGGGCTATGCAGGGTGTGCTTTGTTAAACAAGTGCCTGAAGGCAGCTTGCTGGTTAAAAGTCATCACCATTCTCTTAATCTCAAGTACCCAGGGACACGTACACTGTCAAAGGTCGCAGGGACTTCTGCCTAGGAAAGCTAGGTATTGTCCAAGGTTTCTCCCCATGTGATAGTCTGAAATATGGCCTCGTGGGAAGAGAAAGACCTGATCGTCCCCTAGCCTGACACCCGTGAAGGGTCTGTGCCGAGGAGGACTAGTACAAGAGGAAAGAAGGCCTCTTGGCGGTTGTTGGCAGTTGAGATAGAGAAAAGCATCTGTCTCCTGCCTGTCCCTGGGCAAAGGAACATCTCGGTATAAAACCCAATTGTATGTTCTGTTTACTGAGAAAGGAGAAAACTGCCTTAGGGCGAAAGGCGGGACTTGCTAGCGCAATGCTGCTCTTTATGCACTAAAAAGGTTTATGGAGATGTTTGCATATGCATATCAAGGCACAGCACTTTTCCTTAAACTCATTCATGTCACAGAGAACTTTATTCATATGTCTTACTGCTGACTTTCTCCCTATAATGATCCTATTATCCTGCCACTTCCTTTTCTGTAAGATGGTAAAGATAATTATCAATAAATACTCAGGGAACTCAGAGACCAGTGCTGGTGTGGGTCTTCAGTATGCTGAGCGCCGGTCCCCTGGGCCCACTTTTTCTTTCTCTATACTTTGTCTCCGTGTCTCATTTCTTTTCTCAAGTCTCATTCCACCTAATGAGAAACGCCCACGGGTGTGGAGGGGCAGGCCACCGCTTCAGCCCAGGAGTTTGAAACCAGCCTGGACAACATAAAGAGACCTCATCTCTTAAAAAAATAAAAAATAAAACTTTTTTTATTTTAAAAAAAGATATGGGAGGCTGAGGTGGGAAGATCCCTTGAGCCCAGGAGTTCAAGACCAGCCTAGGCAACATGGCAAAAACCCATCTATACAAAAAATTAGGTGGGTGTAGTGCCAGGTGCCTGTGGTCCCAGCTACCTGGAGGCCGAGGTCAGCGGATCGCCTGAGCCCAGGAGGTTGAGGCTGCAGTGAGCCAAGATCATACCACTGCACTCCAGCCTGGGCAACAGAGTGAGAGAGTGAGACCCCCATCTCATAAAAAGAAAAATGTTCAAGACTCAAGACGTATACAAAGAAAATCATAGAACTTTATGTTAAGAAAGAACAGACACTCTTCAGGGCCCCCAGGTCCTACCCAGGACTGCACCCAAGCTGGCCGGGTTTTCTTTAAAAACAGAAAAAAAAAAGACGTTATTAAGGATTATAAGACATAGCATGTTCTTAAAGGACAAAGCTGATCATAACAGGGATCATAAGGATAGCCCAGCTTCTCCCTCGCCTTATCTGGGCCCTGCAGTCTTCTGAGCACTTGTCATTGAATGACCCTTTAACACTGTCCAGGACTCCTGCAGGCAGGATTTATACTGTTCTTTTTTTTACAGAGTGGAGCGTCCATTTTATTGAAGTAAAATGGATTTTTGTACATTCACTCCGTGATTCAACTGACAAGATATCCACCACCCACACAATAGGCAAAGGATTAGTAGTGGAATATGCAAATAGATCTAAAAATCACAATAAACGTACAAACAACACAATCTTTTTTGTTTGTTTTTGAGACAGGGTCTCACTCTGTCGCCCAGGCTGGAATGCAGTGGTAGGATCTCAGCTCACTGCAACCTCGTTCTCCTGGGCTCATGCAGCCATCCCATCTCAGCTACCTGAGTAGTTGAGACTACAGGTGCACCCCACCATGCCCAGCTAATTTTTGTTTTTTGCTTTTTTTTTTTTTTTTTTTTTCTGTAAAGACAGAGTCTCACCATGTTGCCCAGGCTGGTCTCAAACTCCTGAGTCGAGTGATCCACCTGCCTCAGCCTCCCAAAGCGCTGGGATTAGAGGCGTCAGCCACTACACCCGGCCCCAGCAGTACAATCTGGTAACTCGAAAAAGAACTGGCACCTCATGAAAACAGAAACGGCCAATGAACTGAAAAGACGCTCAGCCTTAGCAGACCCAGGTATGTCACGCTAAAGCAATGAAGCCCTTCCTCCTCTCCGGCTGTGCTCACTGCTGGGAACTGGCAGCTGGCGGGGGTCTCTGTCCTGCCTGCTCCCCCTCCACGGCCACTTGCTGCCTGTAGCTCCTGACGCCTAAGTTCAGCTCCATCTGCTCATTCCCTGGAGTGCACCCTCAGCTGCCTTGTCTCTTTCACCCAGCTGGCCAAGCCCAGCTGGGCCCGGGGCCTGCACCCAAGCTGCCAGGAGGGGAAAGAGAGGAGACACAGCCATGTGGAGTGGTTTCATTTTAAATTCATGGCCAGCAGCTCAAGCGGACACTTGTTGACTACATTTCCCCAGCCTGGTACCACCTAAACACGTCCTCGTGTCCTGGCACACAGAGAGGGCAGAGCTGTGATCACACTGCCTGCCCCCTCTAAATGAAAGGTTGCTGAGCAGAGCGGGAAGCTGCACCTTTGCAGGCAGGTCAAGGACCTGGCTTCTGGGACCCAGGGGGGTCCCATGTAAAGGGGAGTGGGGCTGGGCTTGTCTACAATCTGCCTGAAGTGGGGATCTGGAAGAGTGAAACTGAAGGAGGCTGGAAGTATTCACCTGAAGGCAGAGACTCCAGACCCCGAAAAAGTGGCCCAAGAGGGGCATTCGGCTTTGGTCACCTGGGAGCCCAAGCAATGTGTAGGCAGCAAAGACCCCCGACCCTTGCCGCTGGCCCTTGGGCTGTCCCCAGAGGGTCAGCAGCTGCAGCGGGAGAGGAAGGGGGCAGACCCCAGGCTGGAGCAAGAGGCATTTCAACTCAGAGTAAAGTTGGGAGTTTTGATTGTTACACTGACCGGGACACAAAATTGCTTCACTGAGACCAAATCAAAATGGGCATGAAAATGGGGCAAGCTTTTCAGCCAGTGGTGGGTGGGGGTGGGGAAGAACACTGAGGGAAGGAACAGTACAAGTGATTTGTCTCTTATTTTAATAACTCAAAACTACAAATGTGGGTGGGGCTTATTCACATTAATGTATTCTTTTGTCTGATTCTCTTCAGACATCAGTGACACTAAACACATGCACAGGGGACCATCAGGGGGCTGGCGCTGGAGGGATTCTTCTTCCACTTCTGCAGCACCCACCTGTGCGCCTGCAAACTATTCTGTCTCCCTCCCTCTTCCAGGAAAACACTTCTCTATGAATTCACAATGATATTTGTACTATGCTGGGTCTATTTTTAGGAGTTGGTATGATGAAATATTCAGCATTGTAAACAGTGTGCACACAAACACGTATGTCTCGACTGAGTACTTATTCAGCATGCCTGGCTGGTGAGAGAATAGCAGCCTTTGGAAAGCAGAGGGTGATCTTCGATAAGAGGCTGGACCACTTGCTGGAAAACCTTCAAAACAGGAAGCGGCCACTAGACTCAAGTCACATTCCTGCTGGAGGCTGGACGTGATCCCCCAGGTCGGAATCCCAGGAGTGCTGGGCTAGCGTGTTTATTTGTCCTTGGGTACATGAAGCAATAGTTCTGTTGCTCCTCCGTGAGGAGATTGCAGAATGTTCTGGCTGGAATAACCAGTCAAGGTAGTGTCAGAAGACAGAGTTATAGCAGGTCTAGCGTAGAGGCCTTCATTGGCTTGTGTTTGCTCTTCTAGAATGGGCAACACCTCATTCTATAAAATAGAGAAAAGGGCTGAGGAAAGCAGAAACCAGAACAGAAAGCTGATTGGTCTTCAAAGTTAAAGATTTAAGCAGAGAGCTTCCTTGCTGTGCTAAAACTGGCCTGTTTGGGGATTTGGCTACTATCTCCTTCTCTCCTGATTTCTTAGAAGCTCAAACAATTTTTCTCTTGGTGGTGTGGAAACGCAGCACAAACAACCTGTTTTGGTTTGGTCTGTTGGGCTTAGCACAGGAGCTCTGTCCAAAGCCTGTGGCCTCCTGTCAGTTTCACTTCAGAGTGATAGGGGACCACCATGCCTAACACTTGTCCGTCCTGTAGACCCTGTCTCTGTCATTTTTTTATTTTTATTTTTTAGAGACAGGGTCTTAACTCTGTCTCCTAGGCTGGAGTGCAGTGGTGCAGTCACAGCTCACTGCAGCCCTGACCTCCTGGGCTCAAGGGATCCCCCCTTCTCAGCTTCCCAAGGGGCTGGGACTGCAGGCATGTGCCACCAGGCCTGGCTAATTTTTTTATTTTTTGTGGAAACAAGTTCTCACTATATTGCCCAGGCCGATCTCAAACTCCTGGCCTCAAGTGATCCTCCCACCTAGGCCTCCCAAAGTGCTGGGATTATGCACATGAGCCTCGGTACCCGGCTCCGTCTCTTTCAAAGCACATGTCCACAGTTTTGCTGACATGTGGTGGCAATGGGGAAAGGCCAACTGTGTGAGGAGGCATGGACAGCTGCAGATACTAGGGGAGCAGAAAAGCAGGGGATGGCGGGGCCTGGTGGTCTGGGGCTCGCTATAATGACTGTGTCACTTGGAGAAGCGACTTCACCTCTGTAAGGTCCCATCTTTAACCATGAAGGGTGACCACAACCAGCACTGCCCTCATGAGAGCCGCCATGAATTCCCCGTGAGTTCATGAGGCAGGTGCATTTAGTGCCTGGCAAATTAATCAGTGCTTGGTGGGGGTGCCTGTGCCTGACACCTCCTGCCCTGTGTTGTTACCTCCTAATAGACAGCGACAGGGAGGTGTTTTCCTTACCTCAAACAGGAGGGGACTGAGGCTCAAGAGCCCATGGCCACATGAACTGGCTTGGAAACAGCCTTGGCCTCTAAGCGCTGCCTCATCTCCCGGTGCGTCACCAAAAGAAAAGACCAGGATCAGTGACAGCTGGAGGGCCATGCAGGGAGGAGGGTGGGAGAGTGGGTTCTCCAAAGGGGACCAGAAAAGCCAGTGTGGACAGGCCCTGGGGGCCCTGACTAGGCAAGTGAGAAGACAGGAGCCATGGCTGGAGCCTGAGCCCGGAGGACTGAGCCTTGGCCTCTGCAAGAGGCCCCCGAGCAAAACTAGCCCAGCACAACAGCTTTGCCACTCGGTGAAAGCCCTCAGGCTGTATCTGGAGGTGGCAGAGCTCTCACTCAAGCACTGAGACGCTGTCCTCCAAAGAGCCCTGCCCGCTCTAAGCAGCCCTTTCCCTGGGTTCAAAGGAGAATAGTGGACTCTTGGGTACATGAGGGGACCCAGGTCAGGCTGTTGTAGGGAAGCTGAGGTACTAAAGTTCTGATTTTTTATCTTGCCCAAATTCCTACTACGGGTCTGGGGAGTCATGCCCTACAAACCAATAAATTCTTATCAGGATGGGTTTTATTTTAAACCCTATATATGGACTCTACTTTCCAAGCGGATTCTGGTATACATTACGAACAAAGAAGAAATCAAAATATTTTACCCCAAAACATGTTTCTCTGTCCGTATCTTGGAAATGACCCTGCAAAAGCTGTCCCTTTGTGGGGGAAAATCTGCATCTGTAAAGAACTCTAGTACAAAGCCTACATTTTTTTCTTCCCAGGCCCTCCAAACCTGAAGAGATTAAATCTCCAGCACCTTTTTTTTTTTTTTTTTTTTTTGAGACGGAGTCTCACTCTGTCGCCGGGGCCTGGAGGCCAGTGGCCGGATCTCAGCCCGCCGGCAAGCGTCCGCTCTCCGGGTTCAACGGCCATTGCTCTGCCTCAGCCCCGAGTAGCGTGGGACCTACAGGCGCGCCACTCGCCCTGGCTAGTTTTTTGTTTTTTAGTAGAGACGGGGTTTCAACCGTGTTAGCCAGTGAGGTCTCCGATACCCCTGACCTCCGTGATCCCCGTCCGGCCTCCCAAAGTTCCTGGGATTCAGCTTGAGCCCCGCGCCCGCTGAAACATTTCCTTTCTATCATCCCAGGACTTTAGACAAACTCAACCAATTGTCTAGACCAACCCAGAAAATGTTTTAAATTTTAACCCTAGAGCGGAAGCAACCCGCCCTCGCCCGCCACCAACCTTACCTTGAGTTGTCTGCCTTTCTGTACCAAACCAATGTATTTCTTAAATGTATTTGATTGATATCTTATGCCTCCCTAAAATGTATAAAACCAAGCTGCACCCGGCCACCTTGGGCATATGCTGCTGCTGCTTTTTTTTTTTTCTTTGGGATGGAATTTTGCTCTTGTTGCCCAGGCTGGAGTGCAGTGGCACGATCTCGGCTCACTGCAACCTCCACCTCCCGGGTTCAAGCGATTCTCCTGCCTCAGCCTCCTGAGTAGCTGGGATTATAGGCAACAGCCACCACGCCCAGCTAATTTTTTGTATTTTTAGTAGAGACTGGGTTTCGTCATGTTGGTCAGGCTGGTCTCGAACTTCTCACCTCAGGTGATCCGCCCTCCTCGGCCTCCCAAAGTGCAGGGATTACAGGTGTGAGCCACTGTGCCTGGCTGGGCACATGCTTTCAAGACCTCCTGAGGGCCGTGTCACTGGCCATGGTCACTCATACTTGGCTCAGAATACATCTCTTCAAATATTTCAGAGTCCGACAGTCTTAGTCAACACTCAAGTGAAGGGCAGCCAGACTTGCCGGCAGAATGAATCTGGCTCAGGTGACTAAAGAAGGGGCCATGCTATTTGCCAAGACACAGCTACAGGAAGAGGAGCCAGTGGGAGGTAGGAAGGAGGGAAGGAAGCTTTGAGTGGGGCTCACTGTGCCTGGGGTGACTGTGGAATAAACATCCAGGTGCAGGCGGGACTCAGGCTTAGGATCACCAGGAGAGAGCAGGGCTGAGGCAGGGAGAATAGGGTCTGGAGGCAGGGAACCTAAGGTCAATTCTCACTGACTTCCTATAACTGAATCAAAAGGAAAACCCCCATCTCTCCACACCCCAGTGTCAAACGGATCAGAGGCTACTCCCTTTGCAAACCCCACTTTTCTGCTTTGCAAATGAAAAAACGAAAGTGCCTCTGACTGGTCCCCTCCTGCAACCAATTAGACTGGTCTCAGGCCAAGTCTTCATGTGTAGCTTCGTAACTTCACTTCAGCCTCTGATTGGCCACCTGCCACAGCCAATCAGACTGGTTGCAGGCCGCTACTTCATTTACATAGGGTGTAAACCAAGTATCCATTGGGAAACCTCTAGAGGGTATGTAAACCCCAGAAAATTCCGTAACCAGTGATCTTGAGCCTCTTGCTTTTAGCCTGCTCCTACTCTGTCGAGTGTAATTTTGTTTTGATAAATCTGTGCTTTTCTTTGGTTGCTTTGTGTGTTTTGTCCAATTCTTTGTTCAAAACACCAAGAGCCTGGACACCCTCCACCATTAACAGCGTTATCTGGCACAGCTGCTGGGAAAAGCCAGTGCTGCCATTGACTCGGAGGGTAAGAGACACTGGCTCTGTGTCCTCTTCCGCAAGGCAGCTCTGGACACCAGCTCTCCCATGTCTGCTCCCAACATCCAGGGATTAGCAAATACCCCACCCACCACCAAGGCTGCACCCCATCTGGCTGTCCTGCCTCCAGCCACGCAGGCGCACACCTGCCATCCTCCCTGCCCATGCGGAGGTGGGAGGCCAGGATGCCCAGCTGGCCACATTCTCTCCTCTCCTCTCACCCTTTTTGTTCATTAACATTGAGGACTAAGCTCTGATTTTTTTATCTTGCCCAAATGCCTATCTAAGGGCTCTAGGGAACCATAAATTCTCATCAGATGGATTTTATTTAACCCTATATATTGTGACTTACTTTACAACCTGACTCTGGCATAATTTTGTGAGGCAAGGAAGAAAATCAAAATATTTTACTCCAAAACATGCTTCTTTGCCATATCTTGAAATGGCCCTGCAAAACTGTCCTTCCTGGGGGAAAAGAAAAGTTGTATCTGCAAAGCATCTCTAGTAACATAGCTAGATCTTTTTCTTACAGGCCCTCCCAATCCCAAAGAGATTAAGAGTCTAGCACCTTTTAAACATCCGAATAGGAAACATTTGTCATCCATTGTCTCTAAGGGCAGTCACTATAAGATTTCAAAAGAACCTTGGTCTCCACAATCTTAACCTGAATATTCCCTTTCTATCCATCCCAGGTCTTTAAACAAACTCAACCAATTGTCAACCAGAAAGTGTTTAAATTCACTTATGGCCTGGAAGTCCCACTTTGAGTTATCCCAGCTTTCTGGACCAAACCAATGTATTTCTTCAATGTATTTGATTGATGTCTCATGCCCCTGTAGAAGGTATAAAACCCGGCCACCTTGGACACATGTTCTCAGAACCTCCTGAGGTTGTGTCACAGGCCATGGTCACTCATGTTTGGCTCAGAATAAATCTCTTCAAATATTTTACAGAGTTAGACTCTTTTTATCGACAACATTAATGCCTCAAAACAAAGAAAAAGGCCAGGCATGGTGTCTCACTCTTATACTACCAACACTGGAGGATCACTTGAGGCCAGGAGTTGAAGAACAGGCTGGGCAACAAAGTGAGATCCCATCTCTAAAAAAAAAAAATTAGCTATTCGGGAGGCTAAGGCAAGAGGATCACTTGAGCCTGGGAGGCCAAGGCTACAGTGAGCTATGATCTCGCCACTGCACTCTAGAATTGGCAACAGAGCAAGACCCTGTCTCTAAAAAAATAAAGGAGCTCGTGGACGGTACCCTGTCTTGCATCGAAGAGATGCTGAGTTATTCATGCTGCAGTGAGTGCCTTTTCCCCACAGCCCCGCCCTCTCCGTTCCCCTCCCTGAACCAGAGTTGTAAATTCTCACCTAATCCTCTCACAGCTGCCAGGTAATATCCCTCAGGAAATAGCCCCCTATCATCTGTAACAACTTGATCTGCCTCTGAGCTCCCTCTGCACTCAGCTGGTGGGAGGAAAGGTGACTCTGATTCTCCCTGAGAGGTCATCTCTGGGTGTGTGCCCAGGGCTGTGGTCTTCCTTGGGGAGAGAATGGGTTGTTGGTCTTCAGAGCTTGCTGGCAGACATCCCTCGGGTGGCCTTGTGGTCCCCTGGACTCTGCTGCCCCAGGCTTGGCTGGGAATAGAGCTGTCCAATGCAGGTGGCTCAGCCCTGCCGCAGGCGCCCTCAGCTGGCTACTCCAGCATCTGCCATCCCTGGCTACCATCTTGGAGGGGTTACCGCGCACCCTCCAATCCTCGGGGCCTGCTCTTTGCCCTGAGCCCCTCTTTGCCTTTCCCTGAACCTCAGGCTTTGGGGAGAAGCATCTGGAAAACGTGCAGGCTGGTGGGTCCTCTGCTCCCTCTCTCTGCATCACTCCTGGCAGAGCACAGAGCGCAGTCCTGCTGGAATGGGATAAAGGAAGGAGCGCAGTGTAGAGACAGCGTGTGCGGTATTTCCAAGGCCATCCGATGGGCCTTAGTTTTCTTTTCCCTTCTGTTAAATGGAGACAATGCTAAAACCCACTTCCCTGAATTTGCTGAGGATTACAGAAAATAACGCTCGCTCGTGATAGTGGGGCAGGAGCCTAGGGTCTGGGGGCAGGGAGCTTAAGGCCAATGCGTGCTGAATCAAGGAAAAACACCAGGGCCTGGGGCAGGGAATCTGAGGCCAATTTGTGCTGACTTCTCACCCCTGGATCAAAAGGAAAACATCTCCGCACCCCGTAACAAAAAGGCCATTCTCCCTACAGCCCTCCCACTTCCACCTAGAGGGAAAGGGCCTTCCAGTGGTCACAGGACATCCCTTCATCTGCATACAGCGCCAGTTCATCTTAGTCTTTTTTTTTTTTTTTTTTTTTTGAGACAAACTCATGCTCTGTCACCCAGGCTGGAGTGCAGTGACGCGATCTTGGCTCACTGCAGCTTCCACCTTCTGCGTTCAAGCAATTCTCCTACCTCAGCCTCCCGAGTAGCTGGGATTACAGGCGCACATCGCTGTGCCCGGCTAATTTTTGTATTTTTAGTAGAGATGAGGTTTCACCATGTTGACCAGGTTGGTCTCAAACTCCTGACCTCAGGTGACCCCTCCACCTCTGCCTCCCAAAGTGCTGGGATGACAGTGCGTGGCCAAGAGTATCCTAGGTTTATGGTGTGCTGTGATCCCTCTTAGGGGTAAAAACAATTAATGTATTTGCTCTAAATTCCCTCCAAGCTACTCCAGGAGTATGATGTGCTGTTTTTTCCTGGTGAAACCACCTTTGCAAAATTGTGACTGAGACAGTGAAAGAGATCTAATGTAAACAGCTCCATCTTCCTTCTAACCTCCAGGCTGTCCTTGTTCATTCCTGGGCATAGGCTGAACTAACTTTGGGAAGAACTTAGTTTATAGTTTAAACAAAGATGGTAACAGGCCTTTCCCAAAGCAGACCTCCTTCTTGCCTGGGGACTAGATGGCCTTTGTGGGACTAACATTAGCCACAAGGTGAGAAATGATGGCTTAGGAATCATGCAGCGGGAGGCTATATGATTCTGACCCTCCCCAAACTGCTCCTAAGATCAGCCCTTGAGATATTTTGCAGACCCTGTACTTGATGGATCAGCTGGCACCACCCAGATCCATAAACTGGCTCATCTGCTCCTATGGTCCCCACCCAGGGACTGACTCAGAGCAAGAAGACAGCTCTGACTCTCTGTGCCTACGTCTCTGACCAATCAGCACTCTTGGCTCACTGGCTTCCCCCCACCCACCAAGTTGTCCTTAACAACTCTGCTCCGTGAATGCTTGCGGAGACCGATTTGAGTAATAATAAACGCTGGTCTCCTGCACAGCCGGCTCTGTGTGAATGACTCTTTCGTTATTGCAATACCCCTGTCTTGATAAATCGGCTCTGTCTAGGCAGCAGGCAAGGTGAACCCTTGGGCAGTTACACTGATGTGCTGTAGGCCCTGTTTAGTCCAGCCCGGGCCCTCCTGAACCCCAAGGCTCTGAGAGGAGGACAGAGGCTGAGGGTGGCAGTAGGGGACCATAGTTCCCATTTCTGAACCTCCTTCGCTGGGAAGGAGTCCCCACTTCTGAGCCCTCTTCCCTGGGAGGGGGCTCCTCATGTTAAGGGGGTTCAAACCAGAGCATCTTCATCTTGAGTGAGGGCTGGGAAAAGGAGGCTGGGGCTTGCTGGGCTGCACTCCCAGAAAATTAGGTGTCATGCACGTCTGTGTGAAGAGACCACCAAACAGGCTTTGTGTGAGCAACGTGGCTGTTTATTTCACCTGGGTGCAGGCGGGCTGAGTCCGAAAAGAGAGTCAGCGAAGGGAGATAAGGGTGGGGCTGTTTTATAGGATTAGGGTAGGTAAAGGAAAATTACAGTCAAAGGGGGGTTGTTCTCTGGCGGACAGGAGTAGGGGGGTTACAAGGTGCTCAGTGGGGGAGCTTTTTGAGCCAGGATGAGCCAGGAAGAGGAACTTCACAAGATAATATCATCGCTTAAGGCAAGGACTGGCCATTTTCACTTCTTTTGTGGTGGAATGTCGTCAGTTAAGGCGAGGCAGGGCATTGGCACTTCTTTTGTGAAGTTACTTCAGGCCATCTGGGCCTCTACGTGCAAGTCACAGGGGATGCGACGGCTTGGCTTGGGCTCAGAGGCTTGACATTAGGTATTCTGAGCTTCTAGATGTTTATGGTTAAGGGAACAGATTGACAAGATTTACTAAACAGACCCAGACTTAAGAGTGTCCTGATATCCCGATATCTTGAGAACAGAAGCAGTCCTAATTTTGCTTTAAAGATAATATCAATTCTTGCAAAATATAGTAATTAAGAGCATTAACTATTTATCACAAACCCTTGTCAGAGCACATCTCCCCATGATCTTTTTTTTTATCCTGTATATAAACAAGTATTGTACCTTGGGTGGACACATTCCTCCTCTTACTTCTGGGAACACCCTACTCTGTCTATGGAGTAGCTGTTCCTTCATCGCTTTTGTCAACAAAGAGTCACATTCTGTAATATATTTGAAGAGATTTATTCTGACCCAAACATGAGTGACCATGGCCCATGACACAGCCCTCAGGAGGTCCTGAGAACATGCGCCCCAGGTGGTTGGGGTACAGCTTGGTTTTATACCTTCTATGGAGGGGGAGGGGGCATGAGACATCAATCAAATACATTTAAGAAATACATTGGTTTGGTCCAGAAAGGCGGGACCACTCAAAGTGGGGGTGGGGGTGGGAGTGGGCACCTCCAGGCTGTAGGTAAATGTAAACATTTTCTGGTTGACAGTTGGTTGAGTTTGTCTAAAGATCTGGGACCCAGAGAAGGGAAATGTTCAGGTTAAGATAAAAGACTGTGGAGACCAAGGTTCTTTTGAAGTCTCATAGTGGCTGCCCTTAGAGACAATAGATGACAAATGTTTCCTATTCAGATGTTCAAAAGGTGTTAGACTCTTAGTTAACCTCTTCAGGATTGGGAGGGCCTGGAAGGAAAAGATCTAGCTGTTTGGATGAACGGAGGCAAGATGACGCACTTCCGGGTTCTTCATCCCCCCTCTCGCTTGTTTATTTATTAGGGGAATCACCAGCTCCTGGTTTTGGCGGCTGTCATGCCAGTCTGTATTAGGATTCCGGCCGGGGACGCCGTGGAGGGTGTTGGATAGGTGTGCAGTACACAGACTAGGCGTTGTGTTGCAGAGTCGTGGTCATGGGTGATTTTCTAATACAATTGCGGAATGTGCGCTGTATCAGGGTGATTGTCATATCTGGGGAGACCAAGATTTACCTGGTCGCACCTGGCGGAACGGCGCGCGGGACTGCGCTGGCCCGGCCTATCACCCTCCCACCGTCGAGGAAAAGCGGGGCGTCCGTTGGAGTGGTAGTCGCCGGAAAGGTGGAGTTGAGTGAGAGTGGCGTCCTGACGGCCTCGGGGATTCTCGCAGCGTTGCCCCGAGTTGCGGTTGTCTGGGTTCCAACTGCGGTCGGATTAAGTTCGCCGACCCACTATCGGTTTTGGATGGGAGGGTCGTGACTTGTTGTGGATGACCTCCGTCGGGAGATGGCTTGTAGGCGGGTTTGTGGACTCTGTGGTCCGCGTTGTGTCGGGAGTGGGAGGGTGTGGGGAGTGGCTTATTATTAGACGCGGTCTTCGTGCGGGTGTTTTCTTTTTTGCCACCTTTCCTTCACGGTTGTGGCTATGCAGTTGGTGAGCCTAAGATTCAACTTTTGCTGGTTTGGTGTCGCCGTCTCCGTGTGTGTTTATTCCGCTGGTTTTTTTGTATCGCCGCTGTCTGGGCTTAGGTCCTGCCCGAGGTCTTATGTAAGGAAGATCAAAATAACACTAGCCTTTGTGCAACTAGCTTTGTCACTAGAGATTCTTTACAGATGCACTTTTCCCCCACGAAGGACAGCTTTGAAGGGCCATCTCAAGATATGGCAGAGAAACATGTTTTGGGATAAAATATTTTTTCTTCCTTGTCTCATAAAATTATGCCAGAGTCAGTTTGGAAAGTAAGTCACAATATATAGGGTTAAATGAAACCCATCGGATGAGAATTTATGCTTTGTAGGGCATGACTCCCCAGACCCCTTAGAGAGGAATTTGGGCAAGATAAAAAAAAGTCAGAACTTAGTCCTCACTTTCTTAATAAACTTGCTTTTGCTTTGCACTGTGGACTTGCCCCGAATTTATTCTGGCATGAGATCCAAGAACCTTTTCCTGGAGTCTGGACTGGGACTGCGTTCCTGTAACACCTGCTGTAACTGCCCAGTGGATTTCACCTTGCCCACTGCCCAGCTGATTTGTCAAGACAGGGGAACTGCAATTGAGAAAGAGTAATTTACACAGAGCCAGCTGTGCGGGAGACCAGAGTTTTATTGTTACTGAAATGAGTCTCTCGGAAACCTCAGGGATCAGAGTGTTTAAGGACGATTTGGTGGGTAGGGGGCCAGTGAGTCGGGAGTGCTGAGTGGTTGGCTCAGGGATGAAATTATAGGGAGTCAAAGCCGTCCCCTGTCAGGCCTCTGAGCCCAAGCCAAGCCATCGCATCCCCTGTGACTTGCACATATACACCCAGATGGCCTGAAGTAACTGAAGAATCACAAAAGAAGTGCCAATGCCCTGCCTGGACGACCTTCCACCACAAAAGAAGTGAAAATGGCCGGTCCTTGCCTTAAGCGATGA
The DNA here is from genome assembly GCF_001698545.2 of Rhinopithecus bieti. Lineage (NCBI taxonomy): Eukaryota > Metazoa > Chordata > Mammalia > Primates > Cercopithecidae > Rhinopithecus > Rhinopithecus bieti. The sequence continues at coordinate 1,657,564 of NW_016811410.1, read as the reverse complement.
TATTATCCTGTGAAATTCCTTTTCCTGGCTCATCCTGGCTCAAAAGCTCCCCACTGAGCACCTTGTAACCCCACTCCTGCCCGCCAGAGAACAACCCCCCTTTGACTGTAATTTTCCTTTATCTACCCAAATTCTATAAAACGGCCCCACCCTTATCTCCCTTCGCTGACTTTCTTTTCGGACTCAGCCCGCCTGCACCCAGGTGAAATAAACAGCCATGTTGTTCACACAAAGCCTGTTTGGTGGTCTCTTCACACAGACGCGCATGACATCCCCCGCTTTTGTTCTTCTTGAGACAGGGTCTCACTCTGTCACCCAGGCTGGAGGGCAGTGGCACAATCTTGGCTCATTGCAACCTCTGCCTCCCGGGTTCAAGTGATTCTCCTGTCTCAGCCACCTGAGTAGCTGGAATTATAGGCACACGCCACCACGCCTGTCTAATTTTTGTATTTTTAGTAGAGATGGGTTTTCACCATGCTGGCCAGGCTGGTCTTGAACTGGCCTCAAGTGATCTGCCTGCCCCGGCCTCCCAAAGTGTTGGGATTACAGGAGTGAACCACCTCATCTGGCTGAAGCTGTCCTCTTGAGACAGGAAAATAGGGTCTGCAGGCAGGGAACATAAGGCCGATTCACACTTCAGCTGTAACAGGAAATATCCTCTCCACAGGGCATACCCCAAGTAAATGACTTTGTAACTTTACTCCATCCTCTTCATTTACATGGGATGTACCCCCAAGTAGAGGGTATTTACACTCACAAAAACTCTGACCGGGCCCTTGAGCCTCTGTGCTCGGGCTGCTCCCACACTGTGGAGTGTACTTTCATTTTCAATAAATCCCTTCATCCCTTCCTTGCTTTGCTTGTAGGTTTTGTCCAATTCTTTGTTCAAGACGCCTAGAACCTGGACACCCTCCACCATGAACACACGTGTTAGGGGCGTTCAAACCAGAGCCTCTCCCTCCTGAGTGTTCGTAATGCTGTTCCCTGGTGCCATAAAGAAATAGCACTTGAACATAAATTTAATCTCCTCTGCAAGGCCTTTTTTTTTTTTTTTTTTTTTTTTTTTTTTTT
>NW_016811410.1:1630120-1655972 GCF_001698545.2 Rhinopithecus bieti | reverse complement strand
TTTTTTTTTTTTTTTTTTACTTTCTACAGAAAGGGTACACTGAAAAGAAGAGGCAGGGTCATTTATAACCTGACATGTCCAGTCCACCCTGCTTCTGTGTCTGGTTTCCATTGGCTGGAACGGGACCTTACATTCTGTATATGTCCCGATTGGCTAGCAAATTACCACTTTTTTTTTTTTTTTTTTTTGAGATGGAGTCTCGCTTTGTTGCCCAGGCTGGAGTGCGATGGCACGATCTCGGCTCACTGCAACCTCCCCCTCCTGGGTTCAAATGATTCTCTTGTCTTAGCTTCCCGAGTAGCTGGGATTACAGGCACCTGCCACCATGCCTGGTCAATTTTTATATTTTTTGTAGAGACAGGGTTTCACCACGTTAGCCAGGCTGGTCTCAAACTCCTGACCTCATGATCCACCCGCCTCGGCCTCCCAAAGTGCTGGGATTACAGGCTTGAGCAACCGCGCCCGGCCGCAACTTAGAACTTTTTAAAAGAGGCAAAGGCAGAGGAGAATAAAGGAAGGAGGAAGTAACTTGCGGAATGCTGAGAAAGGTAAAAACACCTTCAAATAAGGAGGAGGAACAGGCTATGACCTAATGCTTGGACCAGTATAAACATGCCAAGGCAAATATTTAGGCTAAATTGTGGGAGCTAAGAACATAAAGTACATGGATTTCTTTATCACGGCTAGCAGATGTTTAAGAATGTTAGCACAGGTCTTTGAATAAATTTTGCCTTTAAGAGAAGTTGCTATTTATTCCTAATTAGAAGGGGAGAAAAATCTTTGAAGAGGAACCTCTACTTTACTTTTTACAGTGAGGGCTGGGAAATGAGGCTGGGGCTTGCTGGGCTGAACTCCCAGAAATTTAGGTATTCCCAGCCTCTAGATGTTTTTGGTTAAGGGAACAGATTGACAACATTTATTAAGCAGACCCAGACATAGGAGTGTCCTGATATCCCGATATCTTGAGAATAGAAGCATTCCTAATTTTGCTTTAAAGATAATACCGATTGTTGCAAAATATAGTAATTAAGAATATTAACTCTTTATCACAAACCCTCGTAGCACAGCACATCTGCCCATGATCTTTTTTTATCCTGTATATAAACAAGTAAGTACCTTGGGTGCACACATTCCTCCTCTTACTTTTGGGAACACCCTACTCTGTCTATGGAGTAGCTGTTCCATCACTTTTCTTTTATCAACGAAAAGGGTCAAACTCTGAAAAATACTTGAAGAGATTTATTCTGACCAAAACATGAGGGACCATGGCCTGTGACACAGCCCTCAGGAGGTCCTGAGAACATGCGCCCCATGTGGTCGGGGAACAGCTTGGTTTTATACCTTCTATGGGGCAGGGGGGCATGAGACATCAATCGAACACATTTAAGAAATACATTGGTTGGGTCCAGAAAGGCAGACAACTCAAAGTGGCGGGTGGGGCTTCCAGGTTATAGGTAAATTTAAACATTTTCTGGTTGACAGTTGGTTGAGTTTGTCTAAAGTCCTGGGATCCATGGAAAGGAAATATTCGGATTAAGATAAAAGATTGTGGAGACCAAGGTTCTTCTGGATCTCATAGTGGCTGCCCTTAGAGAAAGTTCATGGAGGCATAATAACGTTATCACTTACTGTGCACTCACATGTCACGGGTTTTTAACGTTTCTCACCTGTGTGATGGGGCACTGGGTGCCTCTGAGAATACGCTGATTTTTGGACTGGACATGTTCTCCACTCCTCCCTTGACTTGATGGTTCCTCGCTCATACAGATGTGTCTGTGACTGAAAACCCAACACTGATATTCAGCGGATTTTCCTCTTATGAGATTCATATTCTCTCTCTCTCTTTCCATGTCTCTGTTTTTCTCTGTCAATACTATTTATTACTGAATCATCCTGAATCCTGCCAACAGCCTCCATCTCACATTCTGCCAATCTTCTGCCTCAAAGATTATTAGGGGCAAACTCATCCTTGCCCAAGGTGGGAAAACTCTCTGGACTTACAATACCAGATTTAGAGCCTCATATGAAGAACCATGATCAAACATTATTTGTTTTGGGATTATACCTCAAAACAAAAACTGCTTTTTCATAATGGCTATGGCATTCTGTATTCCCACCATTATGCAAAGCAGCATGGAGGCTTCCAAATAAAACAGAAATACCATATGACCAGTGATCCTTCTGGGCTCCTTCCCTGGGAGAGGGTCCCCACGTCTAAACCCCCTTCCCTGGGAGGGGGTCCCTACATCTGAGCCTCCTTCCCTGGGAGGGGTCCCCACGTCTGAGCCCCTTCCCTGGGAGGGGTCCCCACGTCTGAGCCCCTTCCCTGGGAGGGGTCCCCACGTCTGAGCCCCCTTCCCTGGGAGGGAAGTGCGCTGTACATGTGTCCTGTACATGGAGCCATCCTGGGACCTCAGAAGCCTGGGCTGGGTTCAGGGGCATGAGGAGCCTGAGGGTCTGAGGGGTGCCCAGGGCTGGGGACCCACAGGGATCTGGGGAGGTGTCTTCCTCTCTGTTGTTTGGTTAACCATCCTGCTCAGCTCTGACTTTCAGCCACTGCTCAGCTTAGCCGTTGCCGGTAACAAGGGGAGTATTTTGGCTCCATCTGCTCTTGTCTTATTTCTCTCTGTGTTCAATACTCCAGCAAGGAAAAGGGATGCTGTTCATTGTAGGACCCTTAGAGGGCGCTAAACTCTTGCAGCTTAAATTGCTGGAGAGGACATATCTAAAGAGATACCAAAGGCAAGTAAAGTCAGATCTTCAGCATGAGATGTGGGCTTGGGCTCTCCTCTGTGTTTGTGACTAGGCCTCACCTGCTTTTTTTTTTTTTTTTTTTAAACTTTAATTTATTATTTGTGTGTGTGTGTAGGGATGGGGTCTCGCCATGTTGCCCAGAGTGATCTTGAACTCCTGGCCTCAACCAGTCCTCTGTCTTCGGCCTGGCTCTGGCCTGGGCGCTGGCTCTCTGTGAGGCTGCGGCTGGACCAGGTGCACTGCAAGCAGCTTCCAAGGCTGCCACTGGGAAATGGAGTGGTGCTGGGAGCTTGGAGACTCCAGGAACTGCAGGGCCCCAAAGGGAGTTACAGCCCTGGCTCAGGGAGCTTCGAGGCCTGGGCTCCCTGAAGGGCCACAGCTCTTGTCTCCTTCTCCTCACCTGCAACATGGAGAGCAAGGAGCATGTTTCAGCCCTGTTTGTGTTATAGCTCTTTCAGCTCTGCCATTCAGCAGGTCCTGAGTTCTTGTCCCGTGTCCAGGAAGAATGAGGTATGTAGACAAGTGGAGGGTGAGCAAGGTGAAGAGGCGCTCTGTTGAGTGACAGAAGAGCTAAAGGAGGCCCTGGAGTGGGTAGCTCCTCTCTGTAGCTGCTCGTCCCAATGTCTGCTCAGCTCTGGGTTATGGGCCTCAGGGGGGAGGAAGTGCACACTCATTGGTTCATGGGAGGCCATGGGCAGGGCTGGAAAAGGCACCACAAGTCCCCTCTCTGGTCTGCGGGACTGGCAGCCCCGCCCCTAGCCTTCAGGCCCTCCCTGGCCTAAAGGTGGGCTCTCACCAGGGACCCATCCCCTTCCACCAGGGAGCCTGTCTGCCTTCTGCTGCTGTTCATAGTGCCCAGGCTGTAGGTGCCAAGGGCTGGCTGCAGGCCAGCGCCGACCTGCCCTCAGACCCCATCGGCTTCCCTCCCAAGTTCATCAATGCCCTAAGTCTGGAGGGGCCCAGGCAGCAGGGGGTTGGTATATTAGCACTGTCCCACATGCGTGCACACCCAACCGGGCGGTGACAGCACCCGGGCTCGGCCCCAACTTTGCTCTGAGATTGGAGTGGACACTGAAAGCAGGGAGAAGCCAAGCAGTGGGAGCAGGCACTTCTGAGCCTGTGAGGGCAGGGGTATGCCTTCCTGGGCCCCCAGGAGTGCAGGGATGCCTGGGTCCACAGCCATGGTTTGGGCGGCTGCGACTGCACTTGGAGGGTGGGGGGTGCAGGGCTCCTGCCTTCTCCACGGAGTGGGGGGCCCAGGTCCACAGCGGTGACTTGGGTGGCTGCAGCTAAGCCTGGGAGGGCGGGGCTCCTGCCTGCTCCCAGCCTCCCTAAGAACACGGAGGTCCAGGTCTGCAGCCATAACTTGGGCAGCAGCAGCTGTGCCTGATGGGGGTGGGCAGGGCTGTTGTCTGCTCCTTGCCGTGGAAGGCCCCGGTCTGCAGCCACAACTTGGCCAGCTGTGATTGCACCTGCAGAGCTCCTGCCCCATCAACTCAGAAGGGGCAGGGATCCCACTTGTCCCTGGCTCCTGCTGGCTCTGTGGAGTATCAGCCACAGCCACACCTCCCCACTGTACCCATCGTGATGGCAGCCACCGCTCCAGATGGGCTGCCTCTGCCATCATCACTGTCACCCAGAGTCCATGTCAGGGTCCACTCTTAGTGTTGGGCATTCTGTGGGTTTGGACGGATGTCTGATGACATGTACCCACCGTGATCACGCAGAGCACTTCGAAGGCCCCAAAGTCCTCTATGCGCTGCCTGTTCCTCCCTCCCTCCCCTACCCCTGGCAACCACTCATCTTTTTACTGTCTCCACAGTTTTGCCTCTTCCGGAATGTCAGAGATGGAATCATACAGGGTGTAGCCTCTTCAGATTGGCTTCTTCCACAGAGTAATGTGCATTTAAGGGTCCTCCATGCCCTCTCCTGGCTTGATAGCTCATTTCTTTCTAACCCTGAACCACATTTGATGGGATGAACCACAACTGATGTATCTCTTCACCTACTGAAGGACATCCCAGGTGCTTCCAAGTTTTGGTGAGTATGAACAAAGTTGCTGTAAACATCCACACGCAGGTTTTGTGTGGACACGTTTCCAGTTCCTCTGGGTAAAAACCCAGGAGCTCAACCTCCACCTGCGTCTCTTAGGCAGCCCTTTTCTGCCGAGCTCTTCCTGCTCTTCTTGTCTCCAAGCCTGGCCCCAGGGCCCTGGCTCTTCCCTCTGCCTCCTGAGTCCTCCTAAGCCTGGCCCAGAACCCGGGCTCGCTCCCTTCTCCAGATGCTGCAGCCATCATTGCCTAGAGACTCACTGAGCACCTGCTCCCTTGTGACCACTGATCTTCCGGGTGTGTGCGTTCTCTAAGGGACTCATGTCTTCACCGGACAGACTTTGTCATGCTCCCCTGAGGCTTCTCTCAGGGCTCAGCAGCTTTGGGGGCCAACTTGATGGGTAGTTTAGTTGATGGTTGCTGTGAGACCTTGATTCTTGTCTTCTTAGTTTAAGGGAGTTTAAACAAGAGACACACAGCGAAGGAGATGGAACGTATAGTGATTTAGTGCAAAAGAAAAAGAATATGAGAGAAGTTGGGTGCAGAATGGACAGTACACCCTGAAAGAGAGGATTCGGGGTGGGCTGCTCATGAGGATGAGACGGCAAAGACTGGAAGGAGGGAGATTCCCTCTGTGGGAGTCTTCCATGATTACACATGAGGAGGCGGGAGAGGTGTTGCTAGGAAGCACGTTCCAGGTGCTCCTCTGGGTGCACGTGTGCAGTAGCTGTCCACGCTTGTTCATACGTCGCGCGTCTCACTAGCATCTTCAACGCTACGGTCAGTCTGAGGACAGGTAAGCTCACAGTGTGCGTGTTCTCTAGAGGGGAAGTCCCTACTGAAGATCGCTGTGCTCGAATGAGCTCGATTAGCTGCCAGTGCTGAGGCTTATTGTGCTGACTCTATGGTCACTATGGTCACCATGCCCCGAGGACCTGGTCACTTCCTTGACCACCTGTCCTGCCTCGGGTTTGATGCCCACACTTACAGGGCACTTTGAGATGCTGCTGCTGCCAGAAATGAAAACGACATTAAGGTGTCACACTTGGCCCCCCTCAATCTATCACATTGGGCCTCCTCTCTCTGATGGACACCGTGGCAGTGCTGTGGGCACGGGCTGCACAGCTGCTGCGTGGTGTGGGTCCAGGGGCAGGAGAGGCAGGCATTGCAGAGATGCTCAGGTGCACAGGTGGCTGCAGGAGAGCTCGGGGTTCAGGGCTGGGAGGAGAGATGTCCCCACATAGCACGTGTGAGCCTAGCACATGCTCATCACTGGGGAGTGGATGGGGTGGGTGGAAGAGGTGTTGGTGGAGGGGGATCCAGAACAAAGGCACCTATGACAGTGAGTGAGTGCCGGGCGCTGGCCTCGGTGGGAACAGGCTCGCCAACCCACGTGGCATTCCTCGCCTGCTCCCTGTCCCCTTGTGGGTCCCTTTGGTCACTCAGGACCTCACACCTGCGCTCTCCAACCCACACTCATCAGGTGCTCAGACCTGCAGCTTCCTAACCTGCTGCATGTGGCCTGGTCAGCGAGTTCAAATGACCAATTCCCAGGTCCCAGCCCAAACCTCAGGATTACTGGGGACGGGGCCGGACTCTGCATTTTAAACAAGGTTTTGATGACTCGGGAAGCTACATTGTGAACCAAGCCACTCCACTCTTGCTGGAACCAGTCTGTCGGCATCTGATGCCCTCCTGCCCACCACTCTGCTTTCCAGTTTAGCGTTGAAAGTGGCTTCCAGCAGAGGACACTTGGGAGGGACACAGCCACACCCAGGACCCAAGGCCCAAGTGAGATCCGGAGGCTGTGGGAACGCTAAGGGGCGGTGCTGGTGGCCCAAGTCACGAATCTCCAAGGACATCCCCTGCAGAGTGGACCAGGAAGAACGTGTCAGAGGGTCTCTGTGCCACAGCATCCAGGTTGCATCCTGCGAGAGACAGCGCAGGAGTCAGCAGCATGGCGTTTTCTGAGTGCGGCCCCGTCAGCAGCAGCAGTGAGGCCTGCAGGGCGTGAGGGCCTCCCCTGCTGCTCCCATGCCCTGTCACTCACCACATCCCGCATGTGGGGCCTCCTTGCCTGTGATGAAACCTACCTCACCTGCCACTGGTCGTGATCCCTGCAATAACCAGCTCCCTGATAATTAAGATCTGTCGGCCAGGTACAGTGACTTACACCTGTGATCCCAGCACTTTGGGAGGCCGAGGTGGGTGGATCACAAGGTCAGGAGTTCGAGACTAGCCTGGCCAACATGGTGAAACCCCCATCTCTACTAAAAATACAAAAAATTGGCTGGGCATGGTGGCAGGGACCTGTAATCCCAGCTACTCAGGAGGCTGAGGCAGGAGAATCCCTTGAACCCAGGAGGTGGAGGTTGCAGTGAGCCGAGATCAAGCCACTGCACTCCAGCCTGGGCGACAGTTCAAGACTCCGTCTCAAAAAAAAAAAAAAAAAAAGGAACTGTCTGCCAGGCATGGTGGTACACACCTGTGATCCCAGCACTTTGGGAGGCCGTGGTGGGAGGGTCGGAGCTTAAGGGTTCAAGACCAGCCTGGGCAACATATGGAGACCCTGTCTCTAAAAAAAAATTGTCGTATCGAATAAAGGTCCTTAATATTTGGAATATGCTGATGCCTTTCTTCCTGGATCTATTCCTGAGAAGGTGGTCACCGAGCTTCCAGACACCCTGGTGCTCTGGACTCTTGACTTCCACTCGCTGGCTCGCCAACGCCCTCTGCTGTCCATGGTTGGGAAATCTGAAAGTAGCAAGAGCGTGCCCAAGACAGGAGGCTGTGTGCAAGAAGACGTTTGCGCCGTTTTATTTGTAATAGCCCCCAACTGGAAAGCAGCTGGGTGTCCTTCAGCAGGAGAACAGATACATACACGGTGGCAAATCTGTACAAGAGAACAATCTCGGCCGGGCGCGGTGGCTCAAGCCTGTAATCCCAGCACTTTGGGAGGCCGAGGCGGGCGGATCACGAGGTCAGGAGATCGAGACCATCCTGGCTAACACAGTGAAACCCCGTCTCCACTTAAAAAATACAAAAAATTAGCCGGGCGAGATGGCGGCGCCTGTAGTCCCAGCTACTCGGGAGGCTGAGGCAGGAGAATGGCGTGGACCCGGGAGGCGGAGCTTGCAGTGAGCTGAGATCCGGCCACTGCACTCCAGCCTGGGCGACAGAGCGAGACTCCGTCTCAAAAAAAAAAAAAAAAAAAAAAAAAAGAGAACAATCTCCAGCAATAAACAGGAGCACACCACTGATGTGCATGGCAATGTGGAAGCCTTCCACACAACAGCACACGGACTGCAGGGACGCGAAGTTCCCCTCAACTCATCTATGGAGAAAATCATCAGAAAAAATGGGTGCCTCTGGGAGCGTAAGGGCAGGGATTAGCCAGAGGGGCAGCAGGGCCGGGTGGAGACTCATTCGCCTCTGTGGATACTCTGGTCACGCAGCTTTGGGAGTGCGTGTCCCTTGAAGAGCCTGATCCAGAAACAGCGCCCTGTGTGTTTTCTGAGACCAAATGCAACTAAGCGCTGCCTCATCCGCTGAGTCATTGCCCGTCCCCCCAAAGATCCCCGAGGAGGCGACGCTGAGTCCAGAAGGCAGGAGGGAGACCTTCTTCTCCACGTGAGGAGCATGCTCCAGGGTCCAGAGTCTAGGGAAAAACAGGAGGGTTTGAGAAAGCGAAACCCATTCACTTTCTGTGGGGCAGAATCAGCAAATGCTGTCTCAGGGGGCCCTGTGGGCCTCGGGAAGCATTTTGGACTAAACGAGAGGATAATGAGACACCCCTGGAGGTTTACCAGCAGAGGCGATGCCATGGGGTTTGCGTCTCTAGAAGATTCTATGGGGGATCACCACCACACCCAGCTAACGTTTGTATTTCTAGTATGTTGGCCAGGCTGGTCTTGAACTCCTAACCTTGTGATCCACCCGCCTCGGCCTCCCAAAGTGCTAGGATTACAGGTGTGAGCCACCATGCCTGGCCTAATTTTTGTATTTATAGTAGAGACAGGATTTCACCGTGTTGGCCGGGCTGGTCTCAAACTCCTGACTTCATGATCCACACACCTCAGCCTCCCCAAGCGCTGAGATTACAGGCATGAGCCACCGCACCCAACCCATTTCTTTTACCAATACATCAGAGACTCAACTGTTACCTCTTCAGATAGTGCTTCTGGCCTATTTTCTGTCTGATCTCTTCTGGAACACTAATTGAACATATATTAAACATTTTTTTTTTTTTTACTCTGTTCTCCATCTCTCTTAACCTCTCTTTCTGATTTTTAATTTTTTGTCTCTCTTGGTTGCTTTCTAGGTAGTTTCTTCTATCTATTTTATGGTTCACTAATTCTTTCTTTGGCTGTGGCTGATTTGTTGTTAAACCTGGTTAATAATTTTGGTTATTATGTTTTGTCATTTCCAGATATTCTATGGAGTTACTTTTCAAATATGCTAGTCTATTTTACACAGTTCCTGGCTTTCCCCAGAAAATCTCGTCTTGCTTTTCATGTCTCTAATCATCGTGTGCATAGTTTTAATATCTTTGTTTGGTAGTTTGAATATCTGAAGTCTTTCTAGGTCTGTCTAGCTGTCTTCTCCTTCCCGCCCACCCCCTCCTATTTCTTCTCCTTTTTTTCTTCTTATCTGATTCACTCCCATAATACCTCATTTTCTGTGTCATGATTGTTTTCAACTGTCCTTGAAAAATTGCCTGTAGGCGTCCTGTGAGCCCTACATGAAGCTGTCCCTCCAAAGAGGTTCGCGTTTGCTTCTTCCAGGCGCCCAGGGGCCGTAGTAATTGGGGACCACTTTACATTAAATTACAGGCTTAAAGTGTTCTCGGTCACGCGTGTGATCCAGGTCACCCGTGTGATGCAGCTTTGGACGTGGCTGGCTCATGCCTCTGTCTTCTCTGAAAAGGGTTTTCTCCTGCCTCTGCCTCGCTTTTCTTGCCATCCCTTGATTATGTGTGGTTGTGGGGTGTTACCTCTGATTCACCCTTACCCTCAGGGTGTAGCCTTTGGGGGCCTCAGTTTTATGGAAAGAGGACTTCCTCCGACACTCCCCACTTGCCTGGCTTTTTACTCTTGTGCCTCTTGCCCCGAAAGACCATTAAAACTATGCTCAAGTAAACTGGGACAGGCAAATGCCCCGTAGTAAAAGATCTGCTGTCTTCAGCCCATCCGTCTGGTTCCCACTTTGATTTAGATTTGTGGCCTAGTAAGCCCTTGCTGTCTCATCACTTCTCTGATGAGTTTGAGGAGATTTAAAACATCTTAGTAGCATTTTCCTTCTCTTTTTCCTTTTCTTTTTCTTTTGTTTTTTTTTTTGTTTGTTTGTTTTTTTTGAGACAAAGTCTCACTCTGTCGTTGCCCAGGATGCAGTGCAATGGCACGATCTTGGCTCACTGCAACCTGTCTTCCGGATTCAAGCGATTCTCCTGCCTCAGCCTCTTGAGTAGCTGGGATTGCATGCCCCTGCCACCACGCCCAGCTAATTTTTGTATTTTTAGTAGAGTCAGGGTTTTGCTGTGTTGGCCAGGTTGGTCCTGAACTCCCGACCTCAGGTGATCTGCCCGCCTCGGCCTCCCAAAGTGCTGGGATTACAGAAGTGAGCCACCATGCCTGACCTTTCTTATCTACTACAAATCCTTTTCGCTACAGCCACCTCTGGAGGTAGGAAGTGACAGGAATCATTATCCACATTTTACACGGGCCAATCATGCTGTAAAACAGACAGGTGGACAGAGACTTCAGGGAGAGCCCCACGATGACTGCTCTTGTCAATGCTGCACATCCACACGCTACCTGGGAGAATCAGAGGCAAAGACAAAGATGTGAGACACAGGGGTTGAGGCTGAGGGAAGCCCTCTGTCAGCACTGGCACTGCCCATCACGTGGCAGCACTGATGCCCCGGCACCGTCGAATTATAAAAATGGGTGAAGCACCAATACTAGTGGGGAACATTTTGAAAAAAGGAAAATAATGCCACACTCACCACCCTAACACAATCATTTCCAATTATGGATGTCTATTTCCATTTACACATGCAGGTAAATATTATGACGGATTTAATCAACACTCTCTTGTCTCTGCTTTTTTAAACTCAGTATCTGTTGTGGTCACATGGTTGACCCCCAACATTCATCCCACATGGATGAGTCAGCTGAGCTGAACAGGGTTATTCTGCCTGTCTCGTGAATGATGGCTTAGAAGGATTTAGATGGTTTAGAAGGAAAGTCTGCTCCAGGGATTCTGGGAAAAGAGGCTGTTCATCCCTTCTTTTGGTTCCTGTCATTACAGGGTGTGATGTGTGGAGCCGCTGCAGCCACCTCGGCACCATGTGGCCAACAAACCTTAGGCTGAGGATGGGGGTAAGATGGAAAGGAGCCTGTGTCTTTGGTGATGATGATATGGAGATGTTTAACCAGCCAATGTTGGTGTCTGCCCTATCTCTGGATTTCTCACTACGTGAGGTGATAGATTTACTTATTCTTTAAGCGTGTTGGAGAGTTTTTTATTTTCTTCGTTTTTGGTTACTTGCTGGTAAGACATTGAACTGATATAATTTTATGTCACAAGACCTTTTTTCTCCTTCCTTCCTTCCTTCCTTCTTTCCTTCCTTTTCTTTCTTTCTTTCTTTCTTTCTTTCTTTCTTTCTTTCTTTCTTTCTTTCTTTTTCTTTCTTCCTTTCTTTCTGTCCTTCTTTCTTTCTTTATTTCGTTGTTGCTTTTTGAGACAGAGTCTTGCTTTGTCACCCAGACTGGAGTGCAGTGGCATGATCTCAGCTCACTGCAACCTCTGCCACCCAGGTTCAAGCAATTCTCCTGCCTCAGCCTCCTGAGTACCTGGGACTACAGGTGTGTGCCACTATGCCTGGATACTGTTTGTATTTTTAGTAGAGACGGGGTTTCACCATCTTGGCCAGGCTAGTCTTGAACTCCTGACCTTATGATCTACCCGCCTCAGCCTCCCAAAGTGCTGGGATTACAGGCATGAGCCACCGCGCCCGACCAAAATCTTCTTGTTTCTATATAGTCCTCATATCTATAACTTTAGATGCATGACTTTGAAATAATTTCACATTTATGGAAGAGCGGCAGCAATGGTGACTGCACCCATGCTGTCCCTCATCCAACGTCACCCTCTTCCTTCTCTGTTTGCAAAAACACTGCTCCTTCTTTGGAGCTTAATTCAAATCTTTCTGAGCAGACACTCATAGTCAGATAAGCGGTTTTCTCCTCTGCATTCTTGCAGGATTTCCTGACACTTCTCTTAGGACCTGGTTTTTTTCTACCCGTGGGTTCAGTATGGCAGACACCCCACTCGTTGTCTATTTTGACTTCCTTCTGGCACCTTCCTGGACGTAGAGATTGAAGAGTTAAACGCCAGTTCCTCTGGAGCCTCTAGGCTTCCAGGTGTGATTCAGTTTCCACTAATCAAATGAACTTGAAAAAGATCTGGGGTCAGGATTTGGTTAAGTGGCAAGAGAGGCTCTGCTGTGAGTCATCATTTTACTGCTGTGGATCCAATGGGCGTGGCATATTTCTGGGACCAAAAGTTGTGGTGGCTCCTGACCCCCGGAGGGAGGGTAGCTGGTGCTGCGTCATCATGGAGCCAGTGGTGGGGATAGTGGGTTTTTGAACACAGTCTTTTTTTTTTTAATTTAAAAGTAAACTTCAATGTCAAAAATGCAAACTTGAGGAGGGCAGAAAGATCACACATAAGGTGCCACTTCACACTTGGAGGGTTGCACAGCAGCCGGGCAGAGGCTCTCCTCACTTCCCAGACCGGGGGGCAGTGGCTGGGCAGAGGCGCTCCTCACTTCCCAGACTAGGGGGCAGTGGCCGGGCAGAGGCTCTCCTCACTTCCCAGACCGGGGGGCAGTGGCCGGGCAGAGGCTCTCCTCACTTCCCAGACCGGGGGGCAGTGGCCAGGCAGAGGCCTCCTTACTTCCCAGACCGGGGGGCAGTGGCCGGGCAGAGGCCCTCCTTACTTCCCAGACCGGGGGGCAGTGGCCGGGCAGAGGCTCTCCTCACTTCCCAGACCGGGGGGCAGTGGCCGGGCAGAGGCCCTCCTTACTTCCCAGACCGGGGGGCAGTGGCCGGGCAGAGGCGCTCCTCACTTCCCAGAAGGCGAACACAGTCTTTTTTGAACTGTGTTTTTTCGAACTCAGTTCTTGTTTTTGTCACAGTAGCTGTTCCCTTGCTGGGCTGGCTCTGTGGGGTTATTCTGAGAGTGACATCCTGAGACCCAGCCTGGAGCCCATTCTTCCAGTCTCTTGATGATTTTACAAGCACTTTCAAACAATTTCTTGTTTGAAAATTATTTCTGCTAAAAATTGTGTTGTTTCTTTGTATGCATTTGACCTACGACAGTATTTCCTCAAGTGGCTGCAGACAATACACCCTCAGGGATGGGAGCCTGAGAGGCATCTGCCTGGCTGAGTTTGAAGACAGGAGATTATCATTGTCTCGTTATGGCCGGCGTCGGGTCACCGTCGTGTGTGGTCAGCATCGGTTACCATAGCGTGTGGTTAGTGTTGGGCATCCGCAGCCCCTGGGCATGGTGACCTGGAAAGATACGTCGGCTGAAGGTCTGGCTTTGACCGGCCAGGTGGCCCCTGTGTAGCACAGGATATTACAGAGCTAAATGCAAGGAGTATGAGGGTCTTGGACTGGAATGGTGGCCTCTGCCAGGGTCTGGGTAACCGTGAACACCCTGAGGAGACTGGTCCTGCTCTGCTTGAAGACTCACGGCAACCTCACCTGTGGTAGTCACAGGCCAGAAGGCGGCAGTTCCCTCTCCTACCTTCTCTGTGGTTCTGGGCCAGAAGGATGGTTAGAGACCAGCCTGCTGCAGGGACCGATGACAAAGTCAAACCTGGGCAGAGAAGCTCACACATCAGGGGGGCTGCAGGAGCTGATCATGTATTTTGGTAAAATTGTGGGGAACCTATGAGACAATGGATTCTGAGGGTGCCAGACCACAGACAGGGATGAGAACTTGAAAAAAAAAATGTAATCTGACATGATCCAGACTTTGAGAGGATTGCAAGAATAGGGCAAAGAATTATTATATAGACTTCACTTAGATTCCTCAAATATCTTACCACATCTACTTCATAACTATGTATTTACGCCTGTGTATAGATGTGTGTTTAAACCATTTTATGTACATATAATTTTTTTTCAGAACCATTTGAAAGTAGAGTATAAACATGAGGCCTTCTTTCCCCAAATAATTTATTGTGTATTTTCTAAAAACAAGGAGATGTTCTTATATAACCACAGCTATTAAAATCAGGAAATTAACATTGAGATAACATTTGCTAATCAAATTTTCCCACATCCTCTAGGCTGGGCGCAGTGGCTCATGTCTGTAATCCCAGCACTTTGGGAGGCCAAGGCAGGAGGATCACTGGGACCCAGGAGTTCAAGACCAACCTGGGCAACACAGGGAGACCCTGTCTCTACAACAAATTTAAAACTTAGCTGGACATGGTGGTGCACACGTGTAGTCCCAGCTACTTGGGAGGCTGAGGTGGGAGGATCACTTTGAACTCATGAGGTTGAGGCTGCAGTGAGCTGTGATTGTGCCGCTGCACTTCAGCCTGGGGGACAGAGCAAGATGCTGTCAAAAAAAAAAAAAAAAACCAAAACCAAAAGATTTTCCCACATTCTCCTAATGTTTTTATAGGAAAACAAACTCCTGGATGGTGAGTTGGCTTTTTTGTGGCATCTCTTTAGTTTCCTTTAATTCAGAGCAGCTCCTCAGCCTGTTTTTCAGCATCTGGATATTCTTCTGAGTGCTGGGTTGCAGTTATTTTGCAGCAATGTCCCTCAACTTCAGATGTTTGCTTGTGGTATGAATTTGGGCAGAAATACCTCAGAAATGAAATTGTGTCTCAGTTCTCTTTTGAGGCTCATAGTTATTTGCCCTCTTACAGATGTTGTTAATGTTAATGTCTCGGTTAAACGTGCCTGCCAGGTTTCCCCTCTGTAAATATACCATATCCCCATTTCCTGTCAATAAGCACCTTGGGAAGAGGCACTTTGAGGCCACTTACGTATCCCGCTTATCCTGTTTCTCAGCCGACTCCCACTCAGTGCTGTTTCCTCTTTCCTTTTCTGTTATTTGGGGCACATTTTTCTCGACAGGGGTTTGCTCACTCGTGAGTAAGCAGAGATTCTGCACTCAACGTGCGAACTCCAGCAATGGGAGCAGTTCCAAATGGACATTTGTTTCAGTGAGATCTGACCTCAGTGGTAACTTAAGTGGAAAGCATTTGAGAGGCAAGTGATTCCTTGATGTACAAGAAAGGCTCTGAATGCTTAGGGACACAGGTGCATTGAAGTGGATTTTTTTCATTGTTTTTTGAGATGGAGTCTCGCTCTATCACCCAGGCTGGAGTGCAGTGGTATGATCTCGGCTCACTGCAACCTCCACCTTCTGGATTCAAGCAATTCCCCTGCCTCAGCCTCCCTAGTAGCTGGGATTACAGGCGCCCACCACCACAACAGCTAATTTTTGTATTTTTAGTAGAGACAGCGTTTTGCCATGTTGGCCAAGCTGGTCTTGAACTCCTGACCTCAGGTGATCTGCCTGCCTCAGCCTCCTGAAGTGCTGGGATTACAAGCGTGAGCCACTGTGCCTGGTTGATTTTTTTTTTTCTTTTTTAATAGTGGTGGGGATTTGCTCTGACACCCAGGCTGGAGTGGAGTGGAATGATCATAGCTCACTGTAGCCTTGACCTCCTGGGTTCAAGCAGTCCTCCTGCCTTGGCCTCCCAAAGTGTTGGGATTATGGGTGTGTACCACTACTGTGCCTGGCTGAGGGGGTGGATTCATTTCTTGCCACCCCCATTTCCCCCTGGAGGGCACAGAGGCACCCCCCTCCCCAGGACAATAAGACACCCATCGGTGAGGCAAGTGCCTGAATCCCTGGATGGCACCTCAGTGGCTGTCTCTAGAGGTCAAGGTAAACGGATTGCTGCAAATGGGCTTCCTGATTTCGATGGAGAGTTGGACCCTGCGGAGGCAGAGGTCAGGTAACAGCTCTTAACTGCCAAAGCAACACAGGTGAAGCTGCCTTAATTGTCAGAAGAGGGTGGTGATGAGAACGGCTTGACCCGCAGGAATGTTTTGTGGTAGTAAATCGCCACACAATTGCCAAGACTGAAATAGATGGGAAGTCTGCTAAGGGTCTATTTGACACATTTTTTTGTTTGTTTGTTTTTCCTGAGATGGAGTCTCACTCCCATCACACAGGCTGGAGGGCAGTGGTGTGATCTCGGCTCACTGCAACCTCCACCTCCCGGGTTCGAGTGATTCTCCTTCCTCAGCCTCCTGAGCAACTGGGATTACAGGCATGCACCACCACGCCCAGCTAATTTTTGTATTTTTAGTAGAGACAGGGTTTCGCCATGTTGGCCAGGCTGGTCTCGAACTCCTGACCTCAGGTGATCCACCTGCCTCGGCCTCCCAAAGTGCTGGGATTACAGGCGTGAGCCACCGTGCCCGGCCTATTTGACACATTTGACTGAAATAACAAACTGTAATTTAAGCAAACAGAGCCAGAGCCTTCAGTCACTGTGTGGAAGCCACAGTCCCTCAGTGCACACAAGGACCTGAATCTGTTCACAGACCCACAGTTCCTTCAGTAAGAGAAAGGTTTGATGTCCCTGGGGAAGGATCCTATGCTAGCACCAGAAACATGTTTTTAGAAAGTTCCTCCAGCTTTTCCTAAAGAAACTGCAGCCAGGTTCCCTAGACCAGGCACTGGGGAAAGGGGCATATTCAGAGCTGTGGGAGATGACCGGACACTAACTCGGAACCAACACGGATCCCCAGGAAACAGAACTCAGTGTGACCTGCTGGGCAGAGTGAGGGTTTCTTTACTTATTTATTTATTTGAGACAGAGTTTTGGTCTGTTGCCCAGGCTGGACTGTAGTGGCATGATCTCAGCTCACTGCAACCTCCGCCTCCCAAGCAATTCTACTGCCTCAGTCTCCCGAGTAGCTGGGACTACAGGCACGTGCCACCACGCCTGGCTAAGTTTTGTATTTTTAGTAGAGACATGGTTTTTCAATGTTGCCCAGGCTGGTCTCAAACTCCTGACCTCAGGTGGTCTGCCCACCTCTGCCTCCCATAGTGCTGGGATTACAGGTGTGAGTCACCATGCCCGCCAAGAGTGAGGGTCTATAACGAGCAGAATGAACACAAGTTTTGCTCTGAGTCCAACTCCCAGGGGGCCCAGTCCATGACTCTAGCCTGTGGTTGTTCCCTTGCTCTTGAGAGTAGAGTCAGAATAGACAGAAATATTCAGTGACGGATGGGATTCCCAGATGTGCTCCCTGATTCTGGAAAGATGGCCGTAAGGTGGAAAGTGCCTGGGATCCTGTGGGACCCTCCCCAACACCACAACAGTAAACCCAAAGCACTGTTGCCTACCTGGAGAGAATCACATAGATTAGGGCCACATCAAAATCTCGAAACATCTGGGGGTGGTGATTTCTTTAATTCACTTTCCGGCCTATGTGGAAACAGATGGATGATGGGGCAGGACTGTGAGATACCCTAAGCGTTGTGAAGTCGTGATCTCAATTGAATGGCTACTGCAGATGGGGCATGTTGACTGAAACAATGGAGCAAATCAGTTCACTTCCCGGCATCTAGTATGTGGCTGTAGACCTGGCAAATGCGTCTTCTTTTCTCTGTACCAGCAATCACAGAACACCAGGAAGAGTTCACTTTCACACTCTAGGGACATCAGTACACCTTCACAGTCTTGATTCAACAGTAACCAAGTCTGTTCTGTGCCACAGTTTAGTCTGGGGGGCCTTTGTCATCCCCACCGAGTGATACTCATCAGCTGTGTTGCAAGCATTGCATCCACAGGACCTGATGAATAGGCAGCATCAAGTAACCTGGACACCTGGCTGAAGGCACGCGGGTGCCAGGTGAGGGGAGAAGATAGCCATGAAAGTTCGAGTCCCCCCTCAGCATCGTTTCCAGGATTCAGAGGACGGACTACTGACCTCAGGTGATCCACCCGCCTCGGCCTCCCAAAGTGCTGGGATTATAGGCGTGAGGCACCGTGCTCAGCCTATTTGACACATTTGTCAAAAAGTCCTCCAAAGTAAGGGAGAGGCCATAACCTGTACGTGTCACCATTAAAGCCTCTTGGAATATTGGAGGCTGGTGTGGTTAGGCTTTGTGTTCCCACCCAAATCTCATCTTGCGTTGTAATCCACAGGTGTTGAGGGAAGGACCTGGTGGGAGGTGATTCGATCACAGGGCGCTTCCCCCATGCTGTTCTCGTGATAGTGAGGGAATTCTTACGAGATTTGCTGGTTTTATAAGAGGCTCTTCCCGCTTTGTTCTCTCTTACCTGCCACCGTGTGAGACGCACCAGCTTTTCCACTGTGACTGCGAGTTTCCTGAGGCCTCCCCAGCCACGTGGAACCGTGAGTCATTGAACCTCCTTTCTTTATAAATTACCCAGTCTTGGGTATTTCTTGATTGCAGTGTGGGAACGGACTAATACAGAGGCCATATATACAAAATTTGGATGTGCTTTCCTATTTAACAAATAACTTTGAGGTTCAGCGCAAGAGAAATGCTGGCCTGCTGACTAGGCTGCCAGACAAGCCTTTCTTCCACTTAGCCCTATGACGTGGTAAACCCATGGCAATCTGAGTGTCTGAGGAATGTGAGAATGTTATATGGAGGGCCAGGCACATGGTGGCTCACACCTGTAGTCCCAGCACTTGGGGAGGCTGAGGCAGGTTGATCACTTGAGTGCAGTGAGTTCAAGACTAGCCTGGGCAATATAGCAAGACCCCATCTCCTAAAAGAATGTTGTGTGGAGCCTGTGGCAAACCTTGACAGGACAACCACAATCATGGTTATTGATGAGTATTGTTGAGTGATCGTCTCATCAACAGGTCACCATTCCCTTTTGAGAAACAGCTGCTGGCTTGCTCATGGGTGGAGTAGACAGTGTATTTCACAACAGTTCACTAAGGGATCACGCAGCTTAAGCTGTCAGTCAGTGCCTGGTGTCATCCGATCCACCAAGCCACAGAGACGGGCCTGTCCAGCAAAACTATTATAAGCATGGAGGCAGTACATGTGAGGTTTGTTATGGACTGAATGGTGTTCCCCAAAAATTCGTATTTTGAAGGCCTAGCCCCCGTATGGAGACAGGACCTTTCAGGAAGTGAGGTAACCACCAAGGTTAGGTGAGGTCATCAGGGTAGGTCCTGACCCAATGGGACTAGTATCCGTAAGAAAAGGTGTGACACCAGACGTGAGCACACACAGGAGAGACCATGTGAGGATCCACAGAGAAGGCGGCTATCTGCGAGGCAAGGAGACAGGCCTCAGCAGAAACCAACCCCAGAAGCACCTTGATCTTGGACTTCCAGCCCCTAGGGCCATGAGAAATACAATTCCATTACGACAGCCCCAATGGACTGACACGAGGCTGTCCTCAAGCATATCCGAGACACCCCGAAAGTCACATGAGCGGGAGGCTCGCCCTCCAAAGGCACCCACTCCCTCTGCAATCCTCCTTCCTCCACCTGCATTTTTGGTTTTATGGGGAGTTCCCTAAAACAAGTTGAGAAATGAAAAATGGAGCCTGGCGTACAGATGGTTCTGCATACTAGGCTGGCGGGGCGGGCGGGGCTCGGCATCACAGCCCTATTCCAGCTGGCCCTGATGGACGGGGTGGAAAGGAATTCCATGCAGCTGGCCAAACTTCAAGCCTCACACCAGATTATCCTCTCCTTTACCTGGAGGGCCAGTTGATCAGGGACTTAGAAGGCACAGGTTTGGAGGATTGGGGTTGAGGAGGTATGTGGACAGACCATGTGGAGGGGGCTCTTGTGCTCCACGTGCGTGCTCCCCAGGGCTCCTCCTGCACCTGCAAGCTCAGTGGTGGTGGTGGTGTGTGTCGGGGAGGGGGGTGTTCAGGGAGTTGCCAGCTCTGCTGCTCCATCCCACCCTTTCACAAAGCGCCCATCGGTGTGGCTGTGGTGGCGTGGATGGAGATTATATGTGGTCTGAACACCAACAAGTGGGTACGGGCCTTCCTCTCGCTTTACCCTGAAGTCCCAGCCCAGAAGCACGCGGCCGTGGTGAGCTGCGATCCCAGGCCCCGGCGAAGAGCTGAGATTGTGCATCTCAATCCGCAGCAGCCGCTTCATTTGCTCAATGCCAGACTCCGAAAGGCATTTCTCTCGCAACAGGCCAGGGGAGGCAGCGTTCGGGGATGGGACGCCAAGAGTTAAGGGTGAGGCCGCACGCGTGCAGCTCCCCCGTGCTGCGCATGGCGCTGGGATCGCCCTGAGCGGCTGGTGAGTCCCTCTAAGGCCGCAGCGCCCGGTGCCAGTCACCTGAGCCGGGCCGGGTCCCAGCTCCCCACACGCGCCCCGCGGCCCCCGGGCTATTTTCAGCCACGCCGAGCCCTGTTTTAGGAGCATGCACGGCAGCTCCGCGGAGACCGGGACTGCATGGGGGAGGATCGCGGCGGGGCTGTCGCCGAGCAAGGAGCGCGGCCGCGGGGAGCGCCCGGGAGCGGGGCGGCGGGGCGGGCCGGGTTCGGGGCTCCTGGCTCGCGGTGACGGTGACGCGCGCCCCCGCCCGCGGCCTCTTGCCATGCCGTCGAGGCCGTCGGACGCACGCCCAGAGTCGCTCGCGGGAGCCTCGGTGAGCAGCGCCGGGGCGGGACCGGGACACGGGGCCGGCCCTGCGCTGCGCCTGGCACGGTGCGTCCGGGATCCAGGCGCCCTGCGCTGCGTTGGGCGGCCGGGGGCGACGTCCCGAGGGCGGGGGTCCCGCGCGCAGAGACGCCCCTGTCTGGGGCGGGGTCCTCACTGCCTCTCCGGGCGGCCCCCGACCGGCAGGTCCTCTCCACGGCACCCCCGCCCTGCGCAGGCCTCGGGGCTGGCGGTGACGCGGCCGCCGGGTGGGGCTCGCGCAGGTGCAGGGCCGGGGCTGGCGACCCGCATCTCCGCGTCTCCGGCTGTGCCTCCTGCGGGAAGTGGCGTCGTGCGATTATTTTTATCTTGGTGTCTGGCTTTTAAATTTCACAGCCCCCGTTTCAGGGGCGGCCAGCGTGGCCGTGGGATGCTGGTGATACAGGAAGCCAGAGAATAAAGGTTTTGGTTGGGGTCGGGAGGAGGCGCCGGCCCGGACAGTTTTCCTAGAAAATATCCTCTGCGTGTCCCCGCGACCTTGCCTCTCGTGGAAAGCAGCTGGGAGTTGGAGCGGCTCCCTTCTGCCCCCGTCTGAGGTCTGTCTGGCTGTTTTCTTGGTGCGGTGCTGGAATGCACCGGAGGCTCTCCCAGGCGAGCTGTCTGCAAACGTGAGAAATGGGGTGGTGACGCGCAGACCTGGGATTCGCTTGCAGAACCGTAGGACATCCGTTGTCATGGAGGGAGCCAGGGAGCCCTTAGGTGCTGGGGAAGCCTGCCTCCACCTGCGGGTGGGTGGCAGGAGGAGAAAGCGCCCGGCCGTGTGTCTGCAGGGGCTGAGGATTAAACGCAAGGGTCAAAAGACCCCTGCTGGATTTGGTAGTGAATCAGTGCTGGCTTTGGCAGCTGGGGCCGGATTCTCTCCCCCAAGTAAAGGGCAAGTCGGGCTGCCCTGCTGACCCCCTAGTAAACTCGGAGTAGGGAGGGCGGAGCATCTCTAGGAGGCTCAGTGGAAGGCGGGCAGGCACCCTGCGGCCCTTTCAGGAGGAAGAGCTTGGCCCAGTGCATGTCTGGTTTGGGCTTCAGTGCCTGGGCCATAGCACAGGCTTCCCCCTGCCCCTGCCCCTGCCCACCCCCGGGCCTGGTCCAGGGCTGCTCTGGGGCTGTAGAGAACAAGGGTACCAATTGGCCTGGAGTCGATTGCAGCCTTTGCCACAAATCTGGAAGAAGCTGGGCATCTCACTCCTTATCTGGCCTGGTCAGCTTTCTACTACAAAGAATATGCCTGGCAAGAAGGAACTTTGGTAACAGGTTATAGTTGGGAGTTCACTGAGGATATAGTTTCAGTTTTAAGCAGGATTTTTTCAAGCAGATTGATCTGTCCATGGACAAGCTTACTGTTTTAGGACATTATTTATATTGAAAATATCTGCCCAGTCATGATTCTGGCTTTTATTATCAATTTCCAAGGATAGCCACCAAAACCCATATTTTGAAAGGGAAAGATGAAGAGGACGGGTGGTGGGTTCAGTTCAGATGCCCCAAAAGAAGCTGTCACCAGCATGCCCTGCAGTCAGTGTTTCTCACACTTCAGGTGCCCTGAGGGAGCCCACGTGCAGGACACAACCTCCACGGCAGGCAGCTCATGGTCAGCAGGTTCCAGGCTCTGGGGTTTGGTCCCACAAGTATGCATCCATGACACTTTTGCAAGATCTAGGAGTTTGTGGAAAATGGCATAACAATAAACTAATTTTTTAAAAAAGATGACACAAAGGAAATAGCGATGATCAAAATAGTCAACCATGGCCAGGTGTGGTGGCTCACGCCTGGAATCCCAGCACTTTGGGAGGCCCAGGTGAGTGGATCAGGAGTTCTAGACCAGCTTGGCCAACATAGTGAAACCCCATCTCTACTAAAAATATAAAAGTTAGCTGGGCGTGGTGCGCCTGTAGTCCCAGCTCCTCGGGATGCTGAGGCAGGAGAATCGCTTGAACCCAGGAGGCAAGAGGTTGCAATGAGCTGAGATCGTGCCACTGCACTCCAGCCTGGGCAACAGAATGAGACTCTGTATCAAAAAAAAACACATCATGAATGTACTTGCTGTATGTATGGCAGGCTCTGTTCCAATTCTTTATCTGTGTTACGGTGTGTGGGTGTCCCCTGTTAGGGTACAAGAGCTGGGCTGGGTACAAGAGCTGGAGAAGCCCAGGATGGGCTGGGAAAAGCTGCAAAGGCAGGTGGGAGCCACACCCCTCACCCAGCAGCACATGTGTCTGAGCACCAGCGATGCCCCTCGTGAGGCCACACAGGGAACCAGGCTCAGACCACATCATCAAGGAGCATGCAGTTCAGCAAGGGAGGGGGTGCAGACATCACCGGAAATCACCAGAACTAAGGAGCTTGGAGTTGCAAAATCAGCATTCAGACCTGTGTCTCATTTTTAAAAATATTTTTAAAAAAATTTTTTTAAAGAAACAAGTTCTTGCTATGTTGCCCAGGCTGGTCTTGAACTCCTGATCTCAAGTGATCCTCCTGCCTTGGCCTCCCAGATGGCTGGGATTATGAGCATGAGCCACCGTGCCCAGCCAGGACCTGTCTCTTAGTTGTGATTCAAGAATTTAAAGTCACCTCAGCTTGGGCCCGGATCCCATACCAGGCCCCTGTCTGTCCTGCCTTGCCCCCTCGGGTTTTGACACCCCCCATACCCACAACCCCCAAGCAGAACAATCTCAGCCAGGCCACCCACCCTTTCCCAGTAAGGCCAAGGGCTAGACCCTTTCTCCCATGGCCCTGGACAGCATGGTCCCTACACAGCTGTGAGGCCTGGTCCTCCACACCTGCCAGGACTTCCTGCTGCATGTCACCTGCCTTTGGCTCACTGGCTTCCCCGGCAGAGGTCTGTTAGCACAGGAGCACATCTGTGCACTCTGGAGAGGTGACCCTTGGATTGAGGCCACCCCACTCCCTCCATAGCACTGGGCTGTCAAGCCAGCAAGGTCTGAAAATCTGGCTGGCCCCCCATTCCCTACAGCGGCATCCGGCAAAGGTCTTGAAGATGGGGGAGCTTCATTTCTGGCCTCCTCCCTCGGCCTCCAGCTGCTGCATCGTCTTGGCTCTTATAGCCTCTCTGGGATGCTCCTGCCTCCATGCCCCACATGCTGGGGCGCCTCTGTGCACATCACGCTGTGTGTGGAGGTCTCGCTGCTCCCCAAGTCTTTGCCATGACACTAAGCACGGGCTCCTTCACAACCTTGTGCTTCTTTTGTTTTATTTATAAAAGTTCTAAAATTTCAGAAGACTGGGGTGAAGACAATCACTACTCATAACTAATACCTGCCCAGGTGACTTCTGTAAGTCATTAGGTGCTGCCGTGGATCAAATTGTGTCCCGCAAGTTCATAGGTTGCGCTCTGACCCCCAATGTAATGGTATTGGGGGTGGGCCCTTTGGGAGGCGGTAGGGTGAGATGAGGTTGTAGGGTGGGCCCCCGGGATGGGATGGGTGCCCTTACAAGAAGGGACATGGGATCAGGCTCTCTCCACAGGGCACAGAGGCAGCTCTGTGAGCCAGGAAGGACCCTCACCAGGAACCAAACCACCCACTCCTTGGCCTCAGACTTCCAGCTCCAGAACTGTGAGGAATATCTTGTTTAGGCTACCTGGTCTGTGGCATATTGTGATGGGGACGAGCTGACCAAGACAGGGCCCTCCCCTTGCTCCATATCTCGACATCTGCCGGTTGCCTGCTGACCTCCTGACCACGGATGGGTTTGCAAACTCCCCCAGCCACATACACAGTTGGGATCATGTTATAATCATTTTATATCCTGCTTTTTAAAAATGTCATATTCGTGAGCATTTTTATACTATTCAATTGTTTCTTTAATCAGTTCCTTATAAGGTATTTTGGGTTGATTTTAATCCTTTATGATTGTGAACCACTCCGGATGAGCTTGCTTTTTCATCTTCAATTTTTTTTTTTTTAATCATGGTAGATAAGAACAGTTAACATGAGATAAATCCTCTTAAATTTTAAGCGTACAACACTTAAAGTGTCAGTGACCCTTGGTGGTTGGTACAGGTTCAGCGCGGAATAGCAGATTTCTGGAGGTTATTCCTCTCACTTAACATTAACAGAAACTTTTCCTCCGTTGGGAGCTCCCACTTCCCCTCCCTAGCCCTGGAAGCCCCCCTTCCGGTCTTTATTGTTGTGATTTGACTATTTTCAACACATCATAGAAGTGGAATTGTGCAGTACTCGTTTTTCTGTGCCTGGCTTATTTCACTTATCACGGTGTCTTCAAGTTTCATCCAGGCCGCAAATGGCAGGAGCACCTATGTCTCACAGTTGAGTGGTATTCGTCAGATGTGCACACCACATTTTCTTTCTTTTATTTTGAGACGGAGTCTCCCTGTCACCCAGGCTGGATGGAGTGCAGTGGTGTGATCTCAGCTCACTGCAACCTCTGCCTCCTGGGCTCAAGCGATTCTCATGCCTCAGCCTCCCAAGTAGCTAGGACTACAAGTGTGTGCCACCAGGCCCAGCTAATTGACACCACATTTTCTATAAACATTCATCACCTGTTTGTTTTAAGGCTTTCCTGTGGATCAGACAAATGGCATGCATGTGTTTCAGGGAGTGGAGAGCCAGCTGGGTCCGGGTGGGCTGGAGTGGGTGGTAGGTGCCAGTGGGAACAGCCAGGGCAGGGAACCCTGTGAGGAGGTGAGAGGATGAGGGCGGCTGTGTGCAGGACCCCGCAGCACAGGCTGTGTTCTGGGAGCTACTGCCACGGACGGGCACAGTGGTGTACACCAGGAGCCAGTGTGGCCCCTCTGCTGGGTGTCCCCAAGCCCTAGGAGGTGCACCCCCGGTGTTGGGAGTATGGGAGACTTGGCTGGGGCTGGGCTAGCAAGGCTGACACCCCCACTCTATTCCCGCTGCCGGTGGCAGCATTGAGCACCATGGTCAGGAGAGCTGGAAACACAGCACGCTGCCCCATGGCCCAGTCTGGGTGGGCATGTGAGCTGCTGAGAGAATTTCATTGTCCTTTATAGCTGGCCTGAACTGTTGTGTTGCCAGCCTGTGCCAGCAGACACCTGCTCTGCCTGGGATCCCACTCTCTGAGGCCTCCTTCCATGGCTGCCTGTGTTTCTTTTCTTCTATTTTTTTTTTTTTGAGAAAAAGAAAAGTTTTGCTCTTGTTGCCCAGGCTGGAGTGCAGTGTCACCATCTCGGCTCACTGCAACCTCCACCTCCCAGGTTCAAGTGATTCTTGTACCTCAGCCTCTTGAGTAGCTGGGATTACAGGCATATGCCACCACACCTGGCTAATTTTTTTT
>NW_016811410.1:1599834-1629845 GCF_001698545.2 Rhinopithecus bieti | reverse complement strand
TTTGAGACGGAGTCTTGCTCTGTCACCCGGGCTGGAGTGCAGTGGCCGGATCTCAGCTCACTGCAAGCTCCGCCTCCCGGGTTCACGCCATTCTCCTGCCTCAGCCTCCGGAGTAGCTGGGACTACAGGCGCCCGCCACCTCGCCCGGCTAGTTTTTTGTATTTTTAGTAGAGACGGGGTTTCACCGTGTTAGCCAGGATGGTCTTGATCTCCTGACCTTGTGATCCGCCCGTCTCGGCCTCCCAAAGTGCTGGGATGACAGGCTTGAGCCACCGCGCCCGGCCTAATTTTTGTATTTTTACTAGAGTCAAGGTTTCACCACATTGGCCAGGCTAGTCTTGAACTCCTGACCTCAAGTGATCTGCCAGCCTTAGCCTCCCAAAGTGCTGGGATTATAGCTGTGAGCCACCGTGCCCTGCTCGCTCGTCTCTCTTCCTTCGTCTCTTCCTTCGTCTCTTCCTTCGTCTCTTCCTTCGTCTCTTCCTTCGTCTCTTCCCTTTCACAGGGTCTCTGTCACCCAGGCTGGAACACAGTGACATGATCATGGCTCACTGCAGTCTCCACCTACTGGGCTCAAGTGATCCTCACACTTCAACCTCCTGAGTAGCTGGGACTACATGTTTGCACTATCACACCTGGCTAACTTTTGTATTTTTGTAGAGACGGGGTCTCTCTGTGTTGTCCATGCTGGTCTTGAACTCCTGGGCTCAAGTGATCTGCCTGCCTCGATCTCCCAAAGTGTTGGGATTCCAGGCATGAGCCATGGCACCTGCTGTGTTTCTCCTTTCCTCTTCACTCTTCTTCATGCTGAGGCCACCCTGGATCACCTGGAGTTCCTCCCTCCCCATCCTAGCTGCAGGTTTGAGTGCAGGCTCTCAGGAACCAGGGACTGCGTGGGGAGAGGGCTAGAGCCCGTGTCCTCTGACAGCCAGGCCATAGCATCCTGGAGCAGCTGTGGAGAGTGTGTCTCTTCCCTCTGGTTTTAGAGCTCTCTGCCATTGTAACTCACCCTGTATCATTAGGGTATTTGAAATAATTAAGAAAACCAGGTGCTGGAAGAGCTGTTTTGTATCAGCTTTACCTGGCTGGTCCTATAAAAGGCTTTTCCTTTGGGAGCCCAAGGTGGGTGGATAGCTTGAATCCAAGAGTTTGAGACCAGCCTGGGCATCATGGCAAGACCTCATGTCTCCAAAAAGGAAAAATACAAAAATTAGCAAGTTATGGTGGCACGTTCCTGAGGTTCCAGCTACTCGGGAGATTGAGGTGGGAGGACTACTTGAGCCCAGGAGACAGAGGTTGCGGTGAGCTGAGATCACACCACTGCATTCCAGCCTGGGCGACAGAGCAAGATCCTCTCTCAAAAAACAAAACGCTTTTCCTAGTTGGGAAGCTTTGTAATAGTTTATTTCTTAATGCGGCTGTCTTTTGTTCCCTCTGCTGGTCAATGTCATAGGCTGTTTGCATTTTACTTTTTATTTATTTATTTATGTATTTTGAGTCTCACTCTGTCACCCAGGCTGGAGTGCAGTGGTGTGATGTGGACTCACTGCAGCCTTGACCTCCCAGGCTCAAGTGGACCGCCCACCTCAGCCTCCCAAAGTGCTGGGATTACGAGCATGAGCCCCTGCACCTAGCCCTTTCTGGTTTGTGTGTGTGTGTGTTTGTGTTCTATAATCTGCACTGTACCTTTGGTATTATCCACACATGGTTTCTAACCTGGGCTTTTCTAGGCTGGAGTCTGGTGCAGCACCGCAGACAGAATCCAGGGGAAAACGGGGTTGGATGCTGTTGTCCCCAAAGCCCTTTCCTGTTTTAGTTTTTTTTTTTTTTTTATGTTTTATTTTTTGAGAAGGGGTCTTGCTCTGTTACCCAGGCTGGAGTGCAGTGGCGTGATCTCGGCTCACTACAAGCTGCACCTCCCGGGTTCCCGCCATTCTCCTGCCTCAGCCTCCCGAGTAGCTGGGACTGCAGGCGCCCACCACCTCGCCCGGCTAGATTTTGTGTTTTAGTAGAGACGGGGTTTCACCGTGTTAGGCAGGATGGTCTTGATCTCCTGACCTCGTGATCCGCCCGCCTCGGCCTCCCAAAGTGCTGGGATTACAGGCTTGAGCCACCGCGCCCGGTCTCCTGTTTTAGTTTTTAAATGTTTTTCACTCCTAGTGAGGATTCCAGCAAAGCATTTCTCTGATGAGAATCCCACAGGTGCCCGGGCTTTACCAATCTGGGGGTCCAGGAGCCCATGGACACAAGCAAGCTCAAGGGAAATGTTTTCCATCTGGACACAGCGTGAGGAGGAGGGCTGGGGGGAGCGGGGTCCTTTCCAGCCCTGGCTCTTCATCGGCCCAGACTGTGTGGGGAGGGAGGACTCTCTGCCCCGCCCCGGGGTTCAGGCTTTGGTGTTAACGACCTCCTGGGTCGTTTTCCTTAACATTCGAATTAAAATCCCAAGAGGAGAAGAAGGTACTGGAAGTAAGCCAGGAATTAAACTCAAGTTGAGTTTTTTTCTTCTCGAGCAATGAGATTCAAGATCTTTCCTCCTATCCTGCCGGGCCTGCGTTTGATCCCAGCATGGACCCAAAATGCGTCCAAAGAGGGTGGGAAGTGCACAGACCTCAGGGCTCAGTAGGCTCTCGGGCAGTTCAGATACTGTGCGTGCAGTGGCCCTGGTGGCCCACCTGGGGACACAGAGGCTACAGCCTTGATTCTGCTCCCCCGGACCAACCAGATGCCCCGGGGGCTTCCCTGGGCCCTCAGCTGCCCTTAGGGCCGCCCTTCCAGGTGGCTCGCCACAGCTCCTGCTTCAGTGCCCTTAGCAAACATTTCCTAGACGCGTCTTCTGGTCCGGGCGTCGTGGACCTCCCTGGTGTGAGTAGTCAACACACAGACACAGTCCCTGCCTGCTGGGAGTGGTCAGTGGCTGAGACAGACACAACTTCAGCCGTCGTGCAAGCAGGTCATCTCAGCAGTGACCACTGCCACCACTGACTTGCCACAATTCTGAAAGAGCTTGTGACAGGGGAGCTCACCAGTCTAGGAGGGAAGGTCAGAGAAGGCTGCCTGGGAAAACAGGCGTGGCTGGTGCAGAGGGGGCGTGGCTGGTGCAGAAGAGGGTGCAGGAGGAGTGGGAGAAGCCAGTGTGGCCCAAGGGAGCTGGGGTACACCTGGGACTGGGGCAGCCTGGGGTGCGGGTGTGGGCTTTTCCTCAGGGCAGCAGGTCACCACCACATGCTGCACTCAGAGGATGGAGGTTTTGTTTTAAATTATGGCGAAATACATATAAAAGTCACCATCTGAACCATTTTTAGGTGTGCAGCTTAGTGAGAGTAGGTACAATCACGGTGCTGTGCAAACACCATCTCCAGAAGTATTTCATCTTCCCAAACGGAAACTGTACCCCACACCCAGCCCCTGGCACCCCCACTGGTCTTTGACTCCTTTGGGGCCTCAGCTGTGTAGAATCGTATTTGTATGTGTGCGCTCGTGTGACTGGTGTGCTTCACCCGTGTTGCCTGCGTGTCAGGATTTCCTTGAAGACTGAATCCTACTCCAAGGAAGGGATGTGCATTTTGCTGACTCATCACCCGCAGGTGGACACTGGATTGTTCCACATTTTGCTCTTGAGAATCATGCTGCTGTGAACAGAGACATGCAAATGCCCGTCTGAGATTTTGCTTTCAATTCTTTCATCCTGTTTTCCACAGTGCCTGCCTCAGTTTAGGTTCCCACTAGGTGTGCACAAGCGTTCCAGTTTTCCCACATCCTCACAGCACTCCCTTTCCACTCTGTTCCGTTTTGATCCCGGCCATCCTCACAGGTGAGCAAGTGGCTCACTGCAGCTGGGTCTGCGTTTCCCTAGTGAGCAGGGATTCTGAGCCGGTTTCATGCTTGTTGGCTGCCTGGATGTTGGCTCCTCCCTTCTTCCTGACATGTTTTTGGGCGTGTCTCCGTCTCCCCAGCATATTTTAAGCTCCTCTAGGAGAGGGTCCGAGGCTGACTTAGCACCGCACCGCCCTCCACCCGCACCTGGCACAGGCGGGTGCCCAGGAGAGAGCTTCCCTAATTAGTGAAGGGCACGTGTGGCTGTGCTGAGGCCCTTGTGTCTTCCAGTCCTCAAGGACAGCCTGGAGTGTGAGCTGAGGTGTGGAGAGGGAAGTGTACTGAGGTCTGCAGCTCACTTGGAAGTGAATACAAAAGTATAATATGTGTTTATAATTCTTTTTTTCAAAAATATACTTTAGCTGGACATGGTGGCTCACGCCTATAATCCCAGCACTTTGGGAGACCGAGGTAGGAGCATCTCTTGAGCTCAGGAGTTCCAGACAAGCTTGGACAATATAGTGAGACCCCATCTTTATAAAACATCTGGAAAAAAAAATTTAGCTGGGCGTGGGGGCACATGCCTCAAGTCCCAAATACTCAGGAGGCTGAGGTGGGAGGATCACTTGAGCCAGAGAGGTAGAGGTTGCAGTGAGCCGAGACTGCATCACTGCACTCCAGCCTGGGTGACAGAGCAAGACCCTGTCTTAAAAAAAAAAAAAACCAATATACACACATTCTTTATATTCAGTTTAAGGTAAAATTGACACACAATGAAATGCATGGATCTTAAGTGAGTGAGTTTTGATGAATTCACACACCTGTGTAACCCTCCATCCCCGGGCAGATATTGCAGAACATAGCCATCAGCCTAGAAGGTTCCTCACACCCCTAGCCGCCACGCTTCCACCACAGATGCATTCAGCCGCTCTCCGACGTCAAGTAGATAAACCCGTCCAGGGCGTCCGCTTTGCGCCTGGCTTTCTGTTCTCAGCATCGCGTCTTGGGTCTTCCATTTCTGTGTGTGTCCAGCTCGCCCCTCCTCGCGGCCGCGTGCTGTTCCACTGTGCGCATCCACCACGGCTTATTTATCCATTCTCCTAGTTTAGGCTCTTTTAAGTCAAGCTGTCATGAACATTTAAGTTTTAAAATAATTTTAGATTGACAAAAAAAAGTTGCAAACACAGAACAGAGTTCTGTATACCCCTTACCCAGGTTCTCCTAAGGTTATGTCAGCCTAAGAGGAAGAAGCTGAGGCAAAATTAACCCCCGTGGAGAGCTGTTTGGGCCAAGCTTGAGGAACGTGCCCCTTGGGAAGCTCACTGCAAGCTCCACCTCCCGGGTTTATGCCATTCTCCTGCCTCAGCCTCCCAAGTAGCTGGGACTACAGGCGCCCGCCACCTCGCCCGGCTAGTTTTTTGTATTTTTTAGTAGAGACGGGGTTTCACCGTGTTAGCCAGGATGGTCTCAATATCCTGACCTCGTGATCCGCCCGCCTCGGCCTCCCAAAGTGCTGGGATTACAGGCTTGAGCCACCGCGCCCGGCCTAAAGTTGCCCTTAATATACACTGTGATTAGCAGAAGTTACAATTGGATTTTTTTTTTTTTAGTTGGGGTCTTGCTCCAGGCTGGAGTGGGGGGGCATGATCAGAGCTCTTTGCAACTTTGTACTCCTGGGATCAAACAGTTGTCCTGCCCCAGCCCTCCTGAGTCACTGGGACTACAGGTGCCACCACACCCAGCTATTTAAAATTTGTGTGTGTGTGTGTGGAAACAGGGTCTCACTATGTTGCCCAGGCTAATCTTGAACTCCTGGCCTCAAGCAATTCTCCTAAAGTGCTGGGATTACAGCCGTGAGCCATTGCACCTGGCCACAGCAGGTTTTTAAAGTTAAAAAGGTGGGGCAGTGGACTGATATAAAGGGAGTGGACTGATATAAGGGAGTGGACTGATATAAAGTTGTTTGTCAGAAATTCTCATTAGTTTGCAGAGATAACATTGATTGGCATTGGCTATCCATAGCTAAGCTACAGGCCATGGGTTATGGTGTCTGGTACAGCATTACTGAGTTAATTGATAGTTACCGTGGCAATAGCAGTTTGGAGAGAGGAACGTATAGCTCCAAGTGGGGGAATATGGCATGACTGCTGCCTCATTTTAATGTGTCTGTGGGCCTGATCATTAAAAGGACCTCCATTCTTCAGATAAAAGTTCTTTTTCTTTCCCAGTTAGCATCTCGTACAGCCACAGTACATTTGCCAAAACCAGGACACTAACATTGGTTCCACACCATCACCCAAGCCACAGGCCTGTCCCCTCCCACAGGTTCCCGTGGACATCCTCCTCCTGACCCAGGGTCCCCCCACCCCGCGAGCTGGCGGTGTACGGAGCTGTGTGTCCCCTGCCCCGCCAGGAGCTTTCGGTGCACAGAACTGTGTGTTCCCATCCCCCGCGAGATGACGGTGCGTGGAGCTGGGGTGCACGGCGCTGTGTGTGTCTCCTCGCGTGGCTCCAGCTGTGGCACCGCCTCTGTCTTTCCTTGTATTGTGTGACCTTGGTCCTTCTGGAGACTTCTCATCGGTTATTTCATAAAAGGTCCCCAGTGTGGGTTTAGCTGGGGTTCTCTCATGACGGGAACGAGGTCGTGCATTTTGGTAGGAACAGCATGAATGATGCATCCTCTGGCTGAAGCGGGTGTGACGTTGAGGGCGACGTTGCTGGACCACGGGGCGGAGGTTGTATCTGCTGGTTTCTGCTCAGGGAAGGGGCTTCGTTTTGGGAAGTCCCTGTTCAGAGCTTTCCTCTGTAGTTAATGGCTCTCGGAGCACTGCTTTGAGACTGTGCAGGGCCTGGTTCTTCAGTCTCTGCTCCTGGCCTTGGCACCAGGTGCTCTGGGGCCCCTGGGCACTGGCCTATTGTGTTTTCCACTCCCTGCGATTTCCTGTAAGGAAAGGCTGTTCCTTCTCCCCGTTCATCTGTTTATGTCAGTAGGGACATGAGGATACTTACTCCATGGGTTAAAATCCGGTAACGACAATATTTGTTTTGTTAAATCACTTCGGCTTTGAGCTTCAGGAGCCCCTGGCTGGCTGCTGTGTTCTGTTGACCAGCTCATCATGGTTTTGGGGTTTTTGTGTGTTTGTGTTTTGTTTTGTGAAGCACTTCCTTACTTTCTGGAACCATCAGAAATTCCAGGCTTGACTGTTTCTAAAATCCTTAGTCCATGCTCTCTTTCATGGAGCTTTTTTTTTTTCCCCCCCTTTTTAATGTTGCCACATTGTTTCTTTACTTCTCTGCCTGTCCTGAAAGTCTGCTGCTAGCCCGGGCCGGACTGTCAAGTTAATTGACCTTTTTGCCTGGAAGCCTTGAGGATTTTATCTTTAGCTTTGAAATGGCCTAGTTTTACCAGCATGCCTCAAAGTTGGTGGTCTGGGTTGATTTTTTAGCGGCTGGTGAGCCCTTTGCACCGTGGATTTGGGCCTGTTGCTATGTACGGATGGTCTTCCTGGAGCACAGCTGTAGCTATGAGCGCTGACACATGGCTTTGCTTCCCTTCCTTGGGGCTGGGAGTGCTGCCCTCCTCACCTTCCACTTCCTCCTCTTTCTTGCTGACCTGTTACTTTTCTCTTTGCATTTTATTTTCTTGCTTCTCCCCTTGCCTATTCCTCAAATGCCTCTTATTAAATTTTCGTTTGTGTGATACTCCCTTGGGCATCTTACAATTTATTTCTCATTTTTGAGGTGCTTTTATTTTTTTTCTGAGTTCAATAAATTTTTTTCATTTCTCCGATTTTTTTGCCCTAAGCTGTTGAATTCCTAAATCAGGGTGTTTTTCCATACCCTCGAATGCTGTTTGCGTGTGCCTGGTTCTGTCGAATGCTGTTTGCGTGTGCCTGGTTCTGTCGAATGCTGTTTGCATGTGCCTGGTTCTGTTTGGATGTACAGGTTTCCTCCGCCTTGTGTTTTGTTTTCTTTTTTAAAAGCAGGGGGTGGAGGGGAGTCTCACTATACTGCCCAGGCTGGTCTCGAACTCCTGCATTCAAGTGATCCTCCCACCTTGGCCTCCCAAAGAGCTGGGATTACAGGAGTGAGCCACCCTGCCCAGCCCTATGGTGGTTTTAACAGGGAGGGAATTTCTTATCAGTTATTTTTCCTGATTTTCTCCCATAGTCTTCTGTGACCTTCTTCTGGCTCATATTTTTGATATTGGGATATTTTACAAGGTTCCCAGCTTAATGAATCCCTTTTCTGTCAGCCTGGTGATGTCCACCCATTTTAGTGAGGTTTTTTTTGTTTTGTTTTGATGATGGAGGTTTGTGAATATTCCCAAGTTCATGGTCATATTTTGTCTCTCGGGACCTTATCTCTCTCTCTCTCCTTTTCTCTTCCTCTACCTGATTACCAAAGGGAGCGTCTCTCTTCCTTTTTGCCGCCGTTTCTCCCCGGAAGCTCTGTGTTTGGAGGACTGAAGTTTTCAGTCACATGCCTGTCTGTTTCCATCACTCTTGCCTCTCTCAGCCGAGTTTGCCTCTCTGAAGAGCTCACCGGACCACGTCCTGGCCCTCAGATCCTCGCGCTGCCTGGTAACGGGGTCTGGCTGCTTGGGTTCTTGGAGGCTCCTTTCCTGCAGTGACGGAGGTCCTGCCCAGGCGCCTCTCTGACTCACCCACGTGGAGAGCAGGTTTGTTCTTTGTGTTGGTGTCCGATGGACCCTTCCTCACTCTGCCTGCGTCCCTGTGGTTTCTCCTGGTCGCCTTTGCCACCAGAGAGCGGGAAGTAGTGGGGTGGGGAGCGGGAGGATGTGGGGCCTGGATTTGTGGCTTTTTCTCTTTTTATTCAGTTACTCAGCAGTTTTTGGCACTCTCCATCTTCATCTTCAAGTCATGCCAAGGGTGTAGTTTGCTGAAGGATTTTTTGAGGTTGTAAAATTATTTTACATAATTTAGGAAGGAGATTGGGGGGGTTGATTATTGTAACAGCCTACATTGGCTTCCACCTTGATCATTCTCGTACAAGTCTTTTTGAGGGCACATTTTTTCATTTCTTGTGGAGAACCCTCTAGGGGTGGAACCATTGGGTTGTAAGGTAGGTGTGCATTTTGATTTATAAGAAAACAAAACACCACGTGTACCATTTTGGATGAAAGTTCCAGTTGTGCTGCATCCTTGCTAACATCTGGCATGGCTGGTCTTGTTAATTCCAGCCATTCTGGTGAGTGGGTACCTGCCTGTCTTTGTGGACTTAATGACCATTTCCCTGACTGCTCATGATTTTGGGGGCTTCTTTATGTTTGTTGGACATTCGTACATCTCCTTTTGTGAAGTGCCTGTTGGATTCTTTGGCCTATTTTTTATTAGGTTGTCTTTTGACCTTCCTTTTTTTTTTTTTTTTTTTTTTGGAGACAGGATCTCCCTCCATTGCCCAGGCTGGAGTGCAATGGCACCATCTCAGCCTTGACCTCCTGGGCTCAAGCCATCCATCCTCCCACCTCAGCCTCCCGAGTAGCAGGAGACCACGGGCATTGGCAACCACACCCAGCTCATTTTTATATTTTTTGTAGAGATGGGGTTTTGCCACGTTGCCAAGGTTGGTCTCAAACTCCTGAGTTCAAAGTAATCCACCCACCTCAACCTCCTAAAGTGCTGGGATTACAAGTGTGAGCCACCATGCTTGGCTGGCAGTTATTTTTCTAAAAGCATATTTAAAACATTATCCCAGCCAGGTGCAGTGGCTCACACCTGTAATCCCAGCAGTGAGACCTTGTTTCTACAAAAAAATAAAACCACAATTAGCCGGGTGTGGTGGTGTACACCTGTAGTCCCAACTACTCAGGAGCTGAGGGACAGAGAACCACCTGAGCCTGGGAGGGTGAGGCTGCAGTGAGCTGAGATTGTGCCACTACACTCCAGCCTGGGTGACAGAGCAAGAGCCTGTCTCAACAACAACACAACAAAAGCACGGTTCCATTGTCATGTGGCTTTCCTTGTCCCTGTAAGAAGTCAGCTATTGGTCTAAGTGTCCTTTGTTTGATCTTGAGCTTTTCCCTCCGGCACATTTTGTTATTTTGTCTTGTCTTTGTCCTTCCTGCTCCTCCTCCTTGAGTTTTCTTATGTAGATCTAGATTTTGACTTATTTGGAATCTTCGGATTGTTGTCTTTCATCAATTCTTGAGAATTCTGTCATTATATCTTCAACTTTTATATCTGCCAAGTTTTCCCCTTCATGTCTCCTTCTGAGAGACCTACTCATTCTATCCTTTGTCTCTCGTCGCTTCTTCCCTGGGTTCTCCCTCTTCATTTGTTTCTTTGTGCTTAATTCCAGGTAATTTGTTCTGAATTCTCTTCAGTGCATCCGTCCTCTCATCTGTTGTCCAGTCTGCTACCGAAAGTGTCCATTGTGCCTTTCATTTTAATTATTACATTTGTTATTTCTAAAAATGTTCTTTTTATTCAAATTTGGCATATCACCTTTTATAGTTTTTTACTCTATGAAGTTATTTTCAAGCTTGTAACTTATTTCTTCAAAGAAATAGAAAAAGTTGATGTGACGGGGAGTAAGAGTCTATGGGAATTCTGTGCACTTTCTGCTAACTTTGCTGTGAACCTAAAACTGCTCTAAAAAGTCTAGTTTTAAAAGTAGAATTGTTTTGTGAACTGTATTTGTCAACTCTAATGTTCAAAAAGTCTGGGTCTTTCAATTATTTTATCCTGGCTCTTCCTCATTTGCCTTGTTTCCTGGTTCTCATTGGCTGCATGTTAGGACATGTTTGTGGGGTTTCTCTGAGAGCTGGTATGGATGTGCCTTCTCCAGAGACGGTCACAGTTGCTCCTGCTGGGCAGCTGGAGGCTGTCAAGTTGGGAACCACTTCAAGCCCAGGTTTTAGTCTGGAGTCCCTTGGTCTGCTGAGGTCATCTGATCAGTCTGTGTCACCACCCTCAAAGTTGGGGTTTCTCCTTCCTTTTCCTTTTCTTCTCCTGCTGCCTACCAGGGCAGGCTTCTCTGCAGTCCTGTGGAATTGGAGTGGGGCAGAGTGTGGGTCATATAGTTCTGTTTCCTCTTACGCTAACGGTTTGAACGGGGGAGAGTGTCCTGTGGGACCCCACACCAAAGCAGACACAGGCTTTGTCTCTCATCTCCCTCGTCCCCACAAGGTGATGGAACACAAGTGCAGGCTGGGTATTGGCGAATGCCCTCAGGCGAACACTGCTTTGGTTCTTCAGTAACCTGCTCACGTCTCTCAGTCTACGTGGTCCTACGCGATGTAGCCTCTCAGCACTTTGTTACTTAGGTGGGAGGTGAGTTCTGACCCCAACCAACCCTAACCTAACCCTAGTTCTGACCTCACCTCGCTCGCCATTACCTGAGAGAGCTCTTGCAGTCCTCATTGTTTCCATGGATTGAAGAGGCTTTGGCAATGTTGGAGGAGTGGAGCAGTGAGAACAAAATGCCAGCCACTGCAGGTGTGTTGGCTCATGCCTGTAATCCCAGCAATTTGGGAGGCCGAGGCAGGCCGATCACAAGGTCAGGAGATCGAGACCATCCTGGCTAACATGGTGAAACGCTGTCTCTACTAAAAACACAAAAAATTAGCCGGGCGAGGTGGCGGGAGCCTGTAGTCCCATCTACTTGAGGGGCTGAGGCAGGAGAATGGTGGGAACCCGGAGGCGGAGCTTGCAGTGAGCCGAGATCGTGCCACTGCACTCCAGCCTGGGCCACAGAGCGAGACTCCATCTAAAAAAAAAAAAATGCCAGCCACTGCCACTGAAAGCAGGGCTGTGAGCGTGGGGCCACCATGTCACAGTTTTCAGCTCATTTCTGGAATGGCCAAGGACGGACCAGGGGAAATTTGCATGAACTTGGAAGAGGACATGGAATGAGGCCTCTGCATGTAACTTCCCTTCCCAGTGTCCGTGTAAACTGTGGTGTGGAGGAGCTGGCAGGCTCAGGGAAGGTTCTGTGAATGTAAGGGCCATGCCTGGAAAAGGCCTGGGTACCCTCCTCTCTTTTCCCCAATAACTTCGATTTACCAAAAATGTGAAAAATGGGTGTGTGTAGGAAAACCACCAAGAAGCTTCCTCTGTGAAGAAGCTCAGAGAAGAACTTCTTGGTTCGTGTTTCTGGTATCACTCACCTGTGGGGTGCAGGCCAACATGGGAGGCTCTGCCGGAGGTTAGGGGCTAGCTTGGCAGATATGGGGGAAGACAAGGTGTGGTACAGGTGGGGTGTGTATGAATCTAGGCCAGAACCACCCCTGGGCAGCCCACCCGACGGACCAGTCTCTGCTAGGGCTGACGCCAAGAGCTAGGTCAAGAGTTAGGCAGAGGCAGGATTGGTTGGTACCATAGATTAAGGGAGGGATCACCACTAGGTTTCAGACCGCGTTAACAGAGAAGACTAAGGTGTGGTCAGTAAGCTGAAGTCAGGAATAGAGAGAAGCAGCACCACGGACAGCACCGAGGCTGTTCCCCTGGGCTCCGGGATAGCAGCCCACTTCTTCAGAGGCAGTTCCAGCTTCCTGAGCCCTGGCACTAAGGCCTGCGGATGGGGGAGAGTCCTGCACTCCTATAGCGAGGACCCTCTGCTTGGGGATGGGGAGAGTCCTGCACTCCTACACCAAGGACCCTCTTCTTGGGGATGGGGAGAGTCCTGCATTCCTACACCGAGGATCCTCTGGTACACTTGAAGGGTGTTGGGTGCCTTGGGGCTCAGGGGGCACAGATTTCTTAGGGCTGCTGGGGTTGGTTTTGTTCTTTTTATCTCTCCAGGGGCCTGAGCAGTGATTCTGAAGTTGGACTTTCAACTGGGAGGTGCACAGCAGATTCTTTTCTCAACAGGAGTAGTGCCTTTCTCTGGGAGGCATAGAAAACAAACTGCTATCAATAGAACTCTTTTCAAGACCCTCACAAATAAACCCCAGAAAGACTGAAGCAGATTTCAAATGAATTGTCCAAGTATCAATGACAAACATGTCCTCTATGAGGACATGCAGAGTTCACGCAGGCAGGTCATGTTGGCCACCAGCATCGATCAGAACTTTGTCTTGAAAACAGTGGCTAAGAGCACATGATTTGGGAATGGCATAAGAAAATTAAAATGCAACATCTTTTTTTCTTCAATGTTTGGAAAGAAATTAAAACTGAGCAGGTCTTGCCAAGAAGCCCACAGGCCATGATGAAATGGGATTGGGACACAGGAGTGAAGGAGAGAGGCACAGGATGGATGTATGTGTGCACCTGGCCCGCTGGCGAGCGGGGTCTGAGCCATATCAGTTGGCACGTGCCTTGGTCTTAATTAACACCTGCTCTCACTTCATTGTCTTTTTATCCCGACATCTTAACATTCTATCTGAACTTGGTCAACGGGAGACTAATGAGCTGCCGCGTGGTGTCCTGGCTTAACCACCCTCTCGCCCTTGCCTCCCCCGGGATTTGTGTCCCACTGTGCCATCGGACAACCTGAGGGTGCAGGGAGCCCAGTAATTAGTCTTCTCCACATGGGGTTCCTGGTCTTCTGCCCCCTTCCTGCCTCAAGTCTCGTTCAGATATTCTGAAGAGGAATTCCAGCTGTCATTTTCCCTGGAGCTCCCCACAGTGCATGTGGATAGTCCAGAATGAGTTTTCTTCCAAGTACTGTGAACGTGACTCCACCTGGGGACACTTGAGTCTGCCTGGGGACAGGCACCGCCCTTGCCCATCCATCTCCGGCCAGCATTGCCTGCTTATTTCTGGCCAGTTCGTGTTTGTCTTTTTAAAAGTTTGGCTCAGAAGTTGGAAAATCTGGATGAGCCTGGCCTCATTCCTGGTGAGCGGTGGGACCCTGGACACCTCTCTCACCCCCACACTTGGTTTCTCCACTGACAGTGAGGGCACCTCTCAGCACATCGCCACCGGGCTGTAAAGCTTGCCTATGCCTGGGGGAGCCTGGCCTGTGGAGGTGATGGGTGCAGCTCATCCCCAGCATCTCTGCTGCTCACTGTTGTCCACATTCAATTGGTTTAATCGCAGGCTGTGAGCATGTACTCTGCCTTTATTTTGCATGCACAGAAATCTCTGGAAACCCAAAAACCCACTAACCCCATCCAGGTCTTAGGGTCCCATCTTTTCCTACAGGGCCCTGACTTTGGTGCTGGAGACCAGTTGAGGCCGTGTGTTCTGTCCCCTTTGTGACTCTGCTGCCCTTAGAGTTCCTGCGCCTGGTGTTCAGAGGCCACAGGATGCTAGGGCCTCCTTATCTGCCACCACAAGGGCCTTCGGACTTGGGCAGTGTGCCCTGGGTTGAAAGCGAGCCAGACCATGCCTGTCATTTTCTTTATGTGAGGCCACCCAAGCTGCCAGCAGAAGCCCTCTGAAGTCCTCACAGCTGCACTGACCCACAGGAGCCAAGTGGTCCCCACCTCCCATCTGTACTTTGTCCCAGTGTACCACCAGTGAGGCTGCTGAATGCCAGGGCATTGCCACCCACACCTACTGCAGGGGGCTCTCACCTGGCCTGATGGTGACTGATCCGTTTCCAGAATACCAGGCACCCGGGGGTGTCCAGCTTCCGCCCTGGGTTCCAGGTCCTGCCCTGGGGTTCGGATTCTACCCTGGTTCTAGATCCTACCTAGGGGTCCAGAATCCCACCCTGGGGGTGGCTCTCAGCCTATGTCCCACCAGTGCTCACCCCAAGCAGAGCTGAGACAAGGACCTGTGTGTAGCATGTGGTACAGGACGTGTGTGTAGCGTGTGGTATTTTAAGAAGGACTCCGGGGACAGGAATGGGGGTTGGGAAGAATGAACCAGGGAGGGAGGAAGGCCAGTCCCAGAGGATGTGCTGGCCACTGGTGTGGCAGCATCTGGGCGCAATCCCCTGGGACCTGCGAAGGAGCTGGAGAGTGAGCCTCACTGTTGTCCAGGAGGCAAGAGGTGTGCGCTCAATCCCTGGCTGCAGACTCGATGGCCGACGTGCACTGGGTGTGAGCTCCTTGCACATCAGGCTTTGCATGCATGAAAGAGGCCTCATCTCCTGTGGTGCCAGCAAGCCCAGAGCCCAGCGTGGGCAGGAGCATGCCACTGACTGCCTTGCCACTGTCGAGCCCTCAGAGGTCGGTTGCACAGCCGTGCTAAAGGAAGGATAAACGTGGTACACTCACAGGACACACACTGCCCCGCCGGTTAGTGTCAGGACTACATGAGACACAGCACAGAGTGCGTTTAGAAGGGCCCCGGCATGTGGCACAGGCCCCACGAGGCTGGCGATTCCTGTCGTCACCTGAGCAGCCCTGCACGTGTGTGTGCTCCACTCGACCTTCTCGTCCCTATGCAAGTATCGCTGCTCTTTCCAGTGCAGCGGGGGTGTCGACCCCCTGGTGCTGGGCGCTTAGGGCTGAAACGAAGGCAACTGGGTCCTGTGTCAATCCCAGTGAGAGGGACGCTGTCTCCAGTGCTGTCCTGGACAGCGCCTCCCTCCCTCAACCCAGCATGAATGCAGTGTGGTCTTTGCGGTGGTTTTGGATCAGATACACTAATAACACATATAATGGCACTGTGTCCACACTGCACACTGGTGTGTACGAAGTCGGGAGAGGGTTCAGGTGATGCTCAAACAGGAGGGTCTGCAGTCAGGGCCACATCCTGGGGCTGGGCAGGGCCAGATCCTCAGCCCCAGACAACTGAAGTCCAAGTGCTGCCCGCCACATCCTTCCTGCAATTAAGGGACTGGCTTGGTGTCTGGTGTTTGGTGCTGCTTGGTGGAGGGAGTGAGTCTCAGATCCTGTGAGAGCCACCGACCTATGAGAATAAGGCCGAGGTCAAGGCCTTGGGGCCCAATTTATTCCCATGGATTCAGCAGTGACTTTGGAACGAGGCTGCTTTCATCTGGTGATGGATTCGTTTAGCACCTGTGGGTGGAAATACGAAGTGAGGGCCACAGAGCTGATCTCTGATGTGGTTTGTGGTTCACAGGGCTCTGGAAGTAGCCCCTGCTGCAGCCTGAGTCAGCCCTATAGACCAGGCACAGGTGCATCCAGGCCCCAGGGGTGCAGGGTGACTGCCTCCATTGGGAAGAGGCGGTGAGGCTTTTGCTCAACTTACCTGCAGGTGGGAGGAGGAGCCTGTCCTCCCCACAGCCTTTCTCCGGATGGTCCTGTGTGCTGATCCCATCTGCTGCTGAGCAGAGAACTCCCTCCCCAGAGGCAGCTCCCCTGGGCACACAGGTGGTGAACTTCAGCAATGACTCATTTGCCGCATGCACCTGGTAAAGATGCTTCTTAGTATTTTTATGTGTCATTCGGGCTGCACGTGTGTGAGGATTGATAAAGTCAGTTACCCAGAGCAGTGGGGAGGGGACACACCAGCTGGTGGAAATCACAGGTTGTCTTGATGGGCGCTGCATCCAGATGCTTCCAGATGCATCCAGATGACAGACGAGGGGGTCATGTCCTGATAAATCCACCATACGTTCAAATGATCAGAACTGCATGAAGTACCCCAGTAAACCCATCGTAAGGTCGAAGCCTTGTAAGTTGGCACCGTCTGCGCTTCTGGTTCAGGATTCTGGACGGAGCTTCCTATGTGGCTTCTTGGTTACCCTTCGTGTCGCACCCAGGTGTGCCTGGCTGCCTGGCTCTGGCTTCACGCCACCGAGGACTGTCCCGGGGCCACGAGCCCCGGCTGCAGTGGTTGGAGCTGTCAGATGCCCGACGTGTGTCTGTCCAACTCCGAACGGCTGTTCACGCGACACAAGGGACCCAGGATGTTGTCTTCTGTGCATTTTCAGCTGCCGCATCCCTAAAAGAACGTTCTGTGGCTTTTGCTAAACTTCCTGCAGATGGAAAGGAGGAGGCTTTCCTCCGCTGCGCTTCCTTTGGCAGCCTCTGGGTGCCGTCCCCACCTGCTGCTGGTGCCACGTGTGCCATGGGGCATCGTGATGAAGCAGCTTTAGGAGCCTGGACCCTGTG
The DNA here is from genome assembly GCF_001698545.2 of Rhinopithecus bieti. Classification (NCBI taxonomy): domain Eukaryota; kingdom Metazoa; phylum Chordata; class Mammalia; order Primates; family Cercopithecidae; genus Rhinopithecus; species Rhinopithecus bieti. Next base: position 1,613,092 of record NW_016811410.1, on the reverse strand, counting down.
CCTGCCAGGAGACGCTGTGCACTGGCCACAAGATTGTGCATTTGACGTCTTTGATATGAGCCAATAGTTTCCATTTTATTGGAGATGAAGAAGGTGCAAGAGATTGACTTGTTCAAGTCGGGGAAAATGCCCACGTTTGTGTATTTCTAACTTAACAGAGCCTGGCATGATGACCACAGCAAGGATGACCCAGCTGCCCTGTGCAGGAGGAGGTCAGGCCCCGCCCTGAGGCTCTGTCCCTTTCTGGGGCTCTTGGGCCCCCACCGTCCTGATGTCTGGGGGTGCTGAGGCCGACCCCTCAGGGCATGCAGCCTCCAGCAGTCTTTAGAGATGCCAGAGCGGCCTCGGAGGATCACAGCAGCTGCTTAGTAGGGTGGTGGTGGCGAGAGCCCCACCCACCTACAAGAATGAGGCAGGCGAGACATTGTCCCCAGGGACGGGGGCCAGTGCCAGGGCATCCCAGCTCCACCCTACCTGTCCCTTGTCACTGGCCTTGCCAATTTGCAGGTGTTCAAATTCCCAGATATAAGCTGACTTTACCTTGGAGAACCAGAGGGACTGAGAGAGAAAGGGGAGGAGGGAGAGGGAGGGAGGGTGGGGATCGTTTGATCTGGGTTGCTGAAAAGGACAGAAGAGTGGAGCCGTGAGCCCTGGAGCCACAGCCACAGCTGCTGGGGTGGGCAGGCCATGCTGTCCCTGGGAGCCAGTGGCTGCATCTTCATGCTCTCTTGGGAACAGGAAGAGGAGACAAAATGTTGCTGAAGGAAGCTGCTGCGAAGACCTTGGCATAGAGCTTGGACCCTCGATGCACTGTGCCCTGTGATACTGGACGAAATATAAGCCACCTCAGCACCAGGAGAGGGCAGACAGTTTCCACTGACTCTGGGTAGGGGAACATTTCAGGGGACTTTGAAGAGCCAGGTCTTTGCCTCCCCAAGTTTGAGACTGGAAATAATGCAATCCTGTGACTGCAAAGCACCCGGCTGGGAGCTGAGAATGAGATATGGGGGTCAGGCAGGTTCTGGGAGTTGGGGGTGGGGGCTGGGCAGTCACAGGGGCAGGCACAGGCAGGCTCTGAAGAGACAGGGAGAGAACAATACAGCTATTCTAGTAGATGCAGAGAAAGTGCTTGATGAATTGTGACACCCATTCAGAATTTAAAAAAATGAACACTTAGTGAATTCGGAATACAAAGTCTTTAACCTGAGGTAGTAAACCTACCAAAATCCTGCAATGACCCTGGTGCATGTTTCTGTAAGACAGGAATGAGAGAGGGGTGCTGGTTATCTCTTGCGAATGAATTTGCCTCTCCTGAATGACTAATGACGTTTCGTGTCATGGAAACCCTACCTAGCACAAAAAGGTAGGAAAATAATGTAAAAGTATAAAGATTGGAAAGAAAAAACCAAAAATATTCACAAATGATTTTCTACATAGAAAATACAAGAGAATGGCCAGGCGCAGTGGCTCACGCCTGTAATCCCAGCACTTTGGGAGGCTGAGGTGGATGGATCACTTGAGGTCAGGAGTTTGAGACCAGCTTGGCCAACATGGTGAAACCCCGTCTCCACTAAAAACACAAAAATTAGCTGGGCATGGTGGCAGGTGCCTGTAATCCCAGCTACTTGGGAGACAGAGGCAGGAGAATCACCTGAACCTGGGGGGTGGGGGGAGGTTGCAATGGGCCGAGATCTCACCACTGCCCTCCAGCCTACGCAACAGAGTGAGACTCCATCTCAAGAAAAAAAATACAAGAGAATATAGAAACAAACTGTTAGGACTAATAGATTTCAGCAAGTTGCTAGTATAAGGTAAACGTGAAGTCAGTAGGACTCCTGAGCACCACCTTCTTGCTAGTTATGGTGAGGAAAGGTATCAATAGCACAAACACCTGCTGTGATGGCAGCACAAATATTAGGCACCAAGGAGTAGATGTATCACAAGTTGTGCAAAACCTTTTGGGGAAAAGCTATATAACTTCATTGAAGACATAAAAGAAGTCCTAAATAAATGGAGAACTATCCTATGTTCACAGGCGAGGTTCAATGTCAAAGAGATGTCATTTCTCTCCCAGTTAATCTATAAACTCATAATTCCCATCAAAATCGAAACGAGTTTTTGAGCTTGGTAAGTTGACATAGGCCAAATTTGAAAATTACATCACTAAATAAAGGCACGTTGGGGCAGAGCTTGACAGACCATCACAGTAGAGAACTTAGGGTCCCTGAAAATGGAGCAGAGTTGCCACCCAAGCTGGCATTGTCAGGTCAGCGGTAGCACCGGGTTCTCAGTGGGGAAGGGTGCATGCTTGGCCTTCCACACGGAGAAGACCCAAAGGTGAAAACCTTTAGGAGGAAGCCTGGGAAGATGTTTTCATGTATGAGACACACATTTCCTAAACAAAAACATAAAACAGGAAAACATGGGTAAAATGGTTCACTTGAAAGTTTCTGGAGAATGGAAGGCAACATAAAATTTGCAAAGACTGGCAGAGGCTTCACCAACACAGGACTCCTATCCAGATCGTAGAACAGCCTCCTTCAAAGCCACGGATGATGAGCCACAGAGACAGAGGGGAAGAGGGGCCAGGCGAGCCCAGATGCAGAAACCTGGGCAGCCAGTGAGTGGCTGATATTAGTACTCAGGAAATACACGTTAAATTCAACAGGGAGAAATCCTCTCCGCCCCTCACACTGTCCATCAGGCTTGGGAGGTGTCGGGAGACAGGCATTCATCCTGATCATTGCTTTGGGTAGCAGCCTGCAGTGCTGAGACCGTCAAAGATGGCTGTCCCTCAGCCCTGCCACCTCCCATTCAAGCGCCTGCTCTGAAGGCTCCTGAGCAGATGGGCCTGAGACACAGGCAGGGGCGCTCATGGCAACCCCATTTACAAAGATGAGAAAAAAGAACCCGCCTGACTCCCCATCAGCCAGGAGGAGGTGGGAAACCAACACAGCACACGGCTACTTCATACGTGGGGATACAGCGAAGATGGATGAAGATCTACACGCACCAGTGGCTAGCCCTCAAGGACATGATGAGTGAAAAAAGAAAATTGCGAAAGGATATGTATGGTATGATGCCAGTTATGCTGTTTTCCAAAACACAAAAGCAGTGGTGATGAATTCATAGTCACGTAGCAAAAATACAGAGCCATGCATGGGAATAAGAACAGGTCTCAGTCATGAGAGGGAGGGACAGAGGATGGGGCTCCCGTGGACAATCCTGGCGGGATTCCAGGAGGAGGTAGCTTTGCATGACCGGGGCTGGGTTGGTGGTGGGTCCAACAGCTGTGTGCAGGGCCTGGAGGCGCAGGCCTGTCTGGGAGGGGAGGAGAAAGGGAAGGCAACCATGTTTTGCTTGGGTAATAACTGGTGAATGGCTGTGTCAGGACCTGCAATATAATAGGAAGAGTGAAGTTTGGGGTAGGGCAGGTTATTTTTGGACCCGCCGGGTCTGAGAGGCCCCCGAGGAATCGCATGGAGATACGGGCCGGCAGGAGGACAGGTGGGTCTGGGAATCAGCAGTGGAGCAGCAGAGCCTGGATTTGGGGGTAATCGTGGGGAGTGACCAAGCTCCCCCAGAAAGGTCAGGTGGCAACTGCCTGTGGGTGTGAAAGGGAAGCCAGGGATGGGCTGTGGGATCGGACCTGGGCCTCGTGGTGCCTGGCGAGGCACCCATGTGAGACATAGAGACCCTCTGGAGGTCGCGGTTTTCCCAGACCCTGTCTGTGACACAAGTGAGCCCTGCTGTTTAAGCCTCCTTTCCTCGAAACGCGTCCTGGGGGTGCCGGCTCTGTCCCAGGTGCTGAGGCTCGGTGTCCGGGATCTGGAAGAATTAGGGTGGAGCTGGCAATGAGGCTGGGAGGCCCTGCTCAAAGCTCAGCTTCTCAAGGACTAGCAAGGATGGTTTTCTTATTCATCTATTCCTTTATTTTCCAAATTCTCTACAATGAGCACATTTCACTTTTACAACTAGAAAAATGGATACCATTTAAAGAGCAGGCTACTCCCTGAGCTTGAACGTCAGGCCCCAGCACCCGCCCGCTCCCCGCCTCTGCCAGCGTGGGGATTCGGAAGGGGCAGTGTCTCCTTCTGGGCTTGGTGTGAGGACTGAGCATCTGCAAGGGCCATGCTTACTGCAGGAACCAAAAGCACATACATGCATGTGCTTCAGTTCGAAAATGAAAACAGATTTTTTTTTCTGATTCTAAAAATATTGTTTCCGATTCTAAAAAAAACTCATACAATTCAGAAAGATACAAAAGATCAAGTCACCGGAGATCCTATCACCTAGAGATACGGCCACTTCAGAGCTGGGTATCGACACATTCGGGCTTTCTTTTTCTCGAGTGCAACACACGTAGGCACGCATTTTTAAAAACAAATGTGATCATACTATACACGCTTTTTTATAGCTGGCTTTAAAAAACTTAACACGTTGTTTACCTCTTTCTGTTAAGCTTGGACTGGGGACATTTTTAAATGGCCCCATTGTATTTGGATGTATGTGCGTTTCCCGTCACTTGTTAAATCGCTTCTCTGTTGTTGGACGTCTAGGACGTTTCCAATTATTCACTGTCATATTATGGACAACATTGCCATAATCATCCCTGAGTTATATTTAAAGTCTTACAACAGTGCCTGGCACGGGGTAGGTGCTATCAAGTATTTGGACTAAAGTCAAATCTGTGCACACAGCATCCTTGTGTTGTTTCCGCAGGATCGATTCCAGCAGGAGGACAGCTGGGCTGAGGGGGCACTGCCCTTGTGGGGAAGGTGGTCCCCGTGGCCTGCCTGGGCTGAGGAGGAACCACCCACAGGGACGGGCGTAGACCCCGAGCCGCCGGCGTGGAACCCTCTTTGCTTCGGGGCGACATGGGAGGGGTTTTGATCTCAGACCCACTGTCCTGGGTCTGAATCCAGCTCCGGGACCTGACAGGGATGCGATTGTGAGGCAGCTGCGTGGCCTCCTGGCTCCAGCCTCCTCCCCTGTGACAGAGGCAGCGATGGTTGGCAACCAGGGACAGTGGGCAGCTCTGTCACACAGGTCAGGACGCGCGACCCCTGGAGGGATGTTGCACCCTGGATGTTTGGCCAGACGTGTGGCCATGGTTGTAATCAGGACAATTTTGTTGCTTGTTCTAACTTATGAGGGTGGCCAGATCTAGACAGGCAGCAGATGCAACCCGAAGTCCTGGCCTGCCCCGTGTCATCCTCTGACGTGCTATCATCGGCGTTCACTCTGGGCTCCTCTCGGGGTGGTGCCGGCCGGTCTCAGCTTTGGGGTGAAGTGATATTTGGCCTTGACTAGAAGAGGCAGGTTGAGAGGGCAGGCAGGGTGCAGGCGAGGGAACTGAGGCAGAGTGGGCTGGGAACAAAGGGGATGTAGGGTCCTCCCGGGCTGACCACCAGAACCTGGGCATGCCCTGGGGTCCAGGCTCCGAGGCAGCCTCAGCGCAGGCCCTGGTGGCTGGAGACAGGGCAGGGCAGGAGCTTCAGGCCACCCGCACCAGCAGCCCTCAAGGCTCCTTGGATGGAATCGGGCCCAGATGGACTCCAAAAGCCCTCCTGCTTGGAAACCCTGTCGGACCCTGTGTTTTCTACGGAGCAGCTTAAGTTACGTGGCTTTTCCAGAGGGTGGTTATGGACTGCATCTGGGATTGATGGGCCAGGACAGCTCATGTGCTTGTCCTTCACACAGGAATGCTGCTGGTCTCGTGTGTCTGGTTCCCGTCGGCATTTTCAATCCTCCCAGTTGAGTGGGTGCAAATCCCTCCTATCACCTGACATTTAAAATAGATACCCTCAGAGTGGAAATTCGTTCCCATTATTGACCCGCTCGCTCTGCAATCCTGAAGGGGGTTCTCCAAGCAGGAGGGAAAGCCGGCCAGAACCCGGTCCTGGAGCAGCCAGGAAGCCAAGGGAGCAGCACAGGCAGGGATGGCCCAGCCGTGGCCTCTGCTGCTCGCTGGTTTTCACGTGAGACTGCCGCCGGGCCAACCCGGAGCCCAGGCCACCTCTGCATCTGAATAGAGCCAAGCTGCTGCCAGGATCTCACCTGCGTGGCTGTGCCTTTGGCCAGCCGAGCAGAGCCGCGGGCCGCTTCCCCACCAAGAAGCCCAAAGCGTCTGTTCGCGCCCTGTGGGGAGCTGGGCTGGGGGCTCAGAGGGTGCCTCTGTGCTTGGCCTTAACGTGCACAGGGAGCGCTTGGGCGATCTGGCTCATGGGCTCTGCTCGGAAACAGCTCGGGGAAATGGTTCCTCCCCCTGGATGTAGTCACAGCGTGGTAAATTCCATCTGAAAAATAAAAGCCGAGCTCTTTGCTGAGTCACAGAAGCTTGGAGCTGATTTGCGCAAAAGCCGGACCGAGTCTTGGAGGAGCTGGGAAAGATTCTGACAGTCGAGCGATGGGAGAGAGGAGCCGACAGTGAGCTTTGGAATGTGAGTGTTTATTTTCTGAATGCTGCAGAGGCTTTGTCGGTTTCGTTTCGGGCTGTCTTCTGCACAGCCTCTTTCCACCTGGGTGCCCTTCTATATTTAACGCGCACACGTTTGTGGCTGGAAAGTTGACAGGTTGGGGTCTGTCCTCAGGGTGCAGGGACGATCATAGAGGAAGATGCCTCATTTGTCCGTTTTCATGTTCATGCTCCTGCACACATTTGGAGGAGGCCTGGGCCTGCGTTCCGAGTAGCAGGTTTTTCTCCCTGAACACATGAGTGTGTGTTTCATCCCATACGTAAAGCGGATGCTTGTTCACACGGCAGCCGTGGTGGGGTGCGGTGGGGAGGCCAGGCTGAGTCTGTGTATTGCCGGCTGTGGTGAGAATCCCACAGACACAGCACCAGAGAGCTGTCTGCACAGCCTGGGAGGCCTGCAGCAGCCGGGTGCTTCCTGGCTACGTGGGGTAACCGGCTGGACTCTTTTGCTCCTTGTTTTCCTTTTAAAGAATAGGTCATCTTTATGGCTTAAGGCCTCACCACTTACCTGCGCATTGATTGGATGGTATCTTCTCTTTAAAACTTAATCAAGAATCACACATCGCTCACTGATATAACTTCTTATGCAAGGAACTCCAGGTTTTTGGGAAACGACAGCTTATTAAGTTACTAATTCACTCTTCTTTGAAGTTATTGCACCGTGCCTCAGTTTCTACAGTTGGTCAAAGAAAATCCACTGCTGACTGGGGCTGGCAGGGCTGTGGTGGAAAGGGTATCGCAGGAAATTTGGCAATACATTGTTGTACTGATGTTTACGGAGATGTAGATGAGACTGGCCAGGAAACCCTGCAGGCGCCCTAGGGATGTAAATACTTGCTGCTGCCATTGATTTTGTTTTTCACAGTGTGGGAGAAGCAGTCACGAAACCGTTTTCTCATTCCAAACCACGCCTGGAGTTGTAGATTTGAGAGTCCTCTCAGCGGATCCAGGCCTTTGAGCAGGTCTATGGTAAAACGCCACCTCAGTTCCCGAGAAGAGCAGCAGAAGAGGAAAGTGAGCTGGGCCAAGAAAGGACCCTCGGTTTACCTTCACAGCATTACCGGCAAAAGGCCGGCGTTTGGATGAGGTTCCCTAAGAATCCCACAAAGTAGGTCATTATGTGCTTGTAGAAGACAAGACTCCTGGCACATTCACATTCCTTCTTAAGGCTGAGGGTTGGGTGGAGCACGCTGGCATGCCTGTTATTCTCGAGGTTTCCCTGCCTCTCCTGTGAGTTGAGGGCACCCCTGTCAAACCTAAGGGCATGCTGTGGCAGAGAACACACACGGAGCTCCTGTTTCTCTCCCGACAGCCCTAGGAAGGCCTTACTGCCTTAGGTCCTAACTGATGATATCCAAATGACCAGGTGGTGGTCCCACAGCAAGGGAGCTAGCAGAGTCAGCTGTGCCTCAGTCCCTGCATTTTGGATCCAGCTGCTCTAAGATAAGTAAGTGTCCTATACACGCTCTTGGAAGGTTGATCTTGACTGTGGGCTTCCCTGTGGACTGTGTTTCTGTGTGGACTGTGGGTTTCCATGTGGACTGTGGGCTTCCGTGTGGACTGTGGGCTTTCATGAACTGAATTCCATTCAGGACCAATGTCATATCTTTTTATTTTTCCTTGACTCCTCAGTTTCCAGACAGGCAAGCTAGGATGTGGGCTGGATGGTGGTGTTAATTTTCCATTTGGACCCTGAAACAGCCCTCTTTAATACAGGGATTGAATAAGTTCAGGACACCAGCCACCGAGATGACTCTTTTTGAAAGAGCCTATATTGGCCTCCTAGGCTTCTTCCATGAACCACTTGGGCAGGTGTTTCTTATCTCAACATGGCCCTGTTGGTCTGGCACCCCAAGCTGAGTTCTGAATGATGTGAGCTAGACGTGCTTTGGGAGTCGGAGACTGGAGGTGTCTCCTGTCCTGTTCTGCACCTCAGCCCCAGCAGCTGCCTGGGCCTGCATTCTTTGCAGACGACTTGTATTTATCAGACACAGGTCTGCTGCAGGCAAGGGCCATGCTTGCTTTCCTTTGGGGTCCCTCTGGAAGGCTCTCAGGAGCCGAGTTCTTGATTGCCTGGGGTTGATGACCCCAGGACATGACATCAGGAATGTCCTGTGGTTGCCAGTTTCCAAGCAAGCACAGCTGGCAGGGGAATCATGGAAAACCCCCTCCTTGGCACAGAGAATTGGTCTCCAGAAAAACCGGGCCTCAAAGTGAAGCTGAATTCAAACCTAGGGAAAGTGACTCGGGCCAGCTCAGGATGAAGGATGTGACTGAAGGGGAAGGTCATGAATGTGCTGGATCAGGAGGCTTTGCAGACCTTGCTGGCCTTAGTGCTCGGCCTGTGGCTGAGTTTGAGGTCGAGCGTCTTTAGCTGGACTGATCCAATGTGTTTAATTGGGTAAGAAGGAATCCTACCCCGGCGCCATTCTTCCTGGGCAGGGAGCTGATTAAAATTACTAAAACTTGCCCCAGCTGCTGCTCTTCCCAGGATCCATCCTACCTGGTGGGTTGTTGACCCAGGACCACTTTGACTTTGAAGGACCCTGGGTCTTCCTGCCTGGGGAGGACTCTGACCACCCATCCAGGGGTGGGAGCCAGGGGAGGGGTCTGGAGGCCTCGGTTTTTGTTCCGAAGGGACGCTGGGTCTGTGTTATGCCCCTGAGATCCACACTGACCTATTTTGTGTTAAGCTGAGATCCAGTACCATCCCGATGATGGCGGGGTGGGTCTGAGCAGGAAGGGGCTTGGAATCTATCCCATCTTCACCAGGGTCCTCCAGACAACCTTCTCAGGGGGCTCATGCGTGTTTGGTAATGAGCTCCGATGGGGAGGAGCTAGGACTTGGGCTGAAGCTCTGCTGTTTGAAGCGGTCTGACGTGTAGCTCTGGCATCCGCCTCTGCGTGCAGGTCTCTGTGGTCAGCCTCCTGTTGTGGCCAGTGGCCATGCCCATTTCAGAGTTTTATTGAAGAGCACAATTGGCAGGTGCATAGCACCTGGTAGCCTGCACCACGGCTCTGGTCTCAGAGTGGGAAGAAGAGGTAACTGTGGACAGAAGGACCTGCCAGTGACATTTAGCAAAAAGAAGCAAAGTGTGGTGGTGATGTTGGGTTGGAAATGTGGGGGCTTCCTGAGCCCATCCTTGCTGCTTATCCATTCTGCCAGTGTTCACTAGCACCAGCACCTTGTGTGTGGGCACTGATGGCATAGGGCACAACGGGAGCACAGATGGGGCTCGGTCCCCAGTAGAGTGTGACCCACATGGGGAATTCTGCAGCCTACCCCGTACCTTAGAGAGTGACACGGGGCTGGCAGGTAGCTGGTGGCATCAGGAGCGGTGAGAGGTGTGGCTGCTGGTATACCGCCCTGTGGGGGCTTCAGGCACCAACTCCCAGTGAGTGTCTCCACCTCATCCACCTCTGTCTAAACAGTACTGTCTTCCCCTCATTTTTTTTAATTGCATTTTTATTTTTTGAGATGGCGTTTGGCTCTTGTTGCCCAGGCTGGAGTGCAGTGGTGTGATCTTGGCTCACTGCAACCTCCGCCTCCTGGGTTCAAGCAATTCTCCTGCCTCAGCCTCTCGAGTAGCTGGAATTACAGGTGTCCGCCACCACACCCGGCTAAATTTTGTATTTTTAGTAGAGATGGGGTTTCGCCATGTTGGTCAGGCTGGTCTTAAACTCCAGATCTCAGGTGATCTGCCTGCCTCTGCCTCCCAAAGTGCAGGGATTACAGGCATGAACCACCACGCCGGACCTGTCCTCCCTTTAACAGCACTTCTTACACTCTGCTGCTTTTTGATGTCTTCAGAGCATTAATCCCCACACATGATCTCTGCTGTGTGAAGCAGCGCTGCTCCTAGAGGGGCCTTTTGACCCTCTTCCTTTTATGTAGATGCTTTTGTCTACTTACTCCTGAAGTCCAAAGGGGAGCAGGGTCCAGCTTCTGAAGCAGACCTTGGTACCTCCCTTTTCAGTTTTCACAGATGCTTGTGTACTTTAAGAAGAGCTTAGTCTTTATGGCTTTTAAAAGAGCCCCCAAAGGCCCTGTGATCTGGGTGTGGTGGCACATGTCATAGTTTTGGGGCAGCTGCAGTGCTGGCTGGAGCAAACTCAGGAAGAGAGGAGATGGTTTCTCCAGCTGACGGCCACGCTCAGAAACACAAGCACTAGGCTCGCAGCTCCCATCCATGCATGAAGATCTTCTATTATTTCTATTTTGCTTACTTTGCATTATTTTTCTTTTTTCTATGTTCTTACGATGAAAGCATAAACTAGGATTAGATTATGATTGAAGACCTTTCCTATGTTTCAATATAAGCCTTTATTGCCATAAGTTTTTCTCTTTATACCACTTTAGCTGTGTCCTGCAACTTCTGATATGTTGTGCTTGTATTTTCATTCAGTTCAAAACATTTTTATAACTTCGTTAGGATTTCTTCTTTCACCTGTGGGTCGTTTAAAAGTGTGTGTGTGTGTTTTAATCCAGATGTTTCTTTTTTCTTGATATCTTTCTATTACATATTTCTCGTTCAATTTGTTTTTGATCAAAGAACATACTTTGATAATCTCAATTATTTTAACTTTGTTGAGATTTGTTTTGTTACCCAGCAAATAGTCTATTTTGATGAATGTTTTATGTGCACATCAAAATACTACATATTCTGTTATTGTTGGGTGGTATATCCTACAGATGTCAATTTGATTGACTTGGTTGATGGTGGTGTTGAAATCTTCTATGTCCTTACCAATTTTCTCTGCACTGCTTTTATCTCTTACTGAGAGATGAGTGTTGAAGTCTCCAATACGACTGTGAATATCCCTGTTTCTACTTCTGTTTCTATTAGTTTTTGCTTTATGTATTTTGGGTACATATAGATTTAAGATTGGCATGTCTTCTCAATGTATTGGCTCCTGTATCATTATGTATATCCTTTGTTATCCCTGTATAACTTTTTGCATTTTATTTCATATTTTTAAAATAATTAATTTTTTTTTTCTGAGATGAAGTCTTGCTCTGTCACCCAGGCTGGAGTGCAGTGGCGCAGTCTCGGCTCACTGCAAGCTCTGCATCCCGGGTTCACGCCATTCTCCTGCCTCAGCCTCCCGAGCAGCTGGGACTACAGGTGCCCGCCACCTCGCCCGGCTAATTTTTTTTGCATTTGTTAGTAGAGACGAGGTTTCACCGTGTTAGCCAGGATGGTCTTGATCTCCTGACCTCGTGGTCCACCCGCCTCAGCCTCCCAAAGTGCTGGGATTACAGGCGTGAGCCACCATGCCCAGCCTGCATTTTATTTTTAACCTGTCTATGCCTTTATATTTAAAGTGGGTTTCTCTCTTTTTTTTTTTTTTCCCTGAGACGGAGTTTTACTTCTGTCGCCCAGGCTGGAGTGCAATGGCACGATCTTGGCTCACTGCAACCTCCATCTCCCAGGTTCAAGTGATTCTCCTGCCTCAGCCTCTTGAGTAGCTGGGATTACAGGCATGCACCACTATGCCTGGCTAATTTTTATATTTTAAGTAGAAACAGGGTTCCGCCTGCCTCAGCCTCCCAAAGTGCTGGGATTTCAGGCATGAACCACCATACCCAGCCTAAAGTGGGTTTCTTGCAGAGAGCACAAAGTAGATTCTGGCCTTTTTAAGTTTAGGCTGGGTGCTGTGTCTCATACCTGTAATCCCAGCACTTTGGGAGGCTGTGGTGGGAGGATCACTTGAGCTCAGGAATTTGAGACCAACCTGGGTGACATAGTGAAACCCTGTATCTACAAAAAATTAAAAAATTAACTGTAGTGTGGTATATTCCCAGCTACTTGGGAGGCTGAGGCTGGAGGATCACTTGATCCCAGGAGTTCAAGGCTGCAGTGAGCCGTGATCGCACCACAGCACTCCAGCCTGGTTGATAGATCAACAGCCTGTCTCAAATAAATAAATAAATAAAACTTTAATCTGAAAATATCTGCCTTTCAACTATGCTGTTTAGTCCATTTACATTTAATATTTAGTGATGTGGTTGGATTTAGATACAGCTTTGTGCTCTGTATTTTTTGTTGGTATTATCTCTTCTTCTCTTGCCTTCTTTGGAGTATTTCTTATGACCCTATTTTATCTCCATTACTGGCCTCTATTCATTATACCTCTCTTTTTAAAATTTTTATTTGCATATATTTAGGGTACACATGTAGATTTCTTACCTATGTATGTTGTGCAGTGGTGATGGCTGGGCTTTCGGTGTCCTCATTACCTGAACAGTGAACACTGCATCCAATAGCTAATTTTTCAACCCTCACCCCTCCCACCCTTTCACCTTTTATAGTCTCCAGTGCGTGTTCTACTCTGTGTGTCCATGTGTTTAGCTCCCACTTGTGAGAACATGTGTTTATTTGACTTTCCGTTTCTGAGTTATTTCATTCAGGATAATAGCCTCTAGTTCTATTCATGTTTCTTCAAAAGACATGATTTCATTCTTTTTTGTGGTTGAGTAGTAGTCCGTGTGTGTGTGTGTGTGTGTGTGTGTGTATGTAGGGCACAATTTCTTTAATCCTCCCCTGAAGAACACTTTGATTTTCTATCTTTACTATTTTTTTTTTTTTTTTTTGAGACAGAGTCTTGCTCTGTTGCCCAGGCAGGAGTGCGGTGACACAGTCTTAGCTCACTTCAGCCTTGACCTCCTGGGCTCAGTGATTCTCCTACCTCAGTCTTCTAAGTAGCTTGGACTATAGGTGTGCACCACCACAATTGGCTTTTTTTTTTTTTTTTTTTTTTTTTTTTTTTTTTTTTTTT
>NW_016811410.1:1591123-1599327 GCF_001698545.2 Rhinopithecus bieti | reverse complement strand
TTTTTTTTTTTTTTTTTTTTTTTTTTGTCTCTTTTGTAGAGACTGTGTTTTACCCATATTGCCCCGGCTGGTCTCAAACTCCTGGGCTCAAGCAATCCACTTGCTTGGCCTTCCAAAGTGCGAGGATTATAGGCGTGAGCCACCACCCTGGCCTATCTTTACTATTGTGAATAGTAGTGCAATAAACATATGGGAGCTGATATCTTTTTTATGTAATGATTTCTTTCCCATTGGGTAGATACCCAATGTTGAGATTACTGGATCAAATGGCAGTTCTATTTTTAGTCCTTTGAGAAATCTCCATACGGTTTTCCATAGAGGTTGCACTAATTTACATTCCCACCAGCAGTGTATGAGAGTTCCCTTTTGTCTGCACCTTCACCAGCATCTGCTGTTTTTTGACTTTTTGTTTGTTTGTTTTTGAGACAGTCTGGCTCTGCCACCCAGGCTGGAGTGCGGGGGCGTGATCTCAGCTCATTGCAACCTCTGCCTCCCGGGTTCAAGCAATTCTCCTGCCTCAGCCTCCTGAATAGCTAGGATTACAGGCATGTGCCACCATGCCCAGCTAATTTTTATATTTTTAGTGGAGATGGGGTTTTACTATGTTGGTCAGGCTGGTCTCGAAGTCCTGGCCTCAAGTGATCCATCCACCTCGGCCTCCCAAAGTGCTGGGATTACAGGCATGAGCCATGGCACCTGGCCCCATTTTTTGACTTTTTAATAATAGCCATTCCAACTGGTGTGAGATAGTATCTCATTGTGGTTTTGATTTGCATTTCTCTGATGATTACTGATGTTGCACATTTTTTCATATGTTTATTGGCCGTTTGTCTTTTGAATAATGTGTTTATATCTAGCCTTCACCCACTTTTTAATGGGGTTTTCTTCTGGTTGAGTTCTTGGGGTTCCTTGTAGATTCTGGATATTAGCCTTTGTTGCATACATAGTTTGCAGATATTTGCTCCAATCCTTTAGATTGTCTGTCTACTCTGTTGATTGTTTATTTTGCTGTGCAGAAACATTTTAGTTTAAGTCCCATTTTTCTATTTTTGTTTTAGTTGAGTTTGCTTTTGCAGACTTAGTCGTGAATTCTTTGCCTAGGCCAATGTCCAGAAGAGTTTTTCCTAAGTTTTCTTCTAGGATTGTTATAGTTTTAGGTCTTACTTTTAGGTCTTTAATCTATCTTGAGTTAATTTTTGCATATGGTGAGAGGTATGGGTCCAGTTTCATTCTTCCGAATTACGGCTATCCATTTTTCCCAGCACCATTTATTGAAAAGGGTGTCATTTCCCCAGTGCATATTTTTGTTGACTTTGTTGAAGATCAGCTGGTTGTAGGTATGTGGCTTTATTTCTAGATTCTCCATTCTGTTCCATTGATCTATGTGTCTATTTTATACTAGTACCATGCTGTTTTGGTTACTATAGCTTTGTAGTATAATTTGAAATCAGGTAATATGATGCCTCCAGCTTTGTTCTTTTTGCTTAGGATTCCCTTGCCCATTTGAGCTCCATATTAATTTTAGGGTTGTTTTTTCTAATTTTGTGAAAAATGATGTTGGTAATTTGATAGAGGGCATTGAATCTGTAGATTGCTTTGGGTAGTATGGATTATACCTCTCTTTTAACTGAATTTTTAGTGTTTGCTTTAGGGTTTTCAAATAAATTTACAGCTTTTCACAGTTCTTCTTAAAGAAATAATGCTCCCTTTATTTTTTTTTCTCTCTCTTTCTCTTTTGGCTATTCCTCACATATACTTCACTTTTTTGTTGTGTTGGTTGTTGTTTTTTTTTTCTGTTTTAAAGACAGCTCACTGGTCACCCAGGCTGGAGTGCAGTGGTGTGATCTTGGCTCACTGCAAAGCGCTGCGATCCTGGGTTCAGGTGATCCTTTCTAGTATCGAGTGCGAGAGAACTACAACAGAGCAGGCTGGGAATACAGCATGCACCACCTCACTACTCGAAATCTGGGCTAATTTATGTACTTCTTTTAGTAGACACGCGCTTCTGCCAATTAGCCCCAGGTGGACATTCGAATCTCTGAGACCTCAGGCTGATCTTGCCTGTCTTGGCCCTCCCAACACGACTTCACTACTGTAATCCGCTACTCCGCGCCCTGCCTCAGATACTTTACTTCTATACTCACGACATCACGCAACCTCCAAATCGCTTTGTTCACGTTTTTCTGTGCATAATCTTCTTATCTTCACAACACTCAAATAAAAAAGTCTTTTTATATACCCTCATTTTTTTACTGATTATCGGAGAGTGCTTCATTTCTTTATGTAAATTCAGTTTCCATTTGACAATCATCTCATCCCGCTGCAAGAACTCCTTTAACAGTTTTTTTGTAATGTAGGTCTGTGGGCACACTCCTTTCAACTGTGTCTGTCTGGAACGTTTACTTCTCCTTTTTTGGTTTTTGGGTAACAGTTTTAATAAAATAGTAACTTCACATACCACACAGTTTGTCACTCAAGTATGCCATTCACAGGATTTTAGTGCATTTACGCAGAGTTGCACAACTCATGCACCACAAATGGCAGAACATTTCTCTGCCAGAAGGCTCCAGCACCTTGACGTCACCTCCCACCCTCCCTGCCCCCTCCCTGGCAGCACGCATACTCGCTTCTTCTCTGTAAGACGTTCGCTCTTCTGGGCATGGTCACGATAACTGGAATACAGCCACTCTGTGGCCTTTTGTGTCAGGCTGCTTTCACTTAGCGTGGGGTTTTCTGAGTCCATCCATGTTCGATCACGATGCATCAGGGTTTCATGTCCTTGTTCATGGCCTGGAATAATCTCCTATCGCGCATGGATAGACCACGTTTCTGTTTGCCGTTCACGCGAGCCTCGACTAATCGTTTGGGTCATTTCCACTTTTTGGCCAATTGTGGAAACTCACGTCTGCACATGAACGTACCTGTGTGTTTTTTTGTGTGGCCTTGTGTTTCCGTTCTCTTGAGTTAAGGACACCTGTGGTGGATTGGGCTGGGACCACACGGTGGCCCGGGTCCAATGGCGGGGCGAGCGGAGCGTGGGAGCGCCAAGGTCTGATGGCATGGGGAGACGAGACGAGCCTGCGGGCGAACACGCATTAGGGGGCTTTCGAGCATACGGATTGGCTAAGCCTCGCCGGTGTCCCCGGGTCTGACTGACTGAGTGCTGGCCTGTGGTGGCCCCGGATCTGACAGCAGTATGAGAGCTGGCCTGCGGTGACCCTGGGTCTGACAGCGTGAGGGCTGGCCTGTGGTGGCCCCAGGTCTGTGGTGGCCACGTCGTCTTCAGACAGCTGCTCCACCTTCCGCCTCCACCGCAGCACGTGAGAGTTTTCTGCTCTTCCCCAAGCGGCAACCAACTTCTGCCCACGTGGCTTCCTCTCCTTGCTTAGGAGCAAAAGGTTTTTGCTTCCATGCTTAGCCTAGAAGAGGTAGATCCAGGAAGAAGGGGGCCTCTGCTTCCTCCCCTCCCGGTGACCTGGGGACAGAGCTTGCTGTGCTTACCCCACTGGCTTTGTCCGAAAGAGGGTTCTGGGCAGGGGGTGTCCGGTACCTGCACCTGGGGCCGCTTCCTGTCTTCTGCCCTCTCTCAGCCTTTCTTGTGGGTGCCTGGTGCCATCCCCTATCTGGGAACTTGGTCGCAGCTCTTCTGAAGGGCACACCAGGCCACAAGGGGCCCGAAGAATCCTCGCCCACTGTCTCCTGTGCCCAGCCGACGTGGGGAACCTGGGCCATTTGAGGGTTTGTCACCATTTGGAATTCAGCCCCTTGGGGGGCCCGGAGCTCATCAATGGACCCCAGGAAAGACATGATTCTGTAGATGGGGTGGCTTTATTTGTTTCCAGGATGGGAGCAACATTCTCTTGTGATTTTCTACATCTTAAGCGGAGGTGGTTTTCTTATTTTTATTTATTTATTTTTTGAGACAGTTTCACCCTTGTTGCCCTGGCTGGAGTGCAATAGCACAATCTCAGCTCACTGCAACCTCCACCTCCTGGGTTCAAGCAATTCTCCTGCTTCAGCCTCCAGAGTAGCTGGGATTACAGGTGCCCGCAACCATGCCCAGCTAATTTTTTTTTTTTTTTTTTTTTTGAGGTGGAGTCTCACTCTGTCACCCAGGCTGAAGTACAATGGTATGGTCTCGGCTCACTGCAACCTCCACCTCCCAGGTTCAAGAGATTCTCCTGCCTCAGCCTCCTGAATAGCTGAGACTACAGGCACGTGCCACCACGCTTGGCTGATTTTTGTATTTTTAGTAGAGACGGGGTTTCACTATGTTGGCCAGGCTGGTCTCGAACTCCTGGCCTCAGGTGATCTGCCTGTCTTGGCCTCCCAAAGTGCTAGGATTACAGGTGTGACCCACCTCACCCAGCCTCTTGTGTTTTTATAAAATCGCTTTTGTTACCTTGTTTGTAAATTACCTCTTTTGATAGTTACCAGTTTATCTAGGGAGATCTTATTGGTTTTGTTATCAAATTTCACAACCTCCTGATATAGTAAAGATACTTTTTGTTGTATTTACTGCGAAGGTTATTTGGACTGGTTTCTAGTCTCTCAGTTGCATCACACGTTTATAATAAAGATGTGGAAGTATTTCCTCTGGTGGGATCGATGTGTTTTCCCTTTGTGTTTTCCTGTTATCTTTTTTAAGCCTAGAAAGGCCTCTCCTCTCCGGAGATTTGAAAATGCACACTTTTGCTTTTCCCAGTGGTTTTAATGCTTTGACTTTTCACCTTTAATTCCCTTTAATCCATTTAGAATTTTAAGGTAGAAAGGCAGTGATCCATAGATTCATTTTTCCTCACAGTCAGCAGCCCAGCAGCCCGTTCCCTGCACACAACACGCCCCCTTTCCCGCCGAGCACGAGGTCCTTCTCCGTGTGGCCGTGTGTTTCTGGCCATGTGCTCCTCCTGCTCAATCATCTGGTCACTCATGAGGTTTTGGGATTTCTTTTCCAGTTGGGTAAAAACCACATTATTTGGACTAGAGAATTGTTTTTCTGTTTGAAACAGAGTTTGCCGCTTTCTCCCCAGGCCCATTTGAAGCTGCTCCCTTGGCCTGGCAGCCAGAACCTCCCCCAAGTGTGTTCCTCTTCTGTCGCGCTGCCACTGTGCTGGCTGCCAGGCCTAGGAGGGGCTGGATGAGTGGCCGTGGCTGCCGTGCGTCCTGAGCTGCCCGTCACGAGCCGGTGTTGTCTGACTGCACAGGCCGTGGCGTTCAGCAGGCACAGGGCTGGGTGGCCCTGAAGGCTCAGATAAGCAGCATGTGGGAGTGACCTGAATGTCCACTCCTGCCCCAACACCCTCTCTCCTGGCACCTGCGGCTTTCAGGAGATCCCACAGCCAGCTGCTGAGGCGGAGGAGGCCTGGGCCTGGCTTACAGTGGCCCCCACAACGTGGACGCCTGGCCTGGAAGTGGACAGCCCAGCCCCACAGCGCTGGGGTCTGTGGACCCCCGTAGCCCCGCTTCTGGTGGTGGGATCTGCATTTGTTTTCTCTTGCTGCCATGACAAATTCGCATAGAGTTCCCCTCATCAGATGGTCCGTTTGCTGGACTGGGTACTAAGTCTGGGATGGGGCTCGCTCCAGGTGCTGGCCCCACCGCCCTTCCTGGGTCTCAGCTCTTGCTCTTTGGGTTGTCAGCAGAATTCAGCTGTAGCACTGGAGTGCATGCATTTTCGTTTTTGTTTTGTTTTTTTTTTTTTGAGGATTAAAAGTTGTTTGTTTACATACACATGCCAGCAGTTGGCTGCAGGGATACCAAAATGGAAATGAGCCAGTAGGGTTGACACTATTTATGTATAAAAGAATCAAGATTGGGACATGAAACGTGAATATGCCACCAGTTTTTAAATTTTAACTGTGGTGAAAGAAACATGACATAATTTTACCATCTTAGCCATTTTAAGTGTATACTTCAGTAGTGTTATGTATATTCACATTATTGTGAAACCAATGTCCAGAACTTTTTCATCTTGTAAAACTGAAACTGTCCCCATTAAACAGCTCATCACTTCCCCTCCTCCAGCCCCGGCAGCCACCTTCCATCTTCTGTTTCTTAGAGTTTGTTCCAAAGACCTCATGCCTCCGTGTTGTGGCACATATCAGAATTTTCTTCCTTCTTCAGGCTGAATCATGTTCCATCTTGTGTGTAGACCACATCTTGCTTATCCATTCATCTGTCAAAGGACATTTGGGTGGGTGGTGTCTGCCTCGAGGCCATGGTAAATACTGCTGCTATGAACATGGGTGGACAAATGTCTCTTCCAGACCCTGTTTTCAATTCCATTTTTAATATTTTAATGTGGCATGGTGGCTCACACCTGTAATACCAGCTACTCGGGAAGCTGATACAGGAGAATTGCTTGAGCCCAGGAGTTGGAGGCTGCGGTGAGCTATGATCACCACTGCACTCCAGCCTGTGCAACAGTGTGAGACCCCACTCAAAAAGATTGTTTTTGAGGATCCATCATACTGTTTTCCACAGTGGCTGCACCATTTGACATTTCTGCCAACAGTGAACCAGGGTTCCAGTTTCTATACACCCTTACTAATAATTATTATTTTTTGGTTTTTGATCATAGCCAACCTAATGGGTGTGAGGTGGTATTGCATAGTGGTTTTGATTTGCGCTTTCCTGACAATTTGTGATGTTGAACACTTTTTTATGTGCTTATTGGCCATTTGTATATCTTCTTTGGAGAAATGTGTATTCAAATCCTTTCCTAATTTTAAGATCAGATTATTTATTTTTTGCTATCAAGTTATAGGATTTTTTTTTTTTTTTTTTTTTTTTTTTTTTTTTTTTAATTTAAGAGATGGAGGCTCTCTCTGTCGCCCCAGGCTGGAGTGCAGTGGTACAATCTCGGCTCACTACAACCGCTGCCTCCCAAGTTCAAGCAATTCTCCTGTCTCAGCCTTCTGAGTAGCTGGGACTACAGGCACATGCCACCATGCCCAACTCATTTTTTTTTTTTTTTTTTCCTAGTAGTGACAAGTTTCACCATGTTGGCCAGGCTGGTCTCAAACTCCCAACCTCAAGCGGTCTGCCCACCTCAGCCTCCCAAAGTGCTGGGATTACAGGCAAGAGCCACTGCGCCTGGCCAAGTTATAGAAATTCTTTATCCTGGCCACGAACCCCTTATGAGATATGATTTGCAAATATTTTCTCCCATCCCACAGGTTGTGCTTTCAGCCTGTTGATTATGCCCTGTGATGCACAAAAGTTTTAAATTTTGCCATGGTCCAATTTATCTATTTTTACTCTTATTGCCTCTGCACTGATGTCATACTCAAGTGATCATCCTTAAAATGTCGTGAAGCTTTTGCCTTCGTTGTTTTTCTCGAGTTTTGTACTTTAAGGTCTTACGTTTAGGTCTTTGATCCATTTTAAGTTAACTGTTGCATAGGGTGTAAGGCAAGGGTCCAACTTCATTCTTTTGCATGTGGGCATCCAGTTTCCCAACATCATTTATGGAAAAGACTATCATTCCCCATTGAGTAGACTTAGTACCCTTGTCAAAAATCATTTTATATGTGAACTCACACTTATTTGTAAACCCAGGATTTATTTCTCCTATGTTTGCTTCTATAAGATTATTGTTTTACCTTTCACATTGTTATCTGCAATCCATTGGAAAATGATTTTTTGTCTATGGTAGGAGGAAGCAATATTTTTCCGTGTGAATGTCCAGTTAACTCAGCACCATTGAGAAAAAAGACTGCCTTTGCCCGGTGCCTCGCAGTGTGACCTGCATCACAGACCAGCGACTGCTCACATGTCGGTCGGCCCCTGAGCTCTGGAGTGAATCCTCTGAGTCTTGTCTGTTCTTGTCCCAGTGCCTGCATCTTTACTAAAGTGCCCTTGGAGAGGTCTGGATATGGGTAGCGTGAGGCCTCCGGTTCTGCCTTCATCGTCACAGTTGCCTCTGTTATTCTTGGCCTCCTGTTCTTTTATGCACAGCACAGGTCTAGCTGCAGAGATGAGCGCAAGCCCCACTGCTTGGGTTTGTGGTTCTGCTGAGCCAACCGGCCTTTCTGAGGAGTCTCGGGGGGAAACGTGACCCTTTCCTGAGGCACAGGAGCAGCAGTACACAGAGAACCACACGTCGCTTCCCTACAGAGCAGTCCTCATCAGCTTCGTTGATTTGGGTCTTTTAAAATCTTTGCATGTCTCTTCTTTTTTTTTTTTTTTTTTTTTTTTTTTTT
>NW_016811410.1:1568988-1588988 GCF_001698545.2 Rhinopithecus bieti | reverse complement strand
CCAGTTTCATTCTCTTACATGTGGTTAGCCAGGTATCCCAGCACCATTTGTTAAAAGGGTGTCCTTTCCCCGCTTTGTTTTTGTTTGCTTTGTCAAAGATCAGTTGGCTGTAAGTATTTGGGTTTATTTGAACCCAAAGTTCTCTATTCTATTCTCTATTCTGTTCCATTGGTCTACATGCCTATTTTTTTCTTTGAGATGGAGTCTCGCTCTGTTGCCCAGGCTGGAGTGCAGTGACCAGATCTCAGCTCACTGCAAGTTCTGCCTCCCGGGTTTATGCCATTCTTGTGCCTCAGCCTCCCAAGTAGCTGGGACTACAGGTGCCCGCCACCTCGCCCGGCTAGTTTTTTTTTTTTTGTATTTTTAGTAGAGACGGGGTTTCACCGTGTTAGCCAGGATGGTCTCGATCTCCTGACCTCGTGATCCGCCCGTCTCAGCTTCCCAAAGTGCTGGGATGACAGGCGTGAGCCACCACGCCCGGCCCACATGCCTATTTTTATACCAGCACCATGTGTTTGGTGACTATGGCTTATAGTATAGCTGGAATCAGGTACTGTGATTCTTTCAGATTTGTTCTTTTTGCTTAGTTTTGCGCGGCTGTGTGGACTCTTTTGATTTCATGTGAATTTTAGGATTGTTTTCTCTAGTTCTGTGAAGAATGATGGTGGTATTTTGATGGGAATTCCACTGAATTTGTAGATTGCTTTTGGCAGTATGGGCATTTTCACAAGATTGATTCCACCCATCCACAAGCATGGGATGTGTTTCCACTCGTTTGTGTTATCTATGGTTTCTTTCAGCAGCGTTTGATAGTTTTCCTTGTAGAGGTCTTTCACCTCCTTGGTTAGGTGTACTCCTAAGTATTTTATTTATTTTGCAGCTATTGTAAAAGGGGTTTGGTTCTTGATTTGATTCTCAGCTTGGTTGCTGTTGGTGTATAAGGAGCGCTACTGATTTGTGTATATTAATTTTGTATCCAGAAACTTTGCTGAATTCTTTTATCAGTTCTAGCAGCTTTTTGGAGAGGTGTTTAGGGTTCTCTAGGTATACAATCATATCATCAGCAAACAGCGACAATTTGACTTCCTCTTTACCGATTTGGATGCCCTTTATTTCCTTCTCTTGTCTGATTGCTCTAGCTGGGACTTTCAGTACTATGTTGAAAAGAAGTGGTGAGTGTGGGTATCCTTGTCTTGTTCCAGTTCTCAGAGGGAATGCTTTCAGCTTTTCCCCATTCAGTATGATGTTGGCTGTGGGTTTGTTATAGATGGCTTTCGTTACATTGAGTTATGTCCCTTGTATGCCAATCTTGCTGAGAGTTTTAATTATAAAGCGATGCTGGATTTTGTCAAATACTTTGTCTGCATCTATTAAGATGGTCATGTGATTTTTGTTTTTAATTCTGTTTATGTGGTGTATCACATTTATTGACCTGCATATGTTAAACCATCCCTGCATTCCTGGTGTGAAACCCACTTGATCATGGTGGACTATCTTTTTGATATGTTGTTGAATTCAGTTAGCTAGTATTTTGTTAAGGATTTTAGCATCTATGTTCATCAAGGATATTGGTCTAGTTTTGTTTTTTGGTTATGTCCTTTCCTTGTTTTGGTGTTAGGGTGATACTTGCTTCATAGAATGATTTAGAGAGGATTCCCTCTTTCTCTATCTTGTGGAATAGTGTCAATAGGATTGGTGCCAATTTTTCTTTGAATGTCTGGTAGAATTCAGCTGTGAATCCATCTGGTCCTGAATTTTTTGGTTGGTAATTCTTTTATTACCGTTTCAGTCTTGCTGCTTGTTATTGGTCTGTTCAGAGTATCTAGTTCTTCCCGATTCAAGCAGGAGTGTTGTGTCTTTCCAGGAATTTATCCATCTCTGCTAGGTTTTCTAGTTTATGCACTAAGGGTGTTTTTAGTAGCCTCGAATGATCTTTTGTATTTCTGTGATGTCAATTGTAATATCTTCCATTTCATTTCTAATTGAGCTTATTTGGATTTCCTCTCTTCTTTTCTAGGTTAATCTTACTAATGGTCTATCAATTTTGTTTCTTTTTCTTTTTTTTTTTGAGATGATCGCCCAGTCTGGAGTGCAGTGGCGCAATCTTGGCTCACTGCAACCTCCGCCTCCTGGGTTCAAGCAATTCTTCTGCCTCAGCCTCCTGAGTAGCTGGGATTACTGGCACATGACAACATGCCTGACTAATTTTTTATTTTTAGTAGAGATGGGGTTTCACCGTATTGGTTAGGCTGGTCTTGAAATCCTGACCTCTCGATCTGCCTGCCTCGGCCTCCCAAAGTGCTGGGATTACAGGTGTGAGCCACTGCACCCAGCCTTATTTCTCTTTTCAAAGAACCAGCTTTTCATTTCATTTATCCTTTGTATTTATTTTTTGTTTCAATTTCATTTAGTTCTGCTCTGATCTTGGTTATTTCCTTTCTTCTACTGGGTTTGGGTTTGGTTTGTTCTTGTTTCACTAGCTTCTTGAGGTATGACCTTAGATTGTTTGTGCTCTTGCAGATTTTTTGATGTAGGTGTTTAGTGCTATGAACTTTACTTTTAGCACTGCGTTTGCTGTATCCCAGAGGTTTTTATAGATCACTATTGTTGTTCAGTTTGAAGAATTTTTAAATTTTCATTTTGATTCATTGTTGATGCAGTGATCATTCAGGAGCAGGTTATTTAATTTTCATGTATTTGCATGTTTTTGAAGGTTCCTTTTGGAGTTGATTTCCAGTTTTATTCCACTGTGGTCTGAAAGAGTACTTAATATAATTTTAGTTTTCTTAAATTTATTGAGGCTTGTTTTGTGGCCAATCATATGGTCCATCTTGGAGAAAGTTCCACGTGCTATTGAATGTGTATCCTGCAGTTGTTGGGTAGAATGTTCTGTAAATATCCATTAAGTCCATTTGTTCCATGGTATAGTTTAAATCCATTGTTTCTTTGTTGACTTTCTGTCCTGATTACCTGTCTAGTGCCATCGGTGGAGTATTGAAGTTCCCCACTATTATTGTGTTGCTGTCTATTTATTTGTTTAGGTCTAGTAGTAATTGTTTTATAAATTCGGGAGCTCCAGTGTTAGGTGCATATATAATTAGGGTTGTGACATTTTCCTGTTGGACAAGGCCTTTTATCATTATATAATGTCCCTCTTTGCCTTTTTAAATTGCTGTTGCTTTAAAGTTTGTTTTGTCTGATATAAGAATAACTACTCCTTCTCCCTTTTGGGGTCCTTTTGCATGGAATACCTTTTTCCACCCCTTTACCTTAAGTTTATGTGAGTCCTTATGTGTTAGGTGGGTCTCTTGAAAGCAGCAGATACTTGGTTGGTGAATTCTTATCCATTCTGCAGTTCTGTGTCTTTTAAGTGAAGCCTTTAGGCAATTTATATTCAACATTAGTATTGAGATGTGAGGTGCTGTTTCATTCATCATGCTATTTGTTGCCTGTATAGCTTGACTTTTTTTTTTTTTAATTGTGTTTTTGTTTTATAGGTCCTGCAAGATTATGCTTTAAAGAGGTTCTTTAATGTCTTTCCAGGATTTGTTTCAAGATTTAGAGCTCTTTTTAGCAGTTCTTGTAGTGCTGGCTTGGTAGTGGCAAGTATCTTTCTTTCATTTATGAAGCTTAGTTTCACTGGATACAAAATTCTTGGCTGGTAATTGTTTTAAGGAGGCTGATGATAGGGCCCCAATCCCTTCTAGCTTGTAGGGTTTCTGCTGAGAAATCTGCTGTTAATCTGATAGGTTTTCCTTTATAGGTTACCTGGTGCTTTTGCCTCACAGCTCTTAAGATTCTTTTCTTCATCTTAACTTTGGATAACCTGATGACAATGTGCCTAGGCATTGATCTTTTGGGGATGAATCTCCCAGGTGTTCTTGGAGCTTCTTGTGTCTGGATGTCTAGGTCTTTAGCAAGGCTGGGGAAGTTTTCCTCGATTGTTCCCCCAAATATGTGTTCCAAACTTTTAGATTTCTCTTCTTCCTCAGGAACGCCAATTATTCTTAGGTTTGGCCATTTAACATAATCCCAGACTTCTTGGAGGCTTTGTTCACATCATCTTGTTCTTTTTTCTTTGTCTTTGTTGGATTGGGTTAATTCAAAAACCTTGCCTTCAGGCTCTGAAGTTCTTTCTTCTGCTTGTTTGATTCTATTGCTGAGACTTTCCAGAGCATTTTGCATTTCTATAAGTGCGTCCATTGTTTCCTGAAGTCTTGAGTGTTTTTTGTTCAATTTCACTGACTATTTCTCCCCCCATTTCTTGTTGTTGTTGTTGTTGTTGTTGTTGTTGTTTTGTTGTTTTGAGATGGAGTCTTACTCGACTACCCAGGCTGGAGTGCAGTGGTGTGATCTCAGCTCACTGCAACCTCTGCCTCCCAGGTTCAAACAATTCTCTTGCCTCAGCCTCCCAAGTTGCTGTGACCACAGGTGCCTGCCACCATGCCCGGCTAATTTTTATGTTTTTAGTAGGTTCGCCATGGGGTTCACATGGGGTTCACCATGTTGCCCAGGCTGGTCTTGAACCCCTGACTTGTATCATTTTCTTGATTTTCTTAAATTGGCCTTTGCCTTTCTCTGGTACCTCCTTGGTTAACTTAATAATTGACCTTCTGAATTCTTTTTTAGGTTTATCAGGGATTTCTGCTTGGTTTGGATCCATTGTGGGTGAGCTAGTGTGATTTTTGGGGGGCGGTTAAAGAACCTTATTTTGTCATATTTCCAGAGTTTTCTGGTTCACTCTCATTTGGGTAGGTTCTGTCAGAGGGTAAGTTTAGGGCTGAAGGCTGTTGTTCAGATTCTTTTGTCTCATGGGCTGTTCCCTTGATGTAGTGCTCTGCCCTTTTTCCCATGGATGTGGCTTCCCAAGAGGTGAGCTGTAGTGATTGTTATCTCTCTTCTGGGTCCAGTCACCCAGCAAGTCTACCAGGCTCCGGGCTGGTACTGGGGGTTGTCTGCCCAGAGAGCTGTGATGTGAACCATCTGTGAGCCTCTCAGCCATGGATACCAGCACCTATTCTGGTGGAGGTGTCAGGGGGTGCAATGGCCTTAGCTTTGGTGGTCTAATGCTGTATTTTTGTGCTGGTTGGCCTTCTGCTGGGAGGTGGAGCTTTCCAGAGAGCACCCACTGTGGCAGCATGCAGAAGAACCCATGGTGAGTGGGACCCTAGAACTCCTAAGAGTATATGCCCTTTGTCTTCAGCTACCAGGCTGGATGGGGAGGGACCATCAGGTTGGGGCGGGGCTAGTGTCTGAGCTCAGACTCTCTTGGGCAGGTCTTGCTGCGGCTGTTGTGGGGCATGGGGGTGAGATTCCCAGGTTAATGGAGTTGTGTACCTAGGAGAATTATGGCTGCCTCTGCTGAGTCATGCAGGTTGTCAAGGAAGTGGGGGAAAGCCAGCAGCACAGGCCTCACCCAGCTCCCACACAAGTCAAAGGGCTGGTCTCACTCCCACTGGGCCCCACAGCAGCCTTGAGTCTGTTTCCAGGCAGTGGCAAGCAGGGCTGAGAACTTGCCCCAGGCTACCTGCCTCCCAGCTGTGAAAGCGGAGCTTTCATTCTTCCTCCATATGTGGAGTCTGTACACTGGATTCACGCCCTCCCCCGAGTTCTGGCCAGGAGGCTTCTCCTTATGTTGGAATTGTTACAAAGTTCAGCTGGAGGTTTCCTTCTCCCTGTGGCCTTTCCCCGGTGGCTCTGGCTGCCCTCCCCAAGGACCCCTCTGAGGTAAGGCAGAAACGGCTTCCTAGGGAACCCAGAGAGCCAACAGGCTTCCCGCTGCTTCCTCTGCCTCTGTATTTCGCTCGGCTCAGCTCCAGGTGAGCTCAGAATCTTCTCCCATGATCTAGACCTTCAGGTTCTGCAGTGGGGGTGTGTGTTTGGGGGTGAACAGTCCCCCTTTCCCACTTCCATAGCTTGGGCACTCACAGTATTTGGGGTGTCTCCCAGGCCCTGCAGGAGCAATCCGCGTCCTTCCCTTCCCTTCCCTTCCCTTCTTTCCTTCCTTCCTTCTTTTCTTTCTTTCTTTCTTTTCTTTCTTCTTTTTCTTTTTTTTTTTCTTTCTTGGAGACAAGGTCTTCCTCTGTTGTCCGGGTTGGAGTACAGTGACGTGGTCACAGCTCACTGCAGCCTTGACCTCCCAGGCCCAAGCGATCCTCCCACCTTAGCCTCCCAGGGAGCTGGGACCACAGGCGCCCACCTGGCTAATTTATTTGTTGCAGAGATGGGGTCTCCCTCTGTTGTCTAGGCTGGTCTCAGACTCCTGGGTTCAAGTGATCCTCCCGCCTTGGCCTCCTAAAGTGCTGGGATTACAGGCCTTAGCCACTATGCCCAGCCAAGATCACCTTTCAATAAAAAGTGAAATGTGCTAGATTCAGTTCTGCAGATGAGGACTGATGGCTGTCACCGTCTAAACGTTTATTGATAAAAATGTGAACGTGTTGAAATCAATGCAGAGATTTTGTGGATGATCCCATGCTTCTTTTCAGAAAGTCCCTCATGGCACTTCCAGAGGACTGCGTGGGTTGTTGTGGGATGAAATGGCCTCTTCTCCATCTTGAAGCATCTTTAGCATCCATCAGAGTGGCCACTGCAGATCAGAGTGTGGACGTCCCATAAGGGCCCTTCTAGGTATCACTGCGAGGCCAGCTTAGTGGCGTTGCTCTTCTCCTGGGTGCTGAGTGACTGCCAGAGCCCCCAGAACCCCCACTGGGGTTCTTCCATCCTGGGTGTAGTCTTCACCGTGACCTCCGGCCACACCAGGGGTGTTTGCAGTGAGGAAGCAGGCTCTCTACCACAGCGCTCCTCTCTCAGAGCTGGATTTGCGTCACTGGTCTTGTGATCAGGAGCTGCGGGTGAAGTCCTGGGCACTTCGTCCTCCTGGAGAGACAGGCCCTACTCAGTAAACCTCCTCAGGGTGTTCTTATACTCAGCTGGGTTTGGGAACCATGTAAAAAAAATACCTCCCAGCCAGGCACGGTGGCTCACACCTGTAATCCCAGCACTTTGGGAGGCTGAGGTGGGCAGGTCAGCTGAGGTCAGGAGATCAAGACCAGCCTGGCCAACATGTTGAAACCCCATCTCTACTAAAAATACTAAAATCAGCCAGGTGTAGTGGTAATCCCAGCTTCTTAGGAGCCTGAGCAGGAGAATCACTTGAACCTGGGAGGTAGAGGTTGCAGTGAGCTGAGATCGTGCCATTGTACTCCAGACTGGGTGACATAGTGAGACTCTGTCTCAAAATAAATAAATAAATAAATATTTAAAATATAATAAATAAATAAATAAAACTTCCAAAGGGCTGTCTGCCTCGCAGCAGGGCACTGTGGGCTGGGGAGAGAAAGAGGGAGTTCCCGGTTCCCCTTGAATCCTAACTCCCCCAGCAGGTGTGGCTCTGCAGGGGCCAGACTCAGTGATGCTTTTATTTATCTGAAAGCATCTTTTCATTCCCTCCCTCCCCACCAAATTTCACTACTAACAACTTCAAATCTGTTTCCTGCAAATGATTAGGGGTTTGTACAAGATCAACCTAAATCAACTTCATTGAAAAACATACAGTTAGAAACAAAGGTTCTAAACCAAGTCCTTAATAATTCTCAGTCTGTCTTTTAGGAGATTTAGTGAGAATCACTGGGTTTCTAAGCTTGTGGTCCATTTACCCCGAGGCCAGCCTCCTCCGTTTGATTTGGAGCCGCATGTCTTGTTGGTTGCTGTAATGAAAGGAAAGCACCTGGGCAAAGCTCCTCAGTCTCGATGGTTTCAGCCTCCAAATGGAATTCTGCCATTCTTGGCAAGAAATGCTCCGAAAGTCAGTGGTGTGCCAGTGCAGTTCTTCCTTCGAAAGTCAGTGGTGTGCCGATGCCGTTCTTCCCGGGAATGCGCAGAAAGATTCCATTCTCAAACTGAGGGGTCTGTTTGGAAAGCAGAGCCATCGGGAAGGCAGGGGGAAGGTGGGCCGTCCCGTGATACTGGGCGGTACCACCAGGAAGGCAGGAGGAAGGTGGGCCGTCCCTGTGACACCAGGCGTGACCACATGAGATTTGGGGCGCCGTCTTAGGGTCGGGGAGAAATTCCCTCAGCCCATGCCCCAGGCTGGCCCGTGGGCGGCTCCCAGCAGGTGGGGCAGTTTTCTCTTTCTCCAAGTCAGGAGTGGGGGATCCAGCCCAGGCAGATTGAAGCCTGGCAGCTGAGGTGGGGGCTCGTGAGGAAGACCTGGTCCTGAAGGCCTGGCCCGTGTGCTGTCACCTCTCTGGTCCCTTCTGAGCAGCTGTCCCCTTGCAGAGGCCAGGTTGTCAGGGCCGGGCAGTGGCCACCCCAACGCCTGTGAGGCCACCTATTGTCCCCAAGAGTGGCTCAGAGGAGAAGGGGCTCCTGCTTTACTCAGAGCCGCAGAATCAGGACAGAAACGAGATGATAGTGGCTAATGCCTTCCACAGCCTCGAACAGAAGCCTGGTGGGGGCTCCAGCTCTGGGTCCGTCCCGCAGACCTGGGCGCTACTCCCCACCCTGGCATCCCTGTGCGGCTGCCCATTTTCCCCCATCTCTGTCTCCAGTGTCTGGAAACACATCCAACTTTGCTCTGGCCTCACCTTCACCCAACCCCTTCTCTGAACCACTGGCTCTCTCGGGTGACACCAGCGTCCTTAGTCTGTGCGGAAGGCCCATGTGCTGCGTCTTTGTTTGAGGCTGTTTTCCGGGACCGAGGGTGGACGTGGGCCAGTAGAGTGCGGGGCTCCCCCTGGGCCTTGTGGCCTGGCACACCTGGCTGGACCCCGGACCGACCCTGAGTTGACACTTACGTTCTTCACGTGCGTTGGGTCTGACTCTGCCTCTGAAAGGGGCCCTGTGCCATGCTTTGAGCATGCTGGAAGCACTAACCTGGGCCATGCGTGGGGGGTACCCTACCCGGAGCCCGGCCAGCAGTTTGACCACGTGCTGTGTGAGGGACATGGCCTGGTGGCCTTGGGTCAGGCAGAGCTGGGTCACCTGATCATGTGACCCAGACAGTGTTTCTGTGTCTGAGTCTTCAACTGTGAACTGGACTTGGTGACATTCTCTGTCCCAGGGCTGATGTTTGTGGGTGACTAAAGTCTCACCACACCTGCGATTTTCCACAGCGGTGGTCAGGGTGACAGCTGGCCGCCAGGCCTGTGGTGGGACGGGCAGTCCCTGGGCTGAGCCTCTGGGATTCCAGAGGTCCATGGTGCTGGGCCTCCCTCCGGCCTCTTTTGGGTCTTTTACCTGGAGTGGTTGGTTGATCTTTGGTGACATCCACCCCGTGAGTCACCCTACCCCAGCCCCCACTGCCCCTCCAGCCACTAGAGCCCATGTGCCCTGGCCCCCCAGGCCCTGGATCTTCCGCTCCGGAAATGCCCCGCACCACCTGAGCGAGGTCCCGCTCTGGAAACGCCCCGCGCCACCCCAGTGAGGTCCCGCTCCGGAAACGCCCCGCACCACCCGAGCGAGGTCCCGCTCCGGAAACTCCCCGTGCCACCCGAGTGAAGTTCCTCTTTCCCGGGGTTTTCCAGGTGTGGCTCCAGTTCTCTAACCAATGACATTGACACCCAGGCACGAAGGGCCAGCTCATGTCCCCCTCCGAGTGCTGTTTGTTTTTAATGGGTGATGTGCATCTCTGCAGGGTCACCTGGAGGCTCATGCCCCGTCTGCCCCGGGGGAGAAGACTCTGTGGCCCCTGACCTTTCCCTCAGTCCCCTGCCAGCAGCTCAGCCTACCAGGATCACTGCGAGAGGCCCAGCGGGTAGGGGAGGCCCCGGGGCCTGTGTCTTCATCCTTTCTCCTCCCCACACAGCCTGGGCATCTGTCAGACATGACCCGCGGGAAGCTGCAGCCTGGACCTGGTGGGTCCATGTGTCCCCTTCTTGTGGGATCTGACAGGGGTCTCTGACCCTCCTCCATCCCCTCCTCACCCTACACATTGGATTTCTGTGGAAAGGAATCATCAGATCCGTCCTTTCTTCTCCGTAAACCATTTAGCCCAGAAAGAATGCAAGTTAAATGCTCACGGCCTTGTGAGGTCACGGGAGCTGCAGAGACATGGACTGTCTCACCCCAGGACACCCCTGAATCACAGGAGGTGGCTCTGAAGACTGCTCGGGTCTGCCTGATTTCTCGGTGTCCTCTACATCACATGGTGGTATTGAAGCCCAAATCCAGAGGCTCAACGCTGAGTAAACAGCCCGACAGGGACAGAGTGGAGCAAAGCCCCAACCAGGCCAGCCTCCTCGTCAGTGACGCTGAGGTTCACTGTGGTGATTCACCGGAGGTGGAAAGACATCTATCAGCCGTAAAGCTCTGTCTTTCACACGGAAACCTCCTGCCGTAAAACGACTTAACCAGAGGTCAACCCAAAGCATTTCTGCAGCCTTCAGATGATGACTGGGAAATCAATTGTTTTTATTACCTCCTCAGAGACCCCAATATAAAAGATAGGCAATCTGTGCTGTTAATTTAATGGCTTCCCCAAGGAAAGTACGAAGGTGCAGTCCCGCTCTGAAATTGACAGCAAAGCCCGCTGCAGCGCCATGTCCAGCAGAGGAAGCTCTCTCCACAGGGGTTTGGGGATGCCTTGGGTGCAAACTCAACCTCTCTCGGATGTGCCGTGGGTTTTCCCCGACTAGCAGGCTCAGGACTCATATTTTTCCTGGTCAAATGCAGCTCTGCGTGTGTGTAAGATGCCCAGTGCTTTAATGCATGTCCTGATTGTGTCAATGCGCAACTCATGGGTGCATTCATGAGTCCTCATCAGGCCGGTCCCCTGGGCACCGCCTGCCCTGTGCCTTGTGGCTCATGTGCGTGTCACGGATGGCACATTCCTCGGCACCCCAAACCCCTTGCTGCACTGCCGTGCTGTCCGTCTGCAGCTCCCATGCTCGCCCTGGTGATGGTCGGCGTGAGCAGAGTCCACAGTGTCTGGAGGGCTCGTCTGCATCTAAGATTCACGCTGCGTTGCTGTGATTCCCGGTGAAGGGACAGCCCCGACCCCAGATGTCCTGTGACCCCATCGTGGTGAGGGGCTGGTACAGTGATGTAGGGGGTGTCTGCTCTGAGCTTGCACCCACCCTGACCCCTCCTGGCTCC
The DNA here is from genome assembly GCF_001698545.2 of Rhinopithecus bieti. Lineage (NCBI taxonomy): Eukaryota > Metazoa > Chordata > Mammalia > Primates > Cercopithecidae > Rhinopithecus > Rhinopithecus bieti. The sequence goes on along the minus strand of NW_016811410.1, from coordinate 1,577,891 downwards.
TGCCCCGGGGCCGATCCAGGCTCCCCAGGACAGATGCAGCTGTGACTGGACCACCCCATGAGCATCTCACAATGTGCTGCCCTCGCAGACCCCCACACAGGCCCCTCAGACCCGCTCCCACCCTATCGGGGAACTGTGGGTCTCCTCGAGCCAGGATACCGTGGTCTGGGACTCAGTGCAGAGTGTGCCACGTGGGGCCCAGCCCTTGTCATGAGCCGGCTGGACCTCCTGCATGGCTGAAGCCCCTGGCACACCCAAGGTGGGGGCATCTGGGCTGCCACCAGCTAGATCTCCTACTCTCGCAGCCTTTGGGTCTCTCTCTAGTCACCCTGTCTGCCTCCCAGAGTGTCAGGAAGGCCATGAGAAGATATGTTGACCAGAACAACCTTACACACATGCTTGAGACTGGATGATTCTCTACACCCCTGGTTCCTTATGAGGGATGGGGGTGGACAGAAGAGCTCATGAAACCCAGCAGCCACCCCAGGGCTGGAGCACAGGCCACAGCCCCCAGCCGCTATGAGCTCTGTCACCTGCCAACAGCAGCAGTGTCCTTGTGGGGAAAGGAGATGCCTCCATTTACCAAGGCTGTGATCATCCGAGGTGCGGATTCTCCCAGCCGCCCCAATATCATTTCGCTTTAGGATGTGAGGCGACACTTGAAAGCTCCATTCTCTCTGCATGAGGAACCCCAGCCGTGCGGCCCACTCTCTCTGCGTGAGGAACCCCAGCTGTGCTCCTGGGCGGGAAGGAAGAAGGAAGATGCAAATCAGTGGGAAACTAGCTTTGGCACCTCTGGAGCATCAACTGTTTCACAGCCTAGCTGACCAGCCACGGAAATGACCAGCCACGGAAACGACCAGCCATGGAAACGACCAGCCACGGAAATGACCAGCCATGGAAACAGCTGCCTGGAGAGGCCGTGATCAGTCCATCCCTGCAGGGGGAAGATGAGCTTGTGCAGGCCACTGGCTAACACAGTTCATCCCATGCCTCCTACATACCAAGCACTGTGCCAGGCGCTTTTCACTTCTGGGGTGCCCGAGCCTCAGCACTTGGGGGACATTCACACCATCCCTGCTCATTTCGTAAGGAATAAACTCAACATAGTTACCGTATCAGTTCCCAGATTGGTGCTGGAGAAAAATATCAACTCTGCCTCTAGGGAGATGCCGATGAAAGCTCTCAGACCAGGGTGGCCAGTGCAGGACCCAGAGTGAGCTTGAAGCCGTTCAGAGGAGCTGGGCAGTCCCAGGCCTGGGACAGGAGGAGGGAGGCCAGTCTGGGGAGTTTTTCTGCAATGTAGACAAGATTTTAACTTTCTACACTTTCCCACTTTCCCTCCTCCAAATTGGAAATCCATCCATGGGAGGCTGAGGCGGGAGGATTGCTTGAGCCCAGGAAGTCGAGGTTACAGCGAGCCATGATTGCACTGCTGCTCTCCAGCCTGGGCGACAGAGCAAGGACCCCCTCCCCCAGCCCCACCGCTGAAGTCTCCCCAAAACAAAATTAACTAAATGCTACAAACAGTGGGTTAATTAGAAATTAGCTCCTGGGATGGGTCTAGATGTCGACCCTTGTGTATTAGCAACCTATGACCCTTTACAACGGATTCTCTTTCAAAAACTGCTTCATCTATTTTCAGTAGCAAAGCTATGGGAATGACAGCTGTCTGGCAGCCAGATTTTATTTTCCCTTTTCCTCAAGGCTCAATGCCCTACGACAGCCGGATGGCAGCGAGTTTCTGCCGCTGTCAGTGAACACTGCACAGAGCGTGGTGCGGCCAGGAGAGGGCAGTGGTGGCCCGGGGCTGGGTCCCAGAAAGGCGCTGCCGCCCAGAGGAAACCAGAGCCCTGTCTAAGAGGACTTGAACGGAGGTGGGAATGTGTTATTGGAGGTGGGAAAGACGACTGTTGTGTGGAGGTGGGAAGTTTACCAGAACAGTCATCTGTGGTGGCAGAGAACCCGAGTGCACAGGACAGGACCCGGCTCTTCCCCAGTGGGGTCTTCATCCCCCTGGAGGGTCCCCAGGGAGGACAGTGGGAGGTGGGCCCACAGTTCTGGAGTCCACAGGAGCCCACCTGACGCTCACGAGGTTGGGGCCAGGAGTCACTAAAACACTTAAGGGTCAGCTAGTGTCTCTCTTTGGAGCAGCTTGTTACCAAGAGACAGCAAAACACCTTCAGAACCTCCTATCCCATCTCTAGGAGTCTGTGCCCACCCGATGTTCTCTCATTCTCCAGCAGCAAGGCCAGCCAAGCCCCCTTTCCTCCTCCTCCTCAAGCCCCTCTTCTTGCACACTTCTCAGGCCTTTCCCAAGCTGCCTGGGGTTTTGTCCTCAGGACGGAGCTGGAAAGGGGAGAGAGGCAGCGTGCTGGGCCCGGTGAGCACCCTCTCCTTTATAAATGAAGATGCCTCTGGTGGCGTCCACAGGGCGACGTGGGCACAGCCTCAGCCCTGTCCATGGGTCCACCCCCTCAGTCTGGAGTGGCATCCTGAGAGCACCTTCCTCCCTCTGTACCCCATGACAGCTTCCAACTTTGCCTTCTGCCCGAGCCTGGTCCCTTCAGCCCCTGCCTCACATGTGCTGACATCCATCCTGCTGGGCCCTTCTCCTGTCCGGGTGGAGGCCGGAGGCCCTGCAAGGTGAGACATGTCCAGCATCTTCCCGGTTCACCTTTCAGCCACGCAGGCTCCTCGTGGTTCCTTGGTGTCTGCATCGCCTCCCAGTGGGTCGCCTCCGACCCTCCTTTCACTCTCCCTCTTGTGAGGCCATCTTCGCTCGTCCCTGGAAGTCCACCTGGCTGCCCTGTGGCCCTCCCACCTGACCGTCCTGCCACCTCCGCTGGTCTCTGAGCCCCACACCCACACAGCTTGGTCTTCATCAAACTGCAAGACCCACATCCAAGTCTCCTTCCCATGGTCCTATGAACTGATAAATAGGAGGCTGGAGACAGACACAGGAGTAGGGGGAGGGCTGTGTTCACCAGGCTGGAGAGGAGATGCAGGAGTGATGGTGGCCCGTGTTCACCAGGAGAGGAGACGCTGGAGTGGGGTGGGGGAAAGTGTTCACCGGGAGAGGAGATGTGGGTGTGGGGTGGGCCTGTGATCATCAGGAAATGGGAGCAGGAGTTGGGGGGATGGGGGCTGTGTTCACGGGGAAAGATCCCATGTTTGATCTGCCTGCTTCTCCCTTCCATCCTGGCTGCCTTCACGGCCCTATAACAGGTGACAAGAGCAGAAGGTAGACAAGGATAAGAGGGAAAGGTGCTTTTTTCCCTCTGTCGGGGAAAGCTGGTCATGGTGGAGACGGAGGCCCTGGGAGCAGGAGGGCCACAGAGGAGCCCAGTGGACCTGTTAGGAGCACCAGGGGTCCTTGCCCCTCTAGGCAGCCAAGAGGAACATCTGGGATAGGAGCTGGGGTAGAGAAGCAGCTGCCAGAGAGGAACATCAGAGGGAGAAAGGAGCAGCTGGAGGGGAGGAGCAACTGGAGGAGAGGAGTAGCTTGTCGGGGGGAGCCTCTGAGGGAGAGGAACAGCTGGGGGAGCTGCCTGGAAGCACAGAAGGAAATTGTGAGGATCCCACTAGCCTTGTCCAATCACCCCTTCTTAGACAGTGAGCAGCTTCCCTGGGGTTCAACCTGGAGGACTTGCTGTGACCAGTGGAGATCATTGGTTGCCTGCACCAGGTTCCTGGTGCCTGGCCATGGATCAGTACCTGTCCGTGGCCTGTTCGAAGCTGGGCCACACAGCAGGAGGCAAGTAGTGGGCGAGGGAGTGAAGCTTCCTGTGTATTTACAGCCACTCCCCTTGATGGGACACAGAGCCAGACCCTATCTCCAAAAAAAGAAAGAAAATCCATCTCCATTAAACAGTAGCTGCCATTCCCTCTCCTGCCAGCCCCTGGCAGCCACCATTCTACTTTGTTCCTGGGTTTGCCGACTATAGATCCTGAATATATGTGTGAAATCATGCGAGGTTTGTCCTTCTGTGACCGGCTGATTTCACCCAGCCTAATGTCTTCGGGGATCCTGCTGTCGTCGCGTGTGTCCGAATCTCCCTCCTGGTTACAGCTGGATCATATTCTGTTACGTGGATATTCCGCGTTTTGTGCAGCCACTCATAGGTCGATGGACACGGGCTGCCTCCACTGTGCGGCTACCTGGATCGTGCTGCTGTGAGCTGGGCATGCGCTTCTGTTCCAGTTCCTGCTTTCAGTACTGCTGGGTGTTTCCTGGGTGCAGCTTTCGGGTCTCTGGAGGAGCCGGTCACGGGGTCCCTCTGCTGTTGGAGAACTCATGGTTTATACTCACTGTTGCCGCAGTGTGGCCTCACAGCCGTGTACAGAATTCTGAGTTCGAAGATGGGTGTCCACTCCCTCACTCTCTGATTCCGAAGAGGGAAAAGAATTCACCTGTGCCGAGTGTTCATCCCATGCTAGGCGCAGGGATGTGCTCTTAGATGTGGGGTCGCTGTTTGGGGGCACCATATGGCGGGCCAATGGGCTCTGAGGTCTGGGGCTGGTTTCCTGGCCTGCGTAGTGCAGGTGGCATCCTCAGCGCTGGGATGAGGGCAGGTAGGGGGTCCGTGTGCCCCCCTCGCACACGAGCCCCCGAGCTCCAGGCTGAGGCTCCGGAGGGGCTGCTCACGCGGTGTGCTTTCCCTCCAGGTGAATGAGAAGATGTAGCACAGCGGCAGCCTGGGTGACACCTGCTGGGAGCTTGGCGTGGATACCCCAGCCACCCCCAGCCCAGCCCGCCAGAGCACCCTGCCCCTGGGCATCCCCCCGGCCATCTAGCCTCACCATGTCCAAGAGAGGCATGGGCAGCCGGGCCAAGGGGGACAAGGCGGAGGCCCTCGCGGCGCTGCAGGCGGCTAATGAGGAGCTTCGAGCCAAGCTCACAGACATCCAGATCGAGCTGCAGCAGGAGAAGAGCAAGGTGGGCTCTCCCCAGACCCCCAGCCTCGAATGCCCCTCCCTCCCGCCTCCCCCGGGGCCCAGAGGCTCTTCCTAGAGTGGGTTTGGCCAGGTCCCTGTGGAAACCCCCACCCGGTCCTAGAGGCTGCCTGGGACAGACCACGTGGTTGGGGGTGGGGGCGGCAGGCAGTGGGAGACTGGATGAGGGCTCTGTAGGCAGAGGTGCTGTGGTGGTTGCCGCAAACCACGGTGAGCTCACAGAAAATATCCTCTGCTGCACGGGGACAGCCCTCCCATCTGGGGCCGCAGGGCCTTGAGGGTCTGTGCCTAGTGGGGCCATCCCTGGAAAGGACGCTGAGTTTCCCACTGCAGCATCCATGGTGGAACTGACCTGAAACAGAGTGGGCAAGTATGGCTCTCGCATGGGAATAAGGAAAAAGACGGGCTGTCGGTTTAGAGCTTCCAGGTTCGGAGGAACAGCACCTGTTACCAAACGCGGAGATGCAGGGGCAAGCCCAGGGGGATGGGGAGGCCCACGATGGCCTCTGGCTGGATGCCCAGCACTTGGGGGCTCTTGAAGCCTCAGGGAAGATTGGGCTGTGCTGGGCTGTGCTGAGCTGTGCTGGCAGCCAAGGTGGGGGGAGTCTGGAGCGGGGAGTAGGGACTGACCAGAGGACGGGCCAAGCCCTAGGGTGGGCCACCCTTGCCTGAACCTCTTTCCACCTCCAGCATGACGTTCGCCCTCTCCTTTCCATCTCCTGGTCCCCAGGAGCCATTAAGAAGTGTGCCCGGGCTCCTGGAAGGAGAAGGCAAAGGAGAGAGCATCTGGAGAGAAGTCAGCACCAGGAAGGGACTGGGCATGAAGGCAGGTGCCTGCCGCGGGCTTGGAAGGGCCTGGGTCATGCGTGGATGGTGTCCCCGCTCTGGGCCCTAGTTCTCTCCCTCCCCGCTTCTTCCCCAACAAAGGCATCTGTCTCGGGGGCTGTGTGGTCTGCTGGTGGAGGGAAATCGGGTTATTTGGGGCTGGTTGCTTAACCTCTGACTTACTCAACCTTCTGTAATTTCACCTCCTTGTTATATCAAAAGAAGAAGAATGTTTTGTGATACGTGATAATCGTGTAGTTCAGATTTTGGTGCCCACACCACAAGGAAAGTTGTATTAGAACATGAGTCATCCCAGCACATTAGGAGGCCAAGGCGGGAGGATCGCTTGAGCCCAGGAGTGCGAGACCAGCGTGGGCAACATAGGGAGACCTCATCTCTACAAAAAAAATGGACAAATCAGCCGGGTGCAGTGGTGTGCTCCTGTGGGCTCAGCCGCTCAGGTGGCTGAGGCGAGACGATTACTTGAGTCTGGGAGGTTGAGGCTACAGTAAGCTGTGATTGTGCTACTGTACTCTAGCCTAGGTGACAGAGCGAGACCCTGTCTTTCAAGAAATAAAAATGATTAAAAAAAAAAAAACCCCACAGATGCACCTGCTCATTTGCATATTATCCTCGGAGTTGACCCACAAAACCTAAAATATTTACTATCTGGCTCCACCCCCGTTCCTCCCCCTCCTGCTGTGAGTTCCCTCCTCTGTAGGATGGGGATGAACACAGCGCCCACTGCCTGTGGCCTGGAGAAGGGAGTGCTGCTGAGGCTCCCGCGCACAGCTGGGGGAGAGTCTCACTTCTAGGATACCAGAAGGCCAATGGCATGGGGACATGGTCAGTAAATGTGCGTCCAGCACCTGCTCTGTGCCAGGTGCCCATAAATCGCAAACAGCAATGCCCAGAGGCCCAGACTTGCTGCAGGAGCACAAGGTCAGGGTGCTAATGCCCCCCACCCCCGAAAATGGGGAGTTGCCCCCAATGGAGAGACCAGGCTGTACGGCGAGCCTCAGACGTGGCTGTCGTCCTCCCTCTCCCCGTTTTGCTGGTGGAAGAAGAGATGACTTGTCAAGAGCCCAGGGAGAATGAAACCCTTTGTTTTATTGAGTAAAAGTATAACAATTATCTTTTTTAAGAAAAACAGTCTCACTCTGTCACCCTGTCTGGAGTGCAGTGGTGCGATCTTGGCTCACTACAGCCTCGACTTCCTGGGCTCAAGCAATCCTCTCACCTCAACCCCCCAAGTAACTGAGACCGCAGGTGTGCACCACCATGCCCAGCTATTTTTTTTTTTTTTTTTTTTTTTTTACTTTTTTGTAGAGAATGGGCCTCGCTATGTTGCCCAGGCTGGTCTCAAACTCCTAGACTTAAGCGATCTTCCTGCCTCAGCCTCCCAATGTGCTGGGATTACAGGGCTGAGCCACTGCCCCTGGCCAATAATTATCTTCTTAAACACCACATGTGGACATCCCAGCTTTGGTCCCCAGTTCTCTGTCCACCCAATTACAGCAGCATCATGTGATGTTTCGTGCAGTTTTGCCAAAACACATCCATCTGTGATGCCCCGAGGGACACATGCTCCTTGATGGTCAACAGGCCAGGTTTGCGGGCTCTCCAGGTGCTGGCAGGGGTTCCAGGGCCAGCGTCTGATGGCTGCAACCCAGACCCGCTGGGCACCTTGTGGGGTGTTTAGTTGTACCTGGAGGAGAGGATGTTCCCTCTTGGCACAACGTGCAGAAGGCACCAGAGGAAAGGAACAGAGAAGAAGCCTGTTTGCCTCAGAGCTCCTCGTCCTGGACACCCTCACCAGAGAGTTCATGTCATGGTTTCCTGCATAAGCGATCTGAGCCCCGCCTCCTCCAGCATAACTGACAGCTGGACGCATCTGAGCCCCGCCTCCTCCAGTATAACTGACAGCTGGACGCACAGGCAGCAACGCCCTTTTGCCAAGTGACCACAGCGTCTCTTGGAGTCAGTTCCACGTGGAACAGTGCAGCTGGCACAAGCTCGTCCATGTTATTCACATGCCCCACCGTGTTGGGCCTGTTGACAGCATCCAGGCTGATTCGATTTTCAGCTGATACCGCGGCCCTGTATGTGGGTCTTGAACCACATGCAAAAGAATTCCTGTAGGAGACGTTCTTGCAAGCCAAATTGCTGGGCCAGAAGGTGTCTGTGTTTGCAGTTTGACGGTGACGTCCCCAGGGCCCATGGAGAACAGAGAGGGCCCTTACAGGGAGGTCCAGCTGGCTCCCAAGGGCAGCTCCAGGAGCCGGGTCGGGGCAGAGTCCTTGCCGCTGGCTCACACCGGTGGGAAGGTGCTGGCTGCTCTGGGGATCACTGGGGTTCAAGATCGGGACTCGGTGCTGCTCCTTCCTGCAGACCTAGTTATCCAGGCTTAGCCAAGGACTCTGAAATATTCTCATCTCTGCCAGGGCGTTCTTTCTAGGCTGAGGTTTTCACACCTCACTATGCAGCAGAGCCAGGACCTTGGTCCTGCTGGAGCAGAAGCTGCCGGGAGGCATGGGGAGGCATCGAACACGCCCAGGGCTGCTCAGCGTCCGCATCGTGGACTTGCCCTCCCACACCAGCTCCTCTGGCCAGCTCCGTCCCTCTCCCAGCCCTTTCATCCTGCCAGTCCCAGGGGACAGTGGATTTCCAACATTAAAGGAGCTTCCAGGAGATGCAGAAAATAACTATTCTTTGTCTCCTCAACTTCCAGGGTCTGCAGCTAACTGAAGCAGGGGGCTGGAGAGGAAAAACGATGGGTGGGACACAGGTGGCGCCTTGGACAAGAGAGAGCCCCTGGGCCACCAAGACCCCAGAGCATTCTCTCACCCTGCTCCTAACTCATTAACTCCTCCCTCCCCTGCCTCCTTGGCCCAACCCTCCCCCACCTCATTCACCTGCTCTTCTCCTACCTGGTCCTGTCTCCCACTGGTGCCTCCAAGCCAAACCTGGACCTTCCCAGCCAAGCGTCATTTAAAACATTCAAGGCCGGGTGCAGTGGTTCACACCTGTAGTCCCAGCACTTTGGAAGACCGAGGTGGGAGAATCACTTGAGCCCAGGAGTTCGAGACCAGCCTGGGCAACATGGCAAAACCTGGTCTCCA
>NW_016811410.1:1503351-1568773 GCF_001698545.2 Rhinopithecus bieti | reverse complement strand
AAAAAAAAAAAAAAAAAAAAAAAAAATATATATATATATATATATATATATACACACACACACACACACACACACGCACACACACGTATGTATATGTTATATGTGTGTGTACATATATACACATGTTTATATATATTATACACATGTGTATATATTATACACACACACATATATATATTTAAAAAACTGGGCATGGTGGTACTCATCTGTAGTCCCAGCTACGTGGGAGGATGATTTGAGCCCAGGAGGTCGAGGGTGCAGTGAGCCATGATTGTGCCACTGCACTCCAGCCTGGGTGACAGAGCAAGACTGTCTCAAAAAACAAAAATGTTTTAAATTAAAAACATTCGAGGTTAAAAAAGATCATGTGCACACAGAAAATAATATGGCAGACAGGCAGATAGGCACCACCCACAATTAAAAAATTACCTCATTTGGGTTCAAATATAAGCAAACTAGAAGCTCTCTGCCCGGCTGGCTGCCCTTGTTCCTGCACGCCTGCCGAGAGGTCTGGGTCCCCCTGTGCCCAGGCATCTTCCTGGCCTGACAGTGACAGCAAGGGTCTCACCGACGGTAATAAGACTTCAGCTCATTGCACCTGAGGGCCCTGAGGATCCTGAGGGCCTGGAGCCTCCGGCCCCTTTTCTTCTAGCTCCCACCTGGGCTTTCTCTTCTCCCTACTCCATTCCATAAATGGACTATCCCATCTGAGTTGACCTTGGAGTCTTCCTGAGCTGGGAAGGGCTCGAGGCTATAGCTTCTGTGTGGTTAGAAACAGGACCATGGGAAGCCTTCAGGGGCCCCTGGGCTCTTGCAGCTTTGCAGCTCACACAGCATCTTGGCCTCTACCACAAACATGGGGATTCTTGATCTGCAAAACACTTGCATAAGTCATGGCCAAGCAGGGAAGAGAAAATAGGAATTCAGTCATTGCAATGGTCAGCATCAATGCTTCTGAATTCTTTACTGTGTCCATGCCAAAAGTAATATCGTCATTACAACCCCAGGACAGGAATCTGTAACTAGACCTGCAGCTGTGGAACCGGAGCCTCCTATCTCATTTCCAGCAGATCCAGATACCTCAGAAGCACCCATTGGGGAGAATCCAGTTCTAGACGTCAAGAGGGAAATCAATGACCCGCCAGAGGAGCCATTCCCAGAACAGACCGACCTGCTCCACTGGCCTCCTGCAGCCTGGAGGGGACAGGCAGCCCCCAAGCCAGTTGAATCCAGCCGTGCCCTGGAAGCTCCCACAGCCCACTGGTGGCCAAGGTGGCATCTGGCGGCCTCCACCAGCTCAGGCATGGGCAGGTGCTCCTGGGCTGCCGGTGCCTCCAGCAGGGCCTGAGCCTTTGCAGCTCCCAAGGCCGGATCCCAGCATGGGCCCACCGATAGATGGGCCCTGCCTTCTGTGCAGTTTCCCTGCGGTTAAGGGAAGGTGTGCTCTCCTCTCACATGGTGATTAAATCCGTTTACATTGAGCAACCAACGGAGGGGGTGCTGCTTGTTCCTCTGCCACGGTCTTGGGCTGCCATGCACTGGGGAACTCATCTCTTTATCAGGAATCGTCAGAATTCCGCAACTGCATCATCAGATTTTGCAGGCTGCAATTTTCAGGGTAAAGAAGGTTCCTGTGAGTTCTGGAAAAAGCATTTCGGATTTCAGTCCGATGGTTAATCGATCAGCGAGGAAGACTTGAGCAGACTGAGATTTGACAAGTCAAAAATAAAATGTTTTAAATAAAAGCTGACCCTTCTCCAGGTGCCAGCCCTCTGGGAGAGTGAGATGGGACCCTTCCCAGTGAAGAAGGGGAGGGGCTCACAGGAAGGGCTCTCGTGGGAACTGCAGGGATGTGAACTCAGCCTTATCTTGAGCTTGTCTTGAGGAAGGTGCAGTGTGTACTCCTTTAAAGCGGGGAAGAGCTGTACATGTCGTGAGGATGTAAGTCGCCGTGTTTTTGTCGTGGACACGAAGGCTGCAGCTCTGGCCTGGGCACAACAGGGCCCCGATGCCTGTTCCAGGGTTTGGCCACTGGCCACCCTCCTGCAGGCTGAGCCCCGCCTCTTGGAACTGCATGCTTGATGAGGAATCAGTGCAGGGAGCAGAGAAAATTCACAGCAGTCACACCTTTCAGAGGTGCCCGGGAAGTCCTACAAGATCCCGGCTTTAACTGGGGGGCCTGCTTAGAGGTGGGAGACCCCATGGAAGCTCCGGCCTCCTGCCCCCACAGGAAATGTGTCCCGGGCAGCTGTGCCCCTGCAGGCCTGTGGAGGGAGGCAGCAATGATGGGGACAGGGGCCGAGGCAAGGGGTGGCAGAGCCAGCAGACACGGTGGTGCTGGGGTCACTGCTGAGGAAGTGGCTTTGGAGCAGAGACCCACCCATGAGCACAGGAAGGCTCCAGGTGGGGCTAGAGCCCAGGTAGAAATGGGATGAATGGGCATGGGTGTGACCTGGAGCACCAGGAAGGCCAGGGCAGGTGCAGCCCTCATGGGGAGGATGCAGGAGAGGTCGGCAAAGGTGGCCATGGGCCCCGGGTCCATGCAGGTGTGGGGCAGGAGGGGGCCTAGTAACCTATGGTCCACATGGGGACACTTTGGAGGGAGAAAGGGGGTTACTGATCACTGTGCTGGAACAACAAGGAAAGCCAGCCTCCCCGGATCGCTGGGCATCCCACCGTGGCAAGGCAGGGAGCTTGGGTCATGCTCCAGGCATGGCCAACAGCCTCTGGGAGCCTTAAAGCTGGACATGACCTGACTTCTATTTACATATTATATATTGTAAATACGTTTATTTAAAATATTTTGACGTTTTAAACATACCCTCTGGCTGCTGTGGGAGGGGCTGAGGGGAGCAGAGAGCAGTGGGAGGCGGCTGCTCAGAGGTCCATGCTGTGGCTAAGGGTGGCAGCTGTGGAGGGGCACAGGGCAGAGACACCAGGATATGTGGGCAGGCAGGGGTAGAGTCTGTGGGTGGACGGTGTGTGGAATGGCTCTGGGACATGAGGGAGAGGGGCCAGGAGGTGTGGGCAGGTGGGGGTAGAGTGTGCGCGTGGACGGTGCATGGGATGCTCCAGGCTCGGGTCTGAGTAGCAGTGGCTGGGCTGCCCTTTGCTGAGGTGGCATCTGGGCGGGTTAATGGGCACTGGGGGCCGGAGAACATCAAGGATTCTGCATGGGACAGGGCACCGTGGAGCCTCACACCAGCATCCAGGCGGGGGCTGCCATGTTGGCGGTGAGCATAGGTGGCCACTGTCCCACGGGGCACACGGGTCTCAGGTGTGGGAGCAGGGTCTCCGGGTGGTGGGAGATGCTGCCCGGAGAACAGCGCCAGGGGAGACGGGGCTGGGACCCGCCCTGGGCACTCGGCTTGTCAGCTGGGAAGCCCAGAGAGGGCAGCGAGAAGGCCGTGCTCTTGGCCTTCACCTGGCTCACGTCTGCGTCCAGAACATTCCATCCCGCCTCTGTTCTTTTGGGCTGTTAGGTTTTAAGAAGGGTCTCTTTTCCTGGTTCCTTATTTTGTTCAGTTGTATTCTTTTCTTCAGTGTTTTTGTCTACAAAGTCCCACGTGGCTCTTTTGATTTACATGAATGTCTTGCATTTTAAAAAAGTCTCTGCCTTCCCCTGGGGACTGTCTGCTTATTACTGTGGGTACCTGAATGTTCTGAGCCTTTAGGAGTGGGGAAATAGTTCCCGTAAAGAGTCTGGGATTCAGATTCTCCTTGTCCACAGCCACGTGTCTCCTCGGACAGAGCAGCTCTCCACCTCCCCTCCGACACCGGCTCACATGGAGGATGCGTCCGACTACCCGGCTGCCGCTTCTTGGTCAGCCTCCCGCTGCCTGGCTGCGAATCCCCTCTCTCCAATCCCTCTGTCTTTCCCTTCTGCCCCCTTTGGCTGCTCCATTCTTTCCTACTCCTCAGAAAGAAACAGACAGTTCTCATCAGAGAACGTGCACAGCTAGGGTTTGAAAGACTGTGACCTTCCCGCTTTCTAAAGCATGACTTACTGAAATGTACAAGAAATACACCTACCTAGTGACCAGGACGCTGTATGTCCCTGGTCTGAAAGCAGTTGTCACCTCAGTTCAGGGCTTACTGGCCACTCTTGGCCTGCTTTAGGAGATTCAACTTGCACCTCCCAGGACTCTGTGATAAAGCTCAGGAGGTAGATCTGTGAACAGCCAAAAGCATTAGCAGTGTTATTTAAGGACACGCAAATCAAAACAAAGTCGAACGCACCCAGTTGCTTTTATACTCGGCAGATCCCTGGGGTCGCTGATTGGATGGAGAAGTGATGCTCTCAGAAGCTGCTGGAAGCTTCTCTGCAGGTGCCTTGGCCGCCAGTGCACGGCCCTGAGATGTGCCAGGCTTCTGTGACAGCGACTCCACTGTTAGGAAAAGCAGAATCCAGCGGATACACAGGGTGTTGGTTTTAGCTCTGCTAATGATGAGGAACAAAGTGGCCACCTGGCTGTCCCGACCTGAGGAAATTGCTAAGGATGTTAAGTTGTGTTTACGCAGCAGAGTGCCCTGCAGCCATTAGAATCTCATTGAGGAAGACTATTTGCTAATAGAGGAATTCCTCATTGTCAGGCTAAGAAAAGCCTGGGAAAGGGACAGCAGGGCTTTGTGGAGTTTTCCTGTTGAGGAAAATCTTCACCTGTACCAGGTCATGGAGACACTCTCCTATGTTTTCTTCTAGAAGCTGTGTTGTTTTACCTCTCAATTTTAAATCGGAAACCCAGCAGGGATTGATTTTGGCACATGACGTGAGTAGGATATGATTGTGGATATGAGACAGACCTGGCACCTTTCCTGTAAAAACGGCTTTACCCGCTGCACTTGCAGCTTCTCCTTTCCAATAAAGCCGTGGCCATGCGTGTGAGCCTGTGTCGTAGACAGCGTTACCGGACAGTCCTTGGCCTCTTCCGGGTGTGAGCCTGTGTCATAGCGTTACCGGCCAGTCCTTTGCCTCTTCCGAGAGGATGCCTGTGCCGTGCAACTTTGCAGAGCTTTGCTTTTTACTGGTCAGTGCAGCAGTGACCTGGGCCAGGCCCAAGCCCAGCCCTCTGCGTCCCCTGCTTACTCCTTCACCTCTGTCCTCTCTGTGAGGAGGCTGTGTCTAGACCAGTGGCCAGTCCCAGGAAAAGTGCCACGTGGTACCCACTGAGCCCAGCCTAGGCCACCTGACTCCAGCTGACTGCTAGACTCATGAGAAAAAAATGAATGGTGGTTGCTTCTGTGTAGCATGGCAGAAGTTTACTTATTATTTTTGAGACAGGATTTCACTCTGTCACCCGGGCTGGAGTGCAGTGGTGCGATCATAGCTCACTGCAGCCTCTACCCCCTGGCTCAAGCAATCCTCCCATTTCATCCTCCCAAGTAGCTGGGACTACAGGCATGCATCACCGCACCTGGCTAATTTTTTCATTTATTTTTTGTACAGACGGGATCTCACTGTGTTGCCCAGGCTGGTCTTGAACTCCTCAAGCCATCCTGCCTCTGCCTTGCACAGTGCTGGGTTTACAGGATGAGCCACCGTGCCCAAACAGCAAAAGTTGGCTGTTAGTCACGGAAGCTCCCTGATAGTCTGTTTTGGATTCTATTCTCTCTTGGTTCTTTGCATTTCCATCTACATTTTAGAATCTTGGAGATTTGCATTTTTATAACAGCTTCTATACATTGAATTGCATTGAATCTATAGATCAATTTGAGGAAAATAAACATGTTTATAATGTTGAGTCTTTGGATTCATGAGTATGATATATTCTTCCATTTATTTAAATCCTTTTAAATTTCTGTCAGTAACACTTGGTAGTTTTCAGCACAGAGGTCTTGGGCACGTTTTCTAACACGTATTCAAGTGTTGGATTTTTTGGATACCATTATAAATGGTACATTTGATATTTTCATTCCTAATTATTTGCTGATGATATATAGAAATCCAGTGATTTAAAAAATATTTGAATGGAGCGTTCCTCAATGAATTCATTTCTTCATCCAACCAATCTAATGAATACATATTTTTCCATGACATGGGAAAAGCGTGGTGAGTGGCTGCATGATCCGGGCGAGGGTGAATTATGCATGAAGTGTTGGCTGGTGCGGCTCTGATTCCATAAACATTTCCCCGAGCTGCCAAATGCCAATCTGCTCAAATTAGCGCTGAGCACCGTTCATATACTCGCTCTGCAGCCAGCTCCAGCCCTGGCGGGTCACTGCGATCGCGGCTGGGGTCACCCTGGCGGGTCACTGCGATCGCGGCTGGGGTCACCCTGGAGGGTCACTGCGATTGCGGCTGGGGTCACCCTGGCGGGTCACTGGGATCGTGGCTGGGGTCCTGCCAGTGGTACACTTCTGTGATCAGAGGGGCTCTCTGGGCCCCCTGCTACGGATGGGCTGGGATCCCACCAGCGGCCCAGAGGAGGTCTCCCACAGCCGCTTGTCAGCCCAGCTGCACTCATCTGGGCCCTTCTAGGTGCCACAGCCCTGATCTTGAACTCTAGTTTTCTGCATGATCCTGGAGTCATCTCAGGGGACATTACGGCTGGTTTAAAATAGAGATGTTGACCTGTGACTCGGTGACAGCAGGACAGGCCTGGTAGAGGAGGTTGGTGTGTTCCCCTTCAGTGTTTGTCATTTGCATAAAGGAAATAGTCCTTCAATAGTTGTCTCCAAAGAGGACCCCAAATTCTAGAGCAATTGTTGGAGGTTAGCGGAAGAAACTTTCTCTGGAAATAAGACTGTAGAGAAAAATGTTGTTTCTGGTAGAAATGTGGTTTGACTAAAAGTTACTCGTGAAAAAAATTGAAAGGACCTTTGTCCATTTCATTTAAGATTCTATCAACCTTGGAGCAGCCCTGAGGGCTCAGCAGTCCTCCAGCTCCCACTGGAGCCGTGAACATTTGGTGACATCATAAATGAGTATGGCCATGTCCAGCCATAAGCGGGCATTGGGCCGGATGTGCTGGAAACTCCTCGGAGTGGGAGAGAAAGGCCCTTGGCAGCAGAACCTGGCCCATGGTGGGCAGGGGGTCTCCGCACTGTGGTCTGAACGTACGACCCCCCCACAGCATGTCCTCCCCCAACCCCAGACAGGGCCCTTGCTGGGCTATTTTGTTGCTTGTTAGAAGAAGTACCTTTTCTCCACGGTTTAAAACAGTAACAATACAATCTCAACTCCTGGAATGTATTTTTGATTCAGATGCCAACAATTCTCATGAATAACAACTGATAAAATCTTTTCAGCACATTGCAGATTCCAGTGGGTGACCTCAGGTTTGCCTGAACGGTACCTGCTGCTCAGGTGTTCAGGGTGTTGCAGATTCTGGTGGGTGACCTCAGGTTTGCCTGAACGGTACCTGCTGCTCAGGTGTTCAGGGTGTTGCAGATTCTGGTGGGTGACCTCAGGTTTGCCTGAACGGTACCTGCTGCTCAGGTGTTCAGGGTGTTGCAGATTCTGGTGGGTGACCTCAGGTTTGCCTGAACGGTACCTGCTGCTCAGGTGTTCAGGGTGTTGCAGATTCTGGTGGGTGACCTCAGGTTTGCCTGAACGGTACCTGCTGCTCAGGTGTTCAGGGTGTTGCAGATTCTGGTGGGTGACCTCAGGTTTGCCTGAATGGTACCTGCTGCTCAGGTGTTCAGGGTGTTGCAGATTCTGGTGGGTGACCTCAGGTTTGCCTGAACGGTACCTGCTGCTCAGGTGTTCAGGGTGTTGCAGATTCTGGTGGGTGACCTCAGGTTTGCCTGAATGGTACCTCTGCTCAGGTGTCCCTCAGGGCCTTACCCAGGTGCGGCCTGGTCAGGACTGTGCATTGTGGCCACCTGTCCTGGGAGTGCCGGCTTTGTGCCACTTTGTGCTGGTCATTGGATCTCACCCGAACGAGTGGGGAATGGTCCATCCTTGTGGCATCCAGGTCTGGCCTGAGGGTTGAAGCCGATCTTGACCCAGGGAGGGAGAATAGGGGTGCCTGTCGCTGCTGAAATACAGGTCTGCAGGCGACGTGGGTGACCTTGTCTCTAGGCATAGGACGGAGGCATCTGGGTGGCCAGGCTGGGCTGGGCTCGCTGCACTGGGGCCTTGTCCACTGGAAAATGTGGCCTTGCCCACATGTGGGCCTCGGGGCCTGGCCAGTATCCACACTTCCAGCTCTTGTCCACCTTTCAGGGTCTGTCCCGATGCTGTCTGGACTCTACCCCTGAAGGGTGGCCAGTCCTGTGGTTACCTGCTGGTTTTCTGGCTTGGTTTCCCCCCAGGTCACCCCTGCTTCACCCCCACTTCACCCCTGCAGCTGGACAGGGCCACACCAGTGTGGCTGCCCAAGCCCATTGGTTAAGGGAGGGATGGGACATCCGTCAGAAACACGCACAAACACCTGGTGTCCCACAGATCAGGGTGGTGCTTGTTTTGAACTGGTGGAAAAGCACATTGGGGCTCACAAAATGTGACCCAATCTGGGCAGGCGTGAGAGGAAGGAGACGTCATCCTTGACTCTTTCAGAAGTAGGTTTAGTGGATGTTTCAGAAATGACTTTGGTTAAATGCCTCATTCACGCATGTCAGAGCCCCGTGATGGCCTAAACCGCAAGGTTTCCAAGCCCCATTAGGTGTGCGTGCACGCATCTCTGCCTGTGCATGTATGTGTGCGTGTGTATGTGTGTGCGGACATGTGTGTATGTGTGTGCATGCATGTGGAGGGGGCATGTGTGTTTTGTGTGCATGTGTGCACAAGTGTGTGCGAGTGTGTGCACATGTGTGTAGGCATGTGCGTGGTGTGTGCATGTGTGTGTCTGCACGTGTGTATGTGTGCACATGTGTGTATATGCGTGGGGGCACGTGTGTGGTGTGTGCCTCTGTGCCTGTGTGTGCATGTGTGTGGTGTGTGGTGTCTGGTGTGTGCATGTGTGTGGTGTGTGTGCATGTGTGTGGTGTGAGGTGTGTGTGTGGTGTGTGGTGTATGCATGTGGGTGTTGTGTGCATGTGGGTGGTGTGTGTGGTCTGTGGTGCTTGCATGTGTGTGATGTGTGCATATGTGTGGTGTGTGCATGTGTGTGCATGTGTATGTGCATATGTGTGTATATGTGTGTGATGTGTGCCTGTGCGTGCATGTGTGTGCTCTGCACATGAGTAGGGTGAGGGGAACAGGATGGGTGAGGCTTGAGCAATCAGCAGGCCTCGTTGGTCTCCCCTGCCTTAGACTTCTAAGGGTGGAGCCTCAGATGTTAATGGTTCAGACTCTAGGTGCTCTATTTAAACAGTGACTCTCTACCCTGGCCCTATGTTACAATCCCCTGTGGAGTAAGAGATGAAGAACAGCCCAGCACCCAATTGCCCCCACCCTGTGCCTCTGCCCAGAGATCCCTTCCACCCCACAAGGCGTCTCCTGCTTTAGGCCTGTCCCCAACCCCCTGGGCAGATTTACCAGTCTCTGGTTGCCTGTGGTTGTTAACTCAGATGGCAGCAAATAGCAGTGCCATGGCTCCTGGGGGATGCCAGGGAGATGACTGTAGGTCACCTGGGGGACAGTGGGGAGATGGCCACAACTCACCGACATCTGGGCCACCTGTGGATCTCAGGAGAGGTGTGAAAATAGACACCAGAGCTCACTGTGTGGAATTACAAGTGATTACATGACACAGAACCCAGTTAGATATTTCAGGGAAATTCAGGAAGACTGAAATAACAGAAGTGAACAACAGAAAAATAAATCTCATCAAGTTACTATAACAAAAAGAAATAAGAAGTAGAAAAGCATTCCTGCAGACAATGAAACCATACCGGACAAATGCTCCAAAACAGATGGAAGCTATGATGGGCTGTTTCAAAAGGAACTAAAGGACATCAATAACATGATATAAGGGGCCGGTGCAGTGGCTCACGCCTGTAATCCCAGCACTTTGGGAGGCGGAGGCAGGCGGATCACCTGAGCCCGGGAGTTCGAGACCAGACTCGGCACCATTGACCCCATCTCTGTGGCACATGCTGCATAATTTCTTTTCTCTACTGATTCCCATCCAAGTTTTCATGAAGGTGAAATTATCATTGCCTGGTTGGAGGAGGGGCAAGCTGGCCTCTGGGCACAGTGTGGGCGTCAGTTCTGGCTCTGCCATGCCTCGCACAGGACCTCCTGTCCCCGAGCCACAGCCCCACAAGCACGGTAAGCAGAACAGCCTCCCCACCCTCCTTCCCCTACACACCACACACATTCTGGAGCCCAAGTGAAGAGGATTCGGCATGGGAGGAGAGGACTCACTAGTCTCCACCCCCAAGTGGCATAGAAACGCCCTGGAAAATCTCACTTTTTTACCATTGAACTCAGTGTGAACTGGAAAAGCAGGAGGTCCCACCTTAAGTGGAGGCCGAAGTAAGGACCATGTCTGCTCACTCCAGCCTCTTGGGAGTCGGCAGAACTCAGCTGGACTGACAATGCTCGCTGGGCCCTGTGTGCAGTTGTGGAATCTCCGGGCCTCCAGCAAGGTTCGGAGAGAGCGTGGTGGCTGGGATTTCTCTGTACTGTGGGGTCTGGGAGGACCAAAAGGAAGGCTCAGGGTTGAGCCCTGCAGGACAGGAGGACTGCCAGCCAGGTAGCAGCAGAGTGAGTCAGTGCCACACGTCCTGATGGGGAAATAGCAGCCACCTGTCCCCTAGTAACCCCTCCCCCAGCAACCCCAGGAAGCCTCCAGAAGGGAGGGAGACAAGACAGTCACAAAGAGAGAAATAAGCACTTTTATGGAGTGATCACCGCTGTGCAAAAAGTGAAAAAAAGTAACAAAATCGGCGTGCCTGGGAGGGGCAGGGACAGAAGCCCTAGCGTGGGGACGGACTGTGCTGGGCCAGGAGGAGATGACACCAGGAACCTTCAGAGGCCACGCCACGTGCTGCAGGAGGGCGTCCGGCCGGGGAGGAGTCAGGGGTCCAGGTTTTGTGGAATCAGAATTCCTACAGCTATGGGGGAAGAAAACAAAATGCCAAGTTCAGGGTGTGGGTGAGGGCGTGGACGTGGGTGAGGGCATGGGCTTGGGTAAGGGTGTGGGCATGGGTTAGAGCGTGGGTGAAGGTGAGGACGGAGAGGGTGTGGGCATGGGTAAGGGTGTGGGCATGGGTTAGAGCGTGGATGAGGGTGTGAATGTGGGAGAGGGTGTGGGCATGGGTGTGGGGGCTGCAACCTGCGTTTCATTCTCTGTGGTGCCCTTTCCATGGGGCATGAGGTCCTGTGGCTCCTGCAAGGACCCTGCTTATATTCTAAGTGCACCTGAGGGTCCCAAGGGGGCTGAAGCATTGAGCTTTATGTTCCAAGGGACCCCTCTTCTGTGGGATTGTGGCACAGCAGGGGGAGGTGGGTTGGAAGAGGACATGGCCCTGGGCAGGAGAGCAGGTGGCAGGCTTGGGGGTACCCACAGCAGGAGCTGACTGGTTTGCCGACAGTTGGGAGTGGGACGTCAGGAAGGATGGGAGCCAAGAGCAGAGGCTCTGGCTGAGAGGGGCCATTTCCTGGGAGCAGGGCTGCGGCGGAGGGTTCTGCTTGGACAGATGAGACGTGAGCTGTCCCTTGTGTGGCTGTATTCCTCAGGTCCTGGCAGGAAGCAGATGATGCCTGGGGCATGGCCAAGAGGTTACCCAGGTGCTGTTTCTCTGAGTAGGCGGGGGCGGTGGAAGAGCCGGGGCTAGTGGGGACACAGCTGACTCCATCCTGCGTCTGTAGGGACAAGGGGGGCATCTGTTATGAGAGATGCGGCCTGGGAGCAGGGCCACCTCCCAACAGAAGTGGGGGCCACAGACAGACCTCCTGGGCCTGCTAGTGGTGCCTCTGCTGTCATGTTCCCTGTGTCCTGTTGTGGCTACCCACTGGCCGGACCCAAGAGGGGTCAGAGAGTGGGGGTCCCGGAGAGGCAGCCTCGCAGGCTAGCCCCCCGCATGCAGGCCACAGGACCCTCACAGTCACCAAGGCCTGGCCCCCAGAGTTCCAGAGAGGGGGCTGGGCCAGTGATGAGAGCTTGGGGGCCAGCAGCATGTAATGGTCTTGGAGGCCCAGGAAGGAACAGAGGGAAGACGGCAGGGCTGTGGGTGCACTCCAGAGTTGTGAGGCCAGATGATGGGGGCTGTGGGGAGCATGGGCAGCCAGGTGAGCGGGAACCCTGAGTCACAAGAGCAATCTCCCAGGGACCCAAATGCTATGAAGTGGGCAGGAGTCCACCACAGGCCTAACCGCTCAGCTGGGTAGGGGCACCAGAGTCCCGAAATGGCAGGGAAGGGGGCCAGGGTGCCGCTGGAGATCCAGGGCAAATCCAGATTTCAGCCACTTTTTCATCCCGTAAATGGACTTTGAGCACCCACTGCCGGTTTGTGGATGGTTGACAGTATGGACAAAGGTTTGAGCACCTGGATGAAAGCACATGGCCCAGAGTCAGAAATCCCAGCGTTCCCTTCAGACATCACCCAGATGGCTCAGCGGCTCAGATCTGTTTCCAGGTTTGCCGAGAACATCGTGGGACACAAGCGCAGCTCCTGCCATGTGGGTGGGAATGCAGGGAACGGAGCGGGAGCTGCCTGGGGACACTGCAGGGTACAGCCCCATCCCAACTCAGGGCAGCCCCCGCCCGCTCCTTGCTGGGCCTGGTCCAAGGGGAAGAGTCCCACCCTTTTCCTGGTGGATCCACCTGGGAGGTGACCACGGTCTTGCCTCCCCTGTATGACCTGATCCTGGAGTAGGTGCACAGACTTCCGTGGACTGAGTGTGTCCGCGGTCTCGTGTTCCAGGCTGGAGTGTCCTCTCTGAGGGTTCTCCTGTGGATGCCATGAGTGCACAGTCCTGCCCTCCACCAGTCAGGTTTGATTCCAGGTTTTAGTAGCCATGTTTGTTAAGGGGTAATTCCAGAATGGAAGATAACCCCCAAGTTTCAAAAAAATCTTCCCTAAATGCACATTCAGATGTGTGAGTGTGCATCATGGACGCTCCTCCCAAATACACATTCAGGCGTGAGTGTGTGGCATCATGGACGGCTCCCTTCCAAATACACATTCAGGCCGTGAGTGTGTGGCATTGGCTGGAGGCTCCTCCAAATACACATTCAGCGTGAGTGGTGGCATGGCTGGAGGCTCCTCCAAATACACATTCAGGCGTGAGTGTGTGCATGGCTGGAGCTGCCTCCCCAAAACACATTAGGCGTGAGTGTGCATTCATGACGGCTCCCTCGCGCAAATACACATTCAGGCGTGAGTGTGTGCGTGGCTGGAGCTCGCTGCCCAAATACACATTCAGTGGCGTGAGTGATGTGCATGGCTGGAGCTCCTGCCCGAATACACATTCAGGCGTGAGTGTGTGGCATCATGGACGGCTCAGCTCCCCAATACCATTCAGGCGGAGTGTGTGCATCATGGACCCTTCCCTCCCCAAATACACTTCAGGCGTGAGTGTGTGCATGGCTGGAGCCTCCTCCCCGAATACACATTCAGGCGTGAGTGTGCATCATGGACGCTCCCGCCCAAATTACACATTCAGGCGTGAGTGGTGTGCATCCATGGACGCTCCCTCCCAAATACACATTCAGGGCGTGAGTGTGTCATCATGGAGGCGCTCCTCCAAATACACATTCAGGCGTGAGTGTGTGCATCATGGACGCTCCTCCAAAATACACATTCAGGCGTGAGTGGTGCATGGCTGGAGTCTCCCAAATACACATTCAGGCCGTGAGGTGGGCATGGCTGGAGGCTCCTCGCCAAGATACACATTCAGGCGTGAGTGTGTGCGTGGCCTGGAGCTCCTCCAAATACACTTCAGGCGTGAGTGTGTGCATTGGCTGAGGCTCCTCCAAATACACATTCAGGCGTGAGTGTGTGCATGGCTGGAGCTCCTGCCACAGTCGGTCTCGCTGTTGTCTTTCAGGTCAGCAAAGTGGAACGCGAGAAAAACCAGGAGCTGCGGCAGGTGCGCGAGCATGAGCAGCACAAGACCGCAGTCTTGCTCACAGAGCTCAAGACAAAGCTGCACGAGGAGAAGATGAAGGAGCTACAGGCCGTGCGTGAGACGCTGCTGCGGCAACATGAGGCCGAGCTGCTCAGGGTCATCAAGATCAAGGACAACGAGAACCAGCGGCTGCAGGCACTGCTCAGTGCTCTGCGTGACGGTGGCGCTGACAAGGTCAAGACCGTGCTGCTGTCCGAGGCCAAGGAGGAGGCCAAGAAGGGGTTCGAGGTGGAGAAGGTCAAGATGCAGCAGGAGATCACTGAGCTCAAGGGCGCCAAGAGGCAGGTGGAGGAGGCGCTGACGCTGGTGATTCAGGCGGACAAGATCAAGGCCGCGGAGATCCGCAGTGTGTACCACCTACACCAGGAGGAGATCACCCGCATCAAGAAGGAGTGTGAGCGGGAGATCCGCAGGCTGGTACGTGGGCGGGCAGGGGCGGGCGTGGGCGAGGGTGCAGGTGTGGGCCCGGGGAGCACGCAGGTAGCACATGGGCGGCTCTGGCTTCACCCCCCATGACATTCTCAGCACAGGCTCCTCATGCCACCCCTGTTGGTTTTGAGGACCCTAGAGTCATGAGACCACTAGAAAAGGGTCAGACCCACAGTCAGGCCCCTATAGGACAGGCCACACTCTCACCTCCCCTTCTCCACAAACACTAGCTCTACTTCCTTTCTTAACTTGGGCCAGAGCAAGAAACCTGGAAGTCGGCACTGCCTATTCCCACCGCGGGGTTCACGGACACCTCTTCTTAGTGTCCCGGGTTATACCTGACGCCAGGCAGGGCTTGGTGTTTTGTGGCAGGAGTCCCACACGTCTTCATGGGGGGACTCAGGGAATTATCCAGTGATTCTCCAGTTGAACTCACTGGATCGAGAGAGGTGAGACCAGGAGGCTCCGGGGGGCGCGATGGCCTCCGGCTGCCCTGAGGTCCCCGTCTCTGCAGAACCATTGCACTTGGGCTGGACCAGATGAGCTGCCGGATTTGTGGGTCAATGAGGTCTAATGTTGGCACCTATACCTGGAGCATCCTAATAGCTCCAGAGACTTGGGCACCCATCGCAGGCACCAGTAGAGTCGATGTGCTCAAAGGCCTGGGGTTCGGCTGACGAGAATGTCCAGGGATTGCAAGGGACTGATTGCACGCGATGCCCCGATGCCCCTTGTCCTTTGGAGAGGAGACTGTCCTGTGATTTGAGGGGAAGTGGATCTCTATCTTAGAGGTGCATGCCCCAGCCCTGTGCCTCTTCAGGACCCAGAGCCCCGGGCACCCTGATGGGTTGCAGTGGCCTTTCCACGTGGTGTGACCGTGCACCTGGGCGGCTTTCCTCTGCCTGCTTCCTGGGGCCTCTGGTCTCCAGGGATGGCCTCCAGGCTGGGCCAGCAGGTGGAACTCCCAGAGAGGGGCAACCACTCTCCACACCTACAGCCAGGAAGGGAGAACCAGCCATTGTGGAGTAAATATGACCTTGCCACGGCGTACACATGGGTGCCCCCAAACATGCCTAACCTGGGTGATCCCCTTCCTTTCCAAAGTGGCCCCTGTTCCAACCTCCCCTACACCTCTTCGCCCTGTCCCGAGCCATATATCGATGTCACCTTAGCAACCCAAGGACCCGGCCCAAGCCAGCACTCGTAAGAACTGGGTGCTTTCCTCGCATGACGCGAAGCTTGCTTTTCTGTTTAGGGAAGGAAAGAAGCGTTGCCACTGTCCTGGGAAGGTGGGAGGGACAGGCGGCTGCCTCTGCCCAGTGCCACACGACCCTTTCATTTGTCTTGGTTGGATTCGATGCTCTTGGTAGAGGAAGACGGCTTTTTTCTTAAGTAAAGGCTCGTAACAGAAACTAGCAGTTCCCTGCCATCCCCTCTCACCCCCAGTCTGAGCCCCAGAGGCAGCTACTCGTAAATCCTCTGGCTGATTCTTCTGGATTTTATTTCAAATTTTCGAAAGCATGCTCCAACCTGTGTCTTCACTCTCCATCCTCACCAGATCTCCCCCTCCACACAGGCTTTTCTGCAGGCAGGGGCAGGCTGATCCTAAAACCTACCCCAAAGTGCAGGTGTGTCACCTGTTCTGTGGGTTACCTTTCCCCGTTCTCAGCAGCAGCGTGTTATGATCTAAGGTCTTACATTTTAAAGTAAAACAGTCTAATTTGTTTATCTTCCCCTTTAGGATTGGCACTCACTTTGTGTTGTTTAGGAAATCTTTTGATCCCAACGTTTGGAAGCCTCATCTTTTAAACATGTTATAGTTCCATCTTCCATACTTATGTCTGTAGCAGCCCTTACTTAAAAGACCATCTCTCCGCATCCCACAGCGCCTCTGCCAGCTCGCACCTGTTCTTACAAGAGTGGACTTTCTGGTGTGTCTCATCGTCAGTCCCTCCTCCACCTTACTTTGTAGTAATTATTCTAGCGTTATAAAAAGGCTTCATTTCTGGAGTAGCACGTTCTCCCACTTTGTTCGCCTTAAAGAGTAACCTGCCTCTTCTTGGCCCTCTAGAATTCCATCTAAATTTCAGAATCATCTTTGCTCTAAATAAAAACACTGTTGGAATTTTGGGATTTTAACCAAACTGTTCAAGGATAAATTTTAACAGAGGGTATAATCATGACTCTCATACAAACAGTGAACACATGTCAAAGATTTTATTAACTCGTTACTTTCAACCAATGCAAATGAGGACTTGACCCACAGAGATTCGCGTTCCCTGCCTGACAAAAACCATTTGCATTCCCATGCGCAGGAATCGTGTCCATCTGTGCCCAGGAAATGAGCACTTCGCTCACACCCTTCTCAGAGTTTAACTGTTCTTTCCATGGAGTCGTAGAACAGCCTAATCAGAGACAAAGGCACAGGCTCCTGAGGTCAGGTCGTCCCCAGGGGCTCTGGCATTCCAGTACAAGGACAATCAGAAATCTTCTCTTGCCTATTTCAAAGTTTTATATGATCTTTTCCTATAGAATCCATAGATTTGGGACATCTCCTTTATTTTGTTTTGATGCTTAAACACATATACACCCCGTCAGTGGGAAGACAGTGCTGCCCGGGAGAGGCCCCCACCACCACCATCCAGGAACTCTGGGTCTGCTTGGCTCCTGTGGAGGAGCGACTGGCTGGGGGCTCACATCCCATCCACAGCGTGACTCGCCCTTCCCTCAGGGGTGGCTGTTGGAGCCCAGTCCAGTCCGCACAGCTGTTGGGAGGCACTTCCTTCTTCTAGCCCTGACCACAGCTGCTCAGGCCTCATCAGGGACACACCTCGCATCAGTTCATCCTCAGCCCTGTTCCCAGAGCCCAGCTATCTCTCTGTCTATATCCTGGTTTTGTGTAATTTAAATAAAATAATGAAAAACCCAGGGAGTACTTGGCTCCATGCCCAGAGCACAGGAGGTGCCCTGAGGGCATCAGCTGTGGTGATGGAGCTTCTGGTGGCACCAGGAATCCAGCCACAGGGACACTTTCTTTCTGGGGACCCTGTCCCAGTGGGGCCCACTTGCCTAACTGACAAGGGCTCCAGGACCTCAGATCTTCTCCTTTAAGGCCATCATTTATGAGAGAACATCTCGGCCTCTAAAACCCAGTGATGACGTGCAGGGCTGCTCCCCAGGCCCAGCTGTGAGGGAGTGTGCGGAGTTAAATCTAGGTGTGAGGTGGAGGGGCTGGGAGAGCCTGGCAGGTGTGAGGTGGGGGGGCTGGGAGAGCCGGGCAGGTGTGAGGTGGGGGGGCTGGGAGAGTGGGCAGGTGTGTGGCCTCTCCAGCTGTGGGGGCTGTGGCACAGTGCGGTGTCCAGGCTGGGGACAAGGGGCAGCTTCGTGAGGATGGGGAAGTCTGGGATGGAAGCTGCTCAGAGAGGGACTCAGAGCAGGGCTGGGGTAGAAAAGTGGGAGGAAAGTGGCCCAGAGGTGCCCAGCCCCAGGGGACTGGGGGCGGTCAGAGTAGAGGCAGGCTGGGGTGAGGGTGGGGTTCAGAGGCAGGGCCCTGCCCTGAGAGTCAGCAGTGCCAGTAGAGCTGGGGGTGCAAAGCGCTGCTGGGCCTTTGAGCCTGGGGCAGGACAGTAGCCTCCCAGGCCTGGCAGGAGCTGCAGGCAGGAGGAACATCATTTCCAGGTTCCAGGACAGCCGCCGACCCAGCTCACAAGGCCCCAGCAAGGCCAGGTGGGCGACAGAGGCCTCAGGTTCTCCCGAGAGACCTCAGCTACTATTACAGCTGAAAATATCGCACAACCTTGGTTTCTTACATCAGCCAAGCATTTTGCTGCTTTTGTGGCCATAGCACAGGCTGGCACCTGAGTCCCGGAACATTCTGGTATGGGATGCTCAGCCTCGCCAGGCCCTGAGTGAGGACACAGTGGGTCAGGGATGGATCTCTGCTGCAGGGAGCACCAGCCTCTGGGAGGAATCGATCTTTGCTCACAGTCAGACATGCTCCCTTGAGAGCCGTCCCATGCTGGCCCCCACCCCCCGGGTGTGGGCACATAGCCGTGGCCCTGGGAGGGTGGTATCTGAGTCTGGGGACAGACAGGCCTGGGGATGGGGCACTGTGGACAAGGCTGGCCTGACTGGGACCCTGTGGGAGCTGGGGGTTTCTGTGCCTCCCTCGTCTACTTAGCGCCACACACATGGCCACAACACCGGCAAGAATGTGCTGTCTGAGGGTGCTGCTCCCACGGGGTGAACCTGTCCCACGAAGGTCCACCCTGAGGACAGTCACGTCTGGCAGGGCCGGTGAAGGAGGGAGGGTCTGAGAGAGTCCTGGGTGTTCAGCACATACTCAGGACCATCATCTGTTCTTCCCAAAATGGACCCCATGATTTGAGGTTCTGTCTCCCTAACTCTGGCCAGCAAAGCCTGCTGTCTTTACTTTGGGTCCGTTTTGTTCACTACTCAGTCCCCAGCACATAGAATAGGTGTTCAATAAATATTTGTTGAATGTATTTCATCAAGTGGCGGCCCATTTGCAAAGAACACAGCACCCCATCCTCCCAAAGGCCCAGAGTCAGAGGCCTCCCAGCCCCCCTGGTCGGCTCCCTGGCTTTTGGGACTCTGCCTGCCACCTGCCCCAGCACCCCAGCCTTGGCCCAGACACCAGCCTGACCATGGGTCTTCTGGGCCGAGGCTCCTGGGTGCCAAGGGCCCATCTCAGGGGCCCACTGGGCACCTCGGCTAGCCCTGGATGGGGAGAGACTGGAGGGGCCACACAGCAGGGCAGGGACTGGGCAAGGGCAGAAGCCCAGCCAGGCAGGGCCACACCTGCTCTCGGAGCATGGAGGCTTAACAGGCAAGCCCCCTGTCTTGTCCTGGGACCCTAAGTGCAGGTCTGGAAATGTGGCACCTGGTGGGGGCTCAGGGTCTCAGTGAGGAAGCCAGGTGGAGGGGAGAGAGGAGAGGCCTGCAGGGTGGGGACGAAGGGGCCAACAGACGCCCCAGACAAGCATGGTCGCTGCTGTCAGGGCAGGGCTGGGCACAGCAGGGCTGCAAGGCTGCAAGGCTGCACTCAGGGCTGGGCTGCTAGAGAAACTGCTAGAGAAACCAAGTTATCCAGTGGGTCAGGGACGCCCTCTCCCTGGCCAGAAGGTTGTGGTGGGTGGCACTGGGGTCAGAGCTGCCTCTGCCCTGTACATATCAGAATGCATTGTCCTGCCCCTAGAGTGTAACTTTTGCAGGGTCTAGAGAAATCACTATGATCTTCTATTCTGTCTGAGCTTGAATTGCAATGTCTCAACAGCCATGTGCAACCACTTACATTTCTACTTACCATTCAGATTCTCAGGAACTGTTTCCTGCAAGGCTTCTGGGAGTCCTGACTTGCACATGTACAGCTTAGCAGTGGACCAAGGACCTGAGGGAATCCTTAGTCAGATCTTTGTCATTCCTTTTCTGTCATTCCTTTTCTGCCATTCCCTCCTCCACTCTCCAAATCCCAGCTGCTGTAGCAGCCCCAACCAAATTCTAATCTTAGTTTCCTGCAACAAAAGAGGCCTCTGCGGCTCGGGGCTCTGTTTCCCAGGAGAGAGGTTGCGAGAACACCCTCAGGGAAAACGTTAGGGGAGGTGGGGCCCTGTGATGACAGGCACTGATCTACAGGCTCAGGTTTCTGCCTGTGGACAGAGGTCATAGGGGCTGTGACGCTGTGACGCTGTGTGTCCGGGGCCCTGTGCTGACAGGCACTGATTTCCTTGTCTCCTTCTCCTGCCCCTGTGTTGTGTATCCTGTTCAGCTTCTAGAGTTGTTCACCACAGAAGGGTAAGTCTACCAACTACCCCATCATGTCTGGAACCAGAAATTTCTGGGCATCGGCCTTTTTTTTTTTTTTTTTAAGAGAAAGCTTCTTAGGTGATTCCAGCACGAGACCACCAGGCTTAGGAACCACCTTCTCATGGTGCTGGCAGATTATCCCATGATTGAGGGGGACCTGGACATTCTGTCTAGAGAAAAATTCCCAAGGGTTAATTCCCAGACATGCAGTAAGTTCTGGTGTCCCTGGGACACCAAGGGGCTTGGGCTCCTAAAATGTCACATTTCCCTCATCTTAAAAGCTCTCCTACCCCACCAGAGGCTGAGGGAGGCTTGGCTGCCTCTTCTACCACCTCTAACCGCCCCCTGCCTACCCCCCACCACCCAGGTCTCTGCTTTCTCACAGGGAATAATAGGACCAGGCTGTGTATCTCATCTGTGTATTTTTTCCCATCTCCCCCACCCATTCTAAGCTCTTGGGAGCTGGGTGATGGGGGTCCTTCCTTCTCTCATCAAGACCCTCTGTGCTAGGAAAACAAGCCCCAGCTAAGACAAAGCAGATCTCCTTCCTTATCTCTAACACATCCGCTGGGAGCAGCAGCCTTTTCTGTCACAAGGCACATTCGTGTGCTCAAGTCACTACCCACAGAACCAAGAGTCGATGTGGAGGGAGGGTTCCTCTGAGGTGCAGACCCCTCTGGAGGAAGAGGTGGTGTGAGTGGCACCCGCCAGACATGAGGGCTCCCTACGCAGGCCCAGTCTTTGGAAGGAGTCCTGGCTCCATGGGCCCTGGGTCAGGAGACCTGCTGGGGGGTCGCAGGTACTCTGCCAACACCTTAGGCAGTCACTTGTCTGCAGCACTGAGGCATTGTCAGCCCAGTTGGGAGCAGCCACAGCTGCCAGTGACTGTGCTGGGGATGACGACGTGCCCTGTGTAGTGAGCGTGCTTCATGGGCGTGGCGGGACACACGCGTGCAGGGGCCTCAGCACTGTGGGGCAGTGGTGAGATCATGTCTGTGGGCTTCACAGTCAGCAGGGAGGCTTGTAAAATGCAGCTTCCCAGGCTCCACCCTAGAGGTTCTAACTGCGCATCTAGGGGGGCTCAGGGATCTGCCCATGGACAGCTGTCACAGGTGGCTGTGATGCTGCGTGTCGGGGCCCCGTGCTGAGAGACACTGCGGGGCATACCTGGGGGCAGGTGAGTCAGAGGCGGGCAGCATGGAGGGGCATCTTCTCTCCTCCAGCCTCAGTGTCGGCCTGCACACCCCCTGCCCTGGAGACCACCGTCCCAAGGGCTTCTCTCCAGTTTCCAGGCAGCCTCTGCAGCTGGGAGTGAGGGGGTCCTGATAAAAGAAAATCTTGTTTGAGTCTGAGTGTGTGAGCGCCAGGCCGCAGGCACAGCTGCTGATGGACACGCCCTTATTTCACCGGCCCCCTTCCCGCTAACTGACTGTGTTGCCTCTTTCAGTGTTGCTGTGTGCAGAGAAGATGGGGATTTAGCAGTTAAGGATTTCTTTTCTTCTGTTCAGCTCATCACTTGCTCCATCCGGGCTAATTAGACATCTCCTTTCTTTGTTTCCGAGCTAACTTCAGCGATAGCAGATTTATTAGCTTGTTTAAACCTCAAACAATGAGTAAAGCAGCAAGATATCCCATTCTGCTCTATTGTTCGAAAATATATTTCAAACTGAGCTGTTCATCCCCGAAGACCTTGTCTTCTCGTAAATCTAGTGCCGTGGATAATGACGTCCAAAGTGCCGAGCGTGTCTGTCTGAAGAGTGGGGGGCCGTTGGTCGGCTGTGCTGCTTTCTGGCTGGCGCATCCCTGCCCGGAAGCGGGGCGGGGGCTTGCAGGCTGCGGCTGCTGTATCCCCAGAAGGAAGGGCTTCTTCCCTTTGTGGGTTGAGCACAGAGCGTTGCGTTGTAGGGAGGGTGGGGAGGGCCACCGACCCCTCACAGCCACTGGCGGGGCAGACGTCCTGCACGCCCCTGGGCTGCCGTCTCACCCTGAAAGCCCCAGCTTGCAGCCAGATTAATGAGCAATGTGGTGCTGCCTGAAGACAGCTGTGTGGGGTCCCAGCTTTTTAGCCATGCCCAGAAGCATGGAGAGGCGGTGTCCAAAGACCACAGTGATGCCCCCACGTTGCACAACCTTCCCCTGGGGGTTGGGCCCGGGCTGGGGAAGGAGTAGCACTGGCTTTCAGGCCAGGGTTTCTGTTCCCCATGGTTTCCCCTGCCTGTTTAGAGAAGAATCTTGCCCATGGCACCTTCCTATTGGCAGAGTGTGGGTAACTTGGGTGTCCTCCTCTCTGTCCAACCTACAGCAGAGGCAGGAGCTGGAAGTGGCTTCTGCCGACTCTGCTAGACAACACCACCCCCATGTGCACCCAGGGCCCCAGCAGGACAGCACCGAATGGGATACCGTGCCGGAGCACACAGAGCCTGGGGACCGTCAGGAAGGAGTCCTCTGCTGGCAGCAGCTCTGTGTAGCCGGCTGAGCCAGGGCCTGATGGGAGCCGGGGTGTCGTGCCTCAGCCCAGGGCCAGGGCTCCTGCTCTCCGTCCAGGACGCTCCACTCTTGCTTCTGGTCTCAGAGCCCGGAGCCTGGCAGGGCTGTGCTTATTTCTATGGTAACTGCAGATCCGTGTCCTGCCGCCTGTGTGATTGTGTTCTGTTCTCCTTGTAGATGGAGGAGATAAAATTTAAAGACAGAGCAGTCTTCGTGCTGGAGAGAGAGTTAGGGGTTCAAGCCGGGCAAGCTCAGAGACTGCAGCTCCAAAAAGAGGCTCTAGATGAGCAGCTGTCCCAGGTCCGAGAGGCCGACCGGCACCCGGGCAGCCCCAGACGGGAACTTCCTCATGCAGCCGGTGCAGGAGACGCTTCAGACCACTCGGGAAGCCCTGTAAGCACCACCCAGGCCCGCTGGCCCACACTGTGTCACAGACCCGGCCATGTGGCTGCACGGCCCTGCATGGGCCACTCCCCCAGGAGACCAGAGCCCGAGTCGAGCCAGCACCCTCCTGCCTGGGCACCTCCCCACCCAGCCTGGCCCTAGGTGCTCAGCTCCTCTGGCTCTGGCCTGGAGGGCTGGTGGACTCATCTCCTTCCTTCCTGTCAGCGTAGCATCGGCCCCAGCCTTGTCACCCTCCCGTGG
The DNA here is from genome assembly GCF_001698545.2 of Rhinopithecus bieti. Lineage (NCBI taxonomy): Eukaryota > Metazoa > Chordata > Mammalia > Primates > Cercopithecidae > Rhinopithecus > Rhinopithecus bieti. Next base: position 1,545,423 of record NW_016811410.1, on the reverse strand, counting down.
GCCCCAGCCTCAGGCTTCTGCTGCAGTCCATGGCACTTGCTGGCCCGGGGTCTGGCCCTGGGTTGGTGGGAGGAGGCTGTGCTGGGTATGCGCTGCCACCATCTCCAAGCACACGGCCTCTGCCTCTGGCCCAGGAAGGCTGGCGCACCGGCTCCCTGCCCACTGTGTGCCCAGCTGGCCCCTCGAGGGTGATTTCTGGCATTCGCATCACCAGTCACCCTCCCACCCGCTTCTCATGTGATCATGCCACTCTCTGCTCCTCCCTGGGCCACTCTGCCGTGTGGGGTCTGCCGACCGCCCCGGGCTGAGCTCCACCCGCTTCCTCGCTGCTGCTCTGCACTCACATCCTTGTCGTGGTTCTGGGACACCCTGGGGTATCTGAAGTCCAGGGACCCTCCAGCTGGTCCTTCTGGGTCTTTGACCCCGAGCCTCTCCTGCACCTGTTGAATGAGGAACTCGAGTCGGGCCCAGGACCATCCTGGATGCTGCTTATTTGCTTTGAGGACAAAACTGTGTGTGAGCTGAGCCGGTCCTAGGACAGCGACATCTCAAGAATAGAAAATATTATTTTAAGATCTCATTCAGACAGCTTCATTGAATGAGATCCAGCCCCTCCTGCTGGTGTGCGGTAGACTACGGCGTTCACTCCAGAGAGATTTGAAACTGGATTCAAACGTTTCCACCGATTTTTGAGTGAAGTTCCAGGGGTCCCAAAAGCGACCCTTTAGAAGTCCCATTGAGGGAGGTCACCTCTTTTGAAAGTCTCCAACAAGTGTCTTTCCTGTGCTCATGTCATCGTACCAGAGAAATCCCACCCCGCCGGGCAGGGGACACACCCTCCTGAAGGGGCAGCAGCAGGGGCCAGGCAGAGGGCTGGGAGCTGGGAGAGGCGTCTTTCTGGCATCACCCACACTCGCATCACCCACACCCACTTTCTGCATTTGCACGTCCCCACCCTCTCCATCTGCATACTTCTAGATATGTCTGCTCCTTTTCATTATTTTACTTTATGCTATCTTAAAACAGTTGTTGTGTTTGAGGCAGGGTCTCTTGCTCTGCCCGTCGGTTCTGTCACCTCACACAGTTGCGGTGACCACGGTGCTAGGCCGGGTGCCTTTTCCCTGGGGGATCCGAACCTTCCCGGCAGCCTGGTGGAGGCGAAGGCGCTGGTCCCGCGGCAGGGGTTTGGTTCCTGTAGCGTGCTGGGATCTGCAAAGGCTTCCCAGGCCTGTGTGTAGGAACAGTTATTTGCAGTTGATTTTTGTTTTAGGAACAGCAGTTGGATGAAAAAGATGCCCGGCGCTTCCAGCTTAAAATTGCAGAGTTAAGTGCGATTATCCGCAAACTGGAGGACCGCAACGCCTTGCTGTCAGAAGAGAGGAATGAGCTGGTGAGCGCGGGCGGGGGCTTCTGGCTCCCAGGGGTTTGTGACTGCGGAGGTAGGGACCTGGGGGGAGTTCACTTTCAAAATTCCGTGTGAAAAGGAGTGGTGGTTGCAAGGATCAGCCTTGCATCTAAGTCTCCTGTGTTCCAGTTGAACTTTATTAGCAAAAACAGGTAGGAGTCACATTTACCCTTTAAGGGCTGGTTGACTAACCCCTGCTCTGCATTACTGGAGACGGAAGCCTTCTCTGTTCTGCAGATGATCTAGGATGTGCAGACACGGCCCCTTCGTGGGGTTGTCACCATTGGTCCTTATAGCCACTGAGATTTCCAGGTAACTCGAGATCCTGGAGGGTACATGAGCTGTCACGTGTCTGCAAGAGTCCAGTGGGCTAGGCAGTTTTACCACAGCCCTTCTTGGCAAAACAAAGCACTGGCCCCGTACTGCTGGTCTTCATCTTCATCCCCATCTGTCAATGGAATGGGACTCACCCGCCCCGGACGCCGAGCCCAGCCCTGAGCTTGGGTTCACCTGGGTGTTGGGCGAGTGGGCGCCACTTGGAGGCATGGACTTTCCAAATAGTGGGCTGGGAACTGCGTTGTTGCAGCCCAAGCTCTGGTCAGTCTTCCGACTCTGTGTGGAGACCTGCCACTTAAAGAACAATCGTAATTAATTTTGTCTTTCAGTTAAAGCGTGTAAGAGAAGCCGAGAGTCAGTACAAGCCACTGCTGGATAAAAACAAGCGCCTCAGTCGGAAGAATGAGGATTTGTCTCACGCTTTACGCCGAATGGAAAACAAGTTAAAATTTGTCACCCAGGAGAACATAGAAATGGTGAGAGGGTGGGGGGCTCCGTGGGGCCACGGCCGCACCCGCGCTCCAGGCAGCAGCCTCTCCCTTCTCCATGCAAGATTGAGCATGACAGCTAGTCCCAGGCAGACGATCAGGCCTTCTGCTGGAGTCTGGCCTCACGCATGTTTGAGGGGGAGCAACCGCCAAGCCCAGCCCTGGGGAAGGGAGTCTTGAAGGAGGCCCTGACCGTGCGAAGGACGCGGCTGTGGGGCGTCCCCTCCCCAGGCCTGTTTGCCCACATCTCACTTGAGGGCCTGGAACAGGCGGCCTCCAACTCGGAAAATCCCGGGCGAGGGTGGTAAGAGGCTGCAGGGTCCCAGCTATTGGGGAGGAGAGGCCTGGCACACAGCGCCGAGCAGGAGTCAGGGGTGGGAAGTCTCGAGCCAGTGTCACGAGCCAAGGCCACGAGCCAGGAGTGGGGGGCCGTCAGCCAGTGTCACTGCGTTTCCCTGCCCTGAAGACCCTGAAGGCCATGAAGCCAGAGTTTACCCAACGAGTCATTCAGCAGGACGTGGGGGAGAGGCGCCCTCCATACCCCTCTCTACGGAAGCCCCTTCTTTTCACACTGAGTTAAAGTCAGGAGGGATTTGGGAGCGGTGGCCGGGTGGGAAATGGGCACAGACAACCCAGTGTCCGCTTCAGGGCTCTGAGCGATCCCCTCCAGCCATGCGTTCTGGGAGACCAGCAGGGCCCACGTGTGTCCGTTCGGGCTGCACACACCTGCTCTTGCTGCGGGACCGGGCCTGCGCATGGGTCTCCTTTCTCCAGGGCCTCACAGCTGGGCTGTTCTGAGGCCTGAGCAGAGACCGCCAGCCAGGCAGCTGAGCGTGGGCAGCGCGGGTTGAGGGAGAAGCCCCTGCCCACTGTGATCAGCCAGACCCCCTCACTCCCCAACTTGTGATGTGGGCTGCTTGGCGTTTCAGAGACAGAGAGCCGGAATCATACGGAGACCCAGTTCCTTGAACGACCTTGATCAAAGTCAGGACGAGAGAGAAGTCGATTTCTTGAAGCTTCAGATTGTGGAGCAGCAAAACCTCATAGATGAACTATCTAAGGTACCTGGCGGGCTGCTTGCCACGGCACCATCCTCTGGCTCCCAAGGGGCTTGGCTAACAGGGACCCTTAGCAGTTCTGTGACGTGCTGTCTTCCTTTCCTAGACCCTTGAGACCGCCGGCTATGTGAAGAGTGTGTTAGTAAGTACGGTCAGCGCCCACCTCCCCACGCCCCCGCTCTCCACACAGTCACCCGTGGGACCCGTTCTGTGCCCAGGGCTCCTCACAGACCAGACAGAAGCAGCCGTGGCAGCCTTTCGGGTGGATTTTGTTGTTGCAGTGCTACCTGACCAAGGCCATGCACGGGTGGCTGATGCCCTTCAGAGTGGGTCAGACAGGAGCTAGGGATGCCCACTGATGCCCCAGTTGAGACGGCACCAGCTTGGGACCGTGTTTCTGAGTTAATGGCCAGGGTCAGATGGCTGCCCTTCTCTGGCTGCTCACCCCACCATACATTTCTCCCTGGCCAGCACAGACAGGCAGCCACAGCCCAAGAGGTTCACCATCACGGCCATGAAACCGCAGCATGGGTTCCCCGGAGAGCAGCAGGACCCCGGTCTCCTTAGTATTTTGAGGGCATCAGTCCCCACACAGATGTGGACGCCACCCCTGCAGGGTCCAGAGGGGCCCCGGTCATGAGTCCCTTCCAGCTTCCCACAACTCTGTGCCCCTCAAGTCACCTGCCCCATGTGGCCCCCAGATACATTCAGAAGGAGGGGCTGGTGGACGATTGAGAAAGACAAGTTCAGAGCCCGCTTCACCGGGGAGCTGCCCGTGTACCCTGGAGACAGGAGCTCCCCGAGCAGCAGAGCTGGAGCCAGGGCCTCCTGCTGTGGTGTGGGGACAGCCAGCCCGGACACCGTCTTCCCTGTCATCCCAATGATGGGACGGGGGCAGTAAACCATGGACTGAAACTGATGGAGCTCTTCCACCACTTACACAACCTCTTCAACTGACTTCTGCAGGAGCGGGACAAGCTGTTAAGATTCCGGAAGCAAAGAAAGAAAATGGCAAAACTTCCCAAGGTAAGGAGCAGCTCACCAGTGCGCGTGGAGAGTACGCCAGGTGTGTGTGCAGAGGACCGAGCCCGCGTGTGTGGAGAGTACGCCAGGTGTGTGTGCAGGGGACCGAGCCCGCGTGTGTGGAGAGCGCGGGTGTGTGTGCAGAGGACCGCGCCTGTGTGTGTGGAGAGTACGCCAGGTGTGTGTGCAGAGGACCGAGCCCGCGTGTGTGGAGAGTACGCCAGGTGTGTGTGCAGGGGACCGAGCCCGCGTGTGTGGAGAGTACGCCAGGTGTGTGTGCAGGGGACCGAGCCCGCGTGTGTGGAGAGCGCGGGTGTGTGTGCAGAGGACCGCGCCTGTGTGTGTGGAGAGTACACCCAGAGGGTGTGCAGAGGACCGTGCCCGCGTGTGTAGAGAGTACGCTAGTACGCTGGGTGCGTGTGCAGAGGACCACGCCCGCGTGTGTGGAGAGTGCTGATGTGTGTGGAGAGCGTGCTGGTGAGTGCTTAATAGGAGTCAGTCTTTGGAGATGAAAAGAAAATTTTTATTATTTCTAAAAATCGTTACTGTGAAATGACCAAAATAAGACCCAAAGTAAATACTCTGTTCATCAGTTTTAGTAAACTTGTTTCTTTCAAATTTCCAAGGGGAGATAGGAATTGGTAAAAACCGTACCAGCAACACTAGCAATGAAGAGGTGGCGGCTCTCGCGTCCTCACCGCCCGTGTAGGTTCGAGTCCCCATGACCCGTGGGATGCATGGCTCTGAGGACGGGCGGCTGTGGCTGCTCACACTCACTCGTCCTGGCTGTGGCACACACCCCATGCTCACCTGTCCTGCCGTTCACCATCCTCGGCCCGCACTCCTGCAGGCTGCAGCAGCCTCATCCACAGGCCCCACAGGGCAGACCCACGTCCCCAGGAAATGTGAACACCTGTCATTTCTCTACAGTAGAATCCTTTGTGATAAACCTATGATTTTTATTAAGGGACCCTTTGGAGCAGCTGCCAAAGCACCTAACTCATCTCCTGCTTTATGTTAAGAGTGTGTGTGTATGTGTGTGTGAGTGTGTGCATTTGTGTATATGTATGTGTGTTTATGTGAGTGTATGTGTCTGTGTATGTGTGTGTATGTGAGTGTGTATATGTGAGTGAGTGTGTGTGAGAGTATGTGAGTGTGTGTGTGTTGCTTTTCAGTGGTCAGCAGTGTTTTTTGCTGTTAGGTTGTTAGGTTGTTAGATGCTCCTTGGTCACAGACACCCTCTGAAAGGTGGGAAGGAGGAGCTGTCCAGGCTTTCCCCGCTTAGGGCCCCTCTGGGATGTGGACGTGTCCAGCAGATGCCTTGGCCCTGCGAAGGGAGGACGCAGGGCGTGGGGAGGCACACAGGACAGGGGCCAGCGGTTGGCAGGGATAGGAGAAGCCGGTGGCCTTGGGGTCCTAGAGGGATTTTTGCTGGAAAGTTCTGGCAGAAGAACTGGGAGGAGACCTGGAGGCCACCGTGGCCACAGCAGAAGGGACTGAGAAGATGGCAGGCTTTCCGTTTTGTAACACTTCTAAACCCAGATGAGGAACCCTGCGATTCTCGAAAGCAGGGGTGAAGGTGCAGACATCAGGGTGAACCTGGGGGGTCCCCGAAGGCAGGGCCTCTCACACCAGCTGGCGGAGGACCCCGTTTTTGTTTTTATTCCAATCAGACAAGGACTGAAACTTTAAAAATTAGAACAGAAATGGATCACTGGGAATGAGATCACACAGAGAAGGCACCCACCATCAATTCCGTTACCCCGGGCACCACCCTCAGGGAAGTGCAGGGATGGCGCCCCATGAAGGGCCTCATTCCCCACCACTGAGAGCAGGTCCAGGACCCGCTCACCCACGGGGCTCCAGGCCCCTCTCCCACCTGCCCCGCCAGCCTTGCCATAGAGCCCTCCTCACACCCAGGCCACCTCCTTGGCCTGCACCAGGGCGGCCAGGGACAGAGACGGGAGTGTGTTGCAGGGTGGGGCTGTGGCCCCCACCGTTGGGCAGCAGGAGGAGGAGGCAGGTGAAGGCAGCTGTGCCTGGGTCTGGTTTGAACTGACATGTTGCCTTTCGGTCACAAGCCGGTTGTTGTGGAGACCTTCTTTGGATACGATGAAGAGGCCTCCCTGGAATCCGATGGTTCCTCCATCTCTTACCAAACAGACAGGACGGACCAGACCCCGTGCACCCCGGATGATGACTTGGAGGAGGTAACGAGGGTCTCCTGCTGGGTCCTGGGCTTGGAGGAGGTAATGAGGGTCTCCTGCTGGGTCCTGGGCTTGGCTGGGTGTGGGCTGCCAGCTTTTCACAGGGAAGCCCTTGGCAGCCCTCACTGGCACTGACCCGCTGATACTGGCTTGGACATGGTGAGAAGCTCCGATGACGTGGCTCAGGGTGTGGGCTGAGGCCCGCTTCTTGCTCCCATGAAGGCCAAACCTTGCCTCCTCCTGCCACTGAGCCTCCGCCCCTTCTGTGCGGGGGTACGGCAAGCTCTCCCTTCCTGAGGGGCCTCCCCAGGAGGGTCTGAACCACTCTTCAGGGAGTTTGGTCCTAGTGCCAAAAGCACATTAGGGTGAGGAGGTGTTGAGCAGGAGTTTTCTTTCTGATAACGGCACAGGCGTTTCTGCCCACCAGCCCCTTCTTCCAGAAGGATGGCTACCCTCAGGTCCAGGCAGCCATTTCAGCACCAGGTCGGAAGCTAGGACTTGGCGTTGTGGGACGCAGGCCCTGTGGCCGTGGGACAAGGAGCGGGGTCCACAGCCAATGGCACAGCCAAGGATTGGGCCTCCCTTGGCAGACCCTGGAGGGTGGCCCAGTGGCCACAGACCTGTTGAGGGACCTAAGACGTTCTCGCACAGCCTCAGGTGCAGGGTGGGGCAGGGGAACTGGGCCAGGCCGAGGTTTCTGGGCTCAGTCACTCCTGGATATGGGCAACCCTTCCAGCCCCGGGGGCCCACTGGGACCCTTTGAAGGCCAGGCTCACCTGTCTTCTCCCTGGGGTGGCGGGGGGCACTGCAGCTAGCAGGGCGAGCCTGCAGGAGTGCGCCTGGGAGGAGACGTGCTGCCTGGGGTACTTTACCCCCTTCACAAAGCCCAGCTTTCTTCCCAGGATGCATTTCAGCAGAGCAGAGCATGTGCAGGCCTGGTTGGTAACGGAGGGTCTGCTGGGTCAGGGCAGCCTGGCTGGCAAGCGGGAGCCGCAGCTGACCCCTGGCCATGGCCACCAGCCCAGCAGTCTCACCCTGGCCTCGGCCGTGTAGCCGGCTCAGATCCCACTGCAGGGCTCGGTGCTCCCTCTCCAGGGAAAACCTTTCTCCAAACAGCACTGCGTCCCTAGGCAGCCGCCCCTCCCTGCACACTGGAGTGGGTCCCCTCCCTCACACTGCTAGAGAGACCCCCCATACACACACATCATTTGATGTCTGGGAAGAAGGGAAGCCCCGGGGCCCCGCCGTCGGAGGAGGTGCTGGCTGCTGACGCTGCGTCTCTGCGGGTGTGGCATCCGTGTCTCTCCAGGGCATGGCCAAAGAGGAGACGGAGCTGAGGTTCCGGCAGCTGACCATGGAGTACCAGGCCCTGCAGCGCGCCTACGCCTTGTTGCAGGAGCAGGTCGGAGGGACGCTGGATGCAGAGCGAGAAGTTAAGGTCTACATGACTTCCACCGCGCGCGTTCCGGGCCCCCTTGTGCCTTCCCGCTTGACCCCATGGCCCGGGCTGGGACACCTCTCTCGCCATCCCTCCTGGGCCTGAGCCCCTCCTCTCCTGTCTTTGCCTCCGGTCCTGATGGTGCCCATGGAGGCCAATCAAAACCAGGGATTGAGGAGTCCGGTGCTGGGAATTGGCCCAAGTGGGAGGGACTGGCCCAGAGCAGTGCCAGGCACAGGTGTGAGTGTCTTGGGGGAGATGGGATGGTGGTGGTGGCAGGGGCCCACAACGCCCAGGGTGGGTCTCCTTCCAGACTTCCTCTCCCGCTCTTGGCAGCATGGTGATGACCCATGGCAGCATCGAGCTCAGTGTTGAAACTTGCGGAGGTCATTCATGCTCACGCAGGCTGTACCTGCCCTGGCCCTGGACCCTCTCCCCCGGCCTCCCCATTGGGCAGGATCCCAGCGGCCCTGTCTCTCCACCTGCTTCCCTGGCTCACCTTAGCGTCGTCGTCCCCCAGGAAAGGCCCCAGTGTGGCTGGCGGGTGCCCTCTGCGGGCCGCGGGGGGTAGTGCAGGCACCAAGCGTTGTGGGGAGAGCGTGGGTCATAGGTCGGGGTCCTCTCGCCACCCCCCCCACTTCCTGAGGCTTGGAGGGGAAACCGCTGAAGGACCTGCACCTGGTACCCCTCACAGCGAGATGGGCTGCTTTCTGGGGGAGCTGAGGGGTTCTCCAGAGCGGGCAGCTGTGGGGTGTGGGGTTCCCGTCGGCCTCCCCCACCCCACAACCACCCTGCAGGGCCAAAGACGCCAGTGTCCAGCAATTCTGCAACTTAGGGTGGCTGAGCTGGGTGGGGAATGGACCTCTTGGGGCGAGGGGAGAGTGTGCACAGAGCACCCCCAGTGTGGTCCACACTAGTGCCCCCAGGGAGCCGCCGGCCTCACCCTCTGTCCACCTAGACCACCCTGGTGACATGGCTGGTTTCCCTCCTGCCTTCCTGGCACCTCACTGGGGATGTCTGTTGTGAAAATTGAGAGAGCACTCTGCCCCTCCGTGCCCCCCCTCCTGTCCTGAGTGGGGAGGCCTGACTCCCCCTCCTCAGGCTCGGAGAGATTTGTCTGTGTAACTGGGGACTTTAAATATCTCTGCTTTCACTTTGACTTAATTTTTGCATGACCCTTGGAGAAAGGAAAAAGTCAAAGCCTTGGTTCAGAGCATCATAAAGCACAGCAGCCCTGAGACAGCCCAGAGCCTCACAGGCCCAGCCTTTCTCCCTCACAGCAGGGGTGGGGCAGCAGCCGCATCCTCCTGGCCAAGCTCGCCAGGAGCTGGGGGAGCTGGAGGAAGCATCCTGCCTTCCCTTTTTCCTGTCAGGTGCCAGAGAAACATTTGCTCGGGGGCCACATGAAAACGCAGAACTCAGAAGCTTTGCTTAGAGAGTGAAAATGTCCAAATTGCATGTGAAAATGTTTTAATGTCATTTAGAATCAGAGGAAAATCTGATGCCAAGAGGGGCTGCATGGTTATTTTAAAAATTGGAAGATACAGAAAAGATTAATGAAGAAAGTAGACTAGCCGGCATCCCACAGTCTGATTCTGTATTATAATTGGAAATATCACTCCTCACTGTGGAAGTCGAGGAAGCCTCAGGATAAGGAAGCGGGTGGGAGAGGACAAGCGTCTGAAGACATGGATGTAGGCCCATCCCTGCCACGGTCCTGAGGCTGCGGGGGGCCCACAGCCCTCTGTGGGCTCCGTTTCCCTGTCTGGAAGCAGGGTTAGGACTCGCTAGAATTCCCTCTGCTGAGGGTTCTCCAACCCAAGGGCTCACACCCATGATTGTAACCCCTTAAGAGACGGAAGAGGCCAGGGTGATGGCAGGAGCCCAGGAGGGCCTGGGGGCAGGGAGCTGGGACCCAGCACTCCGGGGGCACCACAGGCCACGCCTTCACCCATCCCCCACCCCAGCTGATGGTTCCTCTGACCCTGTGCCTTGTCCCGAAATGCACCCCTCCCTTGGAAGCTATCCCCGGAGAGAGCAGGAGCCACCGTGGGGTGAAACGCCCCATGGTTCGGAGCCACCAGAGCAAACTGAATTAAGGGAGGTGGCTCAGACCTTGGCTAGAAGCCTTGGTGGCGCTCGGGAGGGACTTCAAACCAGGATGCTGACAGGGAAAGCACCAGGGCTTTTCCTGCAGACGTGGGGCGGGCTCTGGGAGTCAGTTAAGGAACACAAAATTCAGGAAGGCAGCGAGCCCTGGGCCGAGGCAGCTCCTGCACAGGCAGCCGCACCACCTGGGGCTTCCAGCAGGTCCATGTGGAGAGTCCTTCGAACAAAGCCCTCTGGCCGGCACCTGGCAGGGCTGAGCACACACTAGGCGTCAGTCATCCTCATCGGCTGTGTCATCCTGTAAACAAAGATTTCTCTTAACAAGTCCTCAAAATTAACCTGCAGAATTTCCCCTTGGAATCTAAGTGAGATCTCTTGCTTCAGATAAGGCTTAAAGTTCTCCCTCCAGGGCTGGGCATAGTGGCTCACTCCTGTAATCCCGGCACTTTGGGAGGCTGAGGCAGGCAGATTGCTTGAACTTGGGAGTTTGAGACCAGCCTGGGCAACACAGTGAAACCCCGTCTCTACAAAAAATACAAAAATTAGCGGGGTGTGGTGGTGCACGCCTATGGTCCCAGCTGCTCGGGAGGGCGAGGTGGGAGGATCACTTGCGCTCGCGAGGCAGAGGTTACAGGGAGGCAAGATTGTGCCACTGAGCTCCAGCCTGGATGACAGAGCCAGACCTTGTCTCAGAAAAACAAAACAACAACAACAACAAAAAACAGCTCTCCCTCTCTTAGAAAGCGTCTCTTCCAAAGGAAGGGAGAACAGTCACTTCTCAATGAACTGAACCAAAAGACAGACCCTTCTGACGTCTCGCGAGTATGTGTGCTGTCTGTCTGGCTTTTAGAGAAAATTTGATGTATCTTTCCTCCCGTCCTACAGACCCGTGAGCAGCTACAAGCCGAAGTGCAGAGGGCACAGGCACGGATCGAGGACCTGGAGAAGGCCCTGGCAGAGCAGGGGCAGGTGAGCCTGCAGCCACCTGTGCGGGCGTGGGGGGCACACGTGGGTGGGAAGTATTTGGCTGCACCTGAAGACAAGCTTCAGTGGTGCGATCATAACTTTCTACAGCCTCGACCTCGTGGGCTCAAGCCATCCTCCCACCTCAGCCTCCTGAGTAGCTGGGACCACAGGCATGTGCCACCACGCACGGCTAATTTTTGTATTTTTTGTAGAGACGGGGCTGTGCCACGTTGACCAGACTGGTCTCTGGTCTGCCACATCACGACTTAAACGTTAGTTATGAGTTCCTCTCTCAGTGTCTTTATTTCTTTCCATTCAATTTTCAAGGATATGAAGTGGATTGAAGAAAAGCAGGCGCTGTACCGGAGAAATCAAGAGCTTGTGGAAAAGGTGAGCCCCGAATCCCTGGAGACCCTGGCAGGACTTGCTCTATGCTCCTGGGGGCTGCAGTGGTCCCTGCAGGGCTGAAGGGTGGAGCAAGGGCTGAGGCTTCTGAATGGCTCTGCCACAGGCCCCTTCTGCTCTGCTCCCTCCTGCGGGACCCCGTCAGGACGGCCCGGAGAGAGGAGCTGGGGCCTGTTCTCCAGGGTCCAGGCAGGCCCCTGTCTGCAGCAGCATCTCCATTCGTGTCCTGTTGTGCTGATGGTTCTGTGGTTGGAGCATTGTGACAGATGGCTGGGTCAGGGAAGGCCCCTTCCAGCAACGCCTGTGGGGAAGCTGGAGGGTCCTCAGGGAAGAGCCCACGGACCAGCCTGTTTGAGCGAGTGCGTGTTTGAGACTTTGCCAGGGCGTCACCTGGCAGACCCAGGTCCAGGCTGTCTTGGCCCCGGATGACAAGAGGCTCCCAAAGTGATGCCCTGCCCCCACCCCCACCCTGGCCCGGGCTTTGTGGGCTGGAAGACTTTCTTTCTTTTTTTTTTTTTGAGACGGAGTCTCGCTCTGTTGCCCAGGCTGGAGTGCAGTGGCCGGATCTCAGCTCACGGCAAGCTCCGCCTCCCGGGTTCACGCCATTCTCCTGCCTCAGCTTCCCGAGTAGCTGGGACTACAGGCGCCAGCCACCTCGCCTGGCTAGTTTTTTGTATTTTTTAGTAGAGACGGGGTTTCACCGTGTTAGCCAGGATGGTCTCGATCTCCTGACCTCATGATCCGCCCGTCTCGGCCTCCCAAAGTGCTGGTATTACAGGCTTGAGCCACCGCGCCTGGCCTGGAAGACTTTCTCACATGAAAAACCGATCAGAACATGCAATGTGCGGCCAGGCTGCTCTCAGTGGCCTTAGCTTCTACCTGGGGTGCAGGGAAGGGAGTGTAGGTTTCTCTCAGGTCACCTCCCCGCCACATCAGGCCCACCTGGCTCAGCTGCTCCATGCACTGGGTTAAAGAGGGGGTCACAGCACCGAGGGCCCTAGACTTAGGTCTGGGCAATCCAGGGCCATCCTAAGAGGGGTGCACCCCGCAACTGTGGGAGCAGGTGATGTGGCCCGAGTCTGAGGCGGGACTGGCTATGGGTCCAGGGGCAGGAGGGCCAGCAGGGCTGTCATTACCACACACGGGTGAGGGGTGCTCTGTGTGACCCCTGCCCCACTTGTCCATGGGCAGGGACAGGTGTCCTGAGGAGGCAGCAATATCTCACACTGGCAGGTGCGGCCCTCTGGGGAGAAGCCAGGGTTGCCTGGCTGACGAGTCTGACGTGTGCCAGCAGGACAGAGCTTCAGACAAACGGACATCCAACGCAGCCCTTGCACTGCTGTCAGCCCATGGCCGGTCATGCCCTCTGGGGGTCCTGCTTTAGGCTTGGTTCACATCTTGAATGGCGAACGACACCCCCATGTTTCCTGTGGACACATGGGACATCTCTTAAATTAGAAGAGCTGTTTCCACAGGGCTCAGCACAATGCTGTGTGTGCCAAGTAAATGCTGGCATAGGCAGAGATTCACATGCACTTAAGGGCACACACTTAAACACCCACACACATAAATGCCTGCATGCACACTTGAACATGGGCACACACAGAAATGTTTGCATGCGCACTTGAACACATGCACACAGAAATGCTGGCACACACACGGAAATGCTTGTGCACATACACACATGCCCGTGTGCACACTTGGAGCCATGCTCTTCTCTGGCTACATGGGAGTGGCTCACGTTCCTGGCCCTGCAGGTGTTCCATGGCAGGCCCACTGTGCAGCGGCACACAGCTGGCCCTGCGGGAGGGTCCAGCTCCCACTGAGCTGGCTCACTCTGAGGATGCAATGCTCCTGAGTTTATCTTGGTCCCCTGAGCATCGGAGCTGCTCCCTCAGTCCCCCACACTCAGCTCCAGGGGATGGATGGACACAGCTGTCTGCCCCTGGTGGACCCTGCCCCCATGAGGCTGCTGAGGACACGTGCCATGGGCCATGTCATTTACCCTTTGGAAGGGATGGGGGACTCCTGCATCCGGTTTACTCCCAACTGGTTCTGTTTAAACAACCCCTTAATTAGCCAAGTGAATTCTGGTGGCCAGGTGACCACTCCTTCCATTGGGCACAGCCTGGGCTCCAAGGGGCACCAGGGAGGGGAGCCACTTGCGACATTTATCCTCCACGACCTCCCTTCTTCATCCTAGCTCAGAGCCCCACTAAGGCCCCCAGGCTCCTGGCTTGCGGTGCACAGCCCCTGTTGGAGACGTTTATCCTTACCCAGGCTCAGGGCCCCACTACGACCTCCAGGCTCCTGGCTTGTGGTATGCGGTGCTGCCTGCCCAGCCCCACCCACCACCGGATGGCTGGGCCATCTCACTAGGACAGACCCAAACATACCCAGGACTGTGAGGAGCTTCCAGGGCTGGGCACCCGGCCAGCCAACTGGCCTCCCCGACAGCCAGCAGCTGTCCAGTCAGCCGCTGTCCAGTCAACCGCTGTCCAGTCAGCCGCTGGCTAGTCATCCTGGAGTTGTCCTTCTAAGACCTCTGGTGAGAGAGAACCAGACCCCTCACCTCATGCATCTTTTATGTTACAGATCAAACAAATGGAGACGGAAGAGGCTCGGCTTAGACACGAGGTGCAGGATGCCAGAGACCAAAACGAGCTGCTGGAGTTCAGGATCCTGGAGCTTGAGGTAGCTGGGCCGATGGCCGGCACTGTGGCCTGTGGCCGTGTCAGGGATCCAGTCCTCAGCCTTCCTAACCCACATAAACCCCTGAACATGAACCCAAAAGGCTGGCTCAGGGAGGAAAGAGGCAAATGGCTGTAAATCGCCACCTCTTCACACCAGCCACCCAAAGCACGTGTCAATGGGGAACATGGGCTGTGGAGCTCAGTGTCATGCAGGGAAACAAGACAAAACACCACGGGTGACAGTGCAGCATCTGCTCCAGATCTGTGGGCCGCAGAGCCGGCACGTCCGTCCTCCATCTGCCCCCAAGGAGCCAGCATGTCTGTCCTCCATCCACCCCCGTGGCCCTGCTGCAGCGGGTGTGTGGTCGTGCCAAGGCCTCGGTGGCCAGCAGACGTTTGTTTCTTGCCCCTGAGTGAGGGCAGTGGGGGCCATACGGTGACTGGGAGCCCTTTGCCTGTGCTCTGCCATCCCTGGCCCTGTGTCCTCTGCCATGACCTGCACAGGAGGAGGGAGGAGGGGGATCCCACCAGGCAGCTCAGGCCGGGTGTGGGCAGCCACGTCCCTGTGATTGTTTCATGGTAAGAGCAGTCCACCTGTGGGGCTGGGAGGAAGTGGCCCACACAGGGGCCGCCCCTGCCGAGCACCACACACCCCCCAGAGGACTCCATCTCAGGCCAGCACCTGAAGCCTCGGAGTCCAGCTGGAGCCACCTCTTAGAGCCCTCCCGTCCACCGCCGGAGGACAGGGCAGCTGTGCAGTCACTCCATGTGTGGATGACCTCGGCCACATGGGCTTGCCTGTGGGGACAGTGGCAGCACAGCTGGCCTGTGTCCTCCAGAGGCTTTTCTGGTCAGACCTGCACAGAATGCGACCTGCAGCCCCTCCCCGATCCTCCCCATAGCCCCTGGGATTCACCGAGGGATGTGCCGTGGGCTCAGGGTGGGGACTGCCCAGGCCATGTGACCGGGGTGTGATGAACTCTGCCCCGCCCATCTGGGGGTCGGCGAATACACAGGGGCGCGGTCCTCGTGGGCTGGTCCAGGTCCAGTGCAAGTTCTGCCACCATGGCTGCTGCTGCGGTTTGGTTTTCATAAATGCTGTGTTGATCCTTGGTTCCATGGTCTTGGCCCATGTTCCTCAGGCCCCAGCACAGCCCTCTTGGAGGGAAGGGATGGGAAGGAAGCGGCTCACCCTTCTGCCCCTCTGTCCTAGGAGAGGGAGAGGAAGTCACCCGCCATCAACTTCCACCACACGCCCTTCGTGGATGGGAAGAGCCCCCTCCAGGTGTACTGCGAGGCCGAAGGCGTGACTGTGAGCCCCGCCCCGCCCCTTCTGCCCCGCCCCATGCCCTGGGCCGCCCTGCCTCGCCCTCTCTGCCCACCTGTGGCCGCTCACCCCTGCCTGTCCTCTGTGCCTTAGGACATTGTGGTCGCGGAGCTGATGAAGAAGCTGGACATCCTGGGCGATAACGCCGTAAGTGTATGTCGCTCTCCTGGCTTGTGCATGCCCCTCACACCCACAACCCCCAGCCCAGCCCTGCCCCTCTGGGGTCCAGGAGTCCTGCCAGCCTCCCACAGCCCTGCCATGGGCCACACTGCCTGAGACCCTTCCCGCAGCCCAGAGCCAGCTCAGAATCGGAGGCTTCCTCACACTGCTCCAGGGCCCACTGGGACCTCTGCTGTGCACACCTGGTTCTTCCAGCTGACAGCACTTCCCATCACATTGTCCAGCTTCTGGGGTCTCTCTCAGCCCTTCCATACTTGCCGTGAGGATGGGGGGGCTGTTGCTCTTAGACAAGCCAAGACCCTTAGGGATTCCACTTCCTTGGCTTGGGGGACTCTATAGATAACCCCTAAATTTCCTTGGGGCAGAGTTCCAATTTCTATAGCAACTCCTTGAAAGAATGTTAATTACTGAGTGGGCAAAGTAAATGCACCCCTTCATCCCACTTTTCATTCGTCCATCACTAATCCTGTGCTCTCCATCCATTTATTCCCCATCAATGCATCATCTACCTAGCCCTTCATTCAAGCTCTGTCTTATATCTATCCATCCATCTATCCTGTGCAATCCATCCATCCATCCCCCATAATCCATCTATCCATCCTCCATCCTTCATCTATCCTTCACCCATCATCCTTAATCCATGAATTTATCTATCATCCACAATCTGTCCATCCATCCTCTATCCATCCATCATCACTAATCCATCCATTCTCCATCCTCCATCTGTCCTCTATCCACCATCCTCCATCCGTTCCTTCTCCGTCTACCATCTACTCATTAACCTTTCACCCATCCATCCATCTCCCATTCATCCTCCATAATCCATCCTTCATAATCTGTCTATTCATTCTCCATCCATCCTTCCTTCATCCTTTATCCTCCATTCATTCATCCATTCTCCAGAATCCATCTATCAATCCATCCACCCTCCATAATTTATCCATGCATCCTCCATCCACCATTCATCCATCCATCCTCCATAAGCTATTTATCCATCTTTCCATCCTTCATCCTTTATCCTTCCATCCATCCACAGCCCCTCCCTCCCTCCATCCATCCATCCATCCATCCATCATCCTACCTTCATTATCTACTCCCTCCATCCAGGGTACTGCATCAGAGGACTCCCTTCTCCCTTTGCCTGCCCAGCCCCTGGGGAGCAGTGAGGCACGAGGCAGGGGTGCTTTCAGCAGGGAGGCTCTGGGTATGGGTCGGCTTCTTTCAGACCTGGGGGCTCCATTGTGGTCACAGGTGGCCAAAGAGTCACAGCAGGGTGGCCGTGGACCTGACATGCTCTGGGGTCCATGAGGGGTATCAGCCCCCTCATGAGGTCTTGGGAACTGTATTGGGCAACTCTCTGATTCATAGTTGGAGAAGCTGAGTCCCCAGAGGTACTGCCCAGGGTCACAGAGCTGATGTAGTGGCAGAGTTGGGGACATCCAGCCCCGCCCAGGCCTATTTCAGGGTTCCTGCCCAGCCCCATAGCTGTCCACCAAGAGTGCCACTGAGTGTGACGGCCCTGCAGTCATCATGCAGCATCTGAGGCCATCATCACAGAGCCCAGGGATGGAGGTGGTTGGGGACTGGAGGGCTCATGGTCAGTCTTAAGCTCAGGGGACCTGTGGAGATGCTGGGGAGCTCCTGACAGCAGGCTGACTGCATCCCTTCAAGCCTGTCTGTGCAGTCAGTGTTGAGCAAGCTTCACATGCACCTTGTGGCTTAACCACATCAGGTAGATTCCCTCCATCACCCTGAAGCCAACTGCTCAGCCTCCTCAACTTAAAGTGTTGGGAGAAGTCTGTGGCCTGCCTAGCCCTGCCATGGGAGAAGGGAGCAGGGCAGGAGAGATGAGGGCACCCAGCCCCAGCCGTGCAGGATGAGGTTCTTGCCTGAGTCAGGAGTGCAGCTGGCCCCCACCATGGACTACAGACTGAGCCTGACTCCCCTCTGTGGGAGACCTGTGAGGACTTTGGGGGTGGGGGAGATCCGTGAGGACTTTGGGGATGGGGGACAGCAAGAGTTGCCTGCCATTAGGGAGCTTGCACTCTAGGGAGAGAATGGCATGGACAGGGCTTTTGGAGTAAGCTGGCATGAATCAGAGAGGCTCTGGGGAGAGGAGCAAGGGCCTCCCTTCCCTGCAGGGACCGGGCACCCAGCCCCAGCTGACCCATGAGCTGGAGCGAGGAAGCCCTGGTCTGGATGCAGGCTGCAGTGGAGTCTGAGAGTGTGAGGTGCCCACATCCAAAGCCGTAATCACCCTACCCAGAAGGGCCACCCAGGGTCCCCTCAGGTGGGGAGGAAGCATGAATAAAACATGCGTAAAAAGACAAAACCTTCCAGGGATTCAGCCATTTCACAGCCATGAACGTGTGGTCTCTCCTCCACTGTTCCAAGTGGTGTTTTCATAACCACAGGTGCATATGCAGAGGCTGGCTTTAGACACAGAAGGGGACAGAAGCTGGGCGGAGCAGCAGCTGCTGCTGGGGATATCGTGGCAACCTGCCTGCATTGAGCAGTGGATATGCATCTGCCTCAGCTGGTTACCTAGACCTGGTGGTTACCAGCAGAGGGAGGATGAGAGAAAACAAAATCGACAGCACCTGGAGGGAACAAGCTTGAGAATCAAGGGTGTCAGAGATGCTGGGTGGGAGATGTCAGTCAAAGCGCTTTTTAGCTGTGACTCGGCACCCAGGCGTCCCCAGTCAGCCTCCCCATGCATCCGTCACTCACCCTCACCCCCAAAGGCACTGCTTCTGACCGCACCTGTGTTCTGCTTTTGGGTGCAGAACCTGACCAATGAGGAGCAGGTGGTTGTCATACAAGCCAGGACAGTCCTGACCTTGGCCGAAAAGGTAAGAGCAGCTGTGTGGACACTTGGGAGAGGGCCGGGCTCCTGGGGTCTCCTGCCCTGCTCAGCTCAGAGAAGGTGATCTTCTTGGGAGGAGGGCCTGCAGGACCAGGTTTGGGGGGTCCACTAAACACTGTCTGCCCTGGGAGATCTGGCATACTCAGGTCAGACAGCACCCACTGTGCATGTTTGCAAAGGACAGATTCAGCTCCACTGTGCTCTGACACCAACCCTGTCTGGGTTTCCTCCCAAAGGCAGGAAGGTGTGGTGAGTGTGCAGGCAGCATTCTCTGTTCAACTTATTCTGACCCCCTTCTGGAGCCACCCAGCCCACCACCTGCTCCTAGTCCCACCACTGGCCCTGACCTGCCTGGTGGGCTGGGCCTCCCACAGCAAGGAGAAGGGGTGCTCCTGGCACATAGGGGTTTGGAGAAACAGGCCACCCCTCCCTGCCTGTGGTGGCAGAGCTCTGCAGATATGTCTCTCCCACAGTGCCCCAAGCCAGTGTCTCCTCTCTCCTGGAGGTGGTGTCAGGGGCAGGCTTCCTGGACACCTGAAGGGTGGGAGGGGCAGGGCCATGATTCCAGCGCAGCCCCAACTCCCTGGAGAGGGCTGAGCTCTCCCCTCCCTAAGGAGAAGAGGAAGGAAGACCCAGGCTGCCCTGGCTTCTCTCCCAGCTGTCTCCACAAGCTGGGGTGGGGGACTCTAGGGGTCATTGTCCTGCTTGTTCTGTTTGTGCCCAGTGGCTCCAGCAGATTGAGGAGACAGAGGCGGCACTGCAGCGGAAGATGGTGGATCTGGAGAGTGAGAAGGTTGGTGGCACCTTCCCTGAGGTTCTGCGGCTCGGTGCTGCAGGTGGGACATCCGAGACAGAGGCATGGTCCTCCTGTGTTTCAGGAGCTGTTCAGTAAGCAGAAGGGCTACCTGGATGAGGAGCTGGACTACCGGAAACAGGCCTTGGACCAGGCCCACAAGGTGAGAGGCACAAGGCTGCTGGAACCCTGGGGAGGGGCATTGGGGTGAAAACAGCCACGTGGCTCAGGTGCCCAGCAGTGCCTCAGGTGCCTATGCGAATCAGGTTACAGGGCCCCTAACAGCCCCTAATGACACCTGCACAGCAGGCCCTGGCTCTCCAGAGCTGTCTGATAGGGTCTTCACTTGGAGCTTCATAAACAGAGTAGGATTAGTTGAGGGGGCCTAAACCCACATTGTGCCATGAGAACGTTCAGCAGTCTTTGTGCAGGTCACTCGGGCTCAGAAACACACCCTGATTCCTAAAGGCTATCCAGGCATTGGTGTGGGCTGGTGTCTACCTCCCACCCCTCCCCTGAGAAACCGGTGGCTGTTCTGGGACAACAGCCTGCTCACTAGTGGAAGGCGTGGTCTTGTTTTATTTCATCTGCTGTGGCTGGGAGGAGCATAGGACATTTCTAGGTTGAAAACTAGGCTTCAGAACTGGGTTCCCCTGCTGGGAGCTACTTCCCCCGTGACTGCACAAGCAATCATCTGTCCCTGCTGGACTCCTATCACGTGACAGAAGGTACGACCGGGAGGATATTCAGGTCGTGTTGTGGAAAGACAAGTATCACCACCAAGAGGTTCACCTTGGGACCCAGCCCAGCAGGCAGGATCTTGACTGTCATGCCTGTGAGGAGACCTGCTTGGCTACTCAAAGCAAGGGAAGGTGGGCTGGGATGAAAATACTCATTCCTGGGGCCAAGTCAGCCTGGGAACTCTCAGAGTGATGGTGATGATGATGGTGATGATAATGGTGGTGGTGATGATTTTGCTGGCAGTGATAATGGTGATGGTGGTAGTGGTGGTGGTGGTGATAGTGGTGGTGATGATGATCTTGATGATGGTGGTGGTAGTGGTGATGGTGATAATGGTGATGATGGTAGTGATGATCATGATGATGGTAGTGGTAGTGGTGATGGTGATGATGGTGATTATGATGGTGATAATGGTTATCATGATGCTGGTGGTAGTGATGATGGTGATCTTGATGGTGATGATGGTGATCATGATGGTGATAATGGTTATGGTGATGGCGGTGGTAGTGATGGTGATAATGGTGATGATAGTGGTGATGATCATGATAATGTGGTAGTTGGGTGATGGTGATGATCGGTGGTTGATCATGGCGATGATCATGATGTTGTAGTGGTGATGGGTGAAATGGTGATTGATGATGGTGATAATAGTTACAGTGGGATGGTGATGATGGTGATGATGGTGTGATGATGGTGGTGATGGATGTGGTGATGACATGATGAATGGTATGGTGATGGTGATGATGGTGATTATAATGTGATAAATGGTTATCATGATGCTGGTGGTAATGATGATGACGTGATTATGATGCTCATCATGGGTTATTGTGATTGGCAGTGGTGGAGATGGGTGATTGATGGTGGTGATGTGAGGCATGTATGATCGTGATGATGTGGTAGTGGTCATGATGTGATGGTGATGACTCATTGGCGATGATCATGATGATGCTGCTATAGTGATGATGGTGATAAACGTGATGCATGCTGGTAGTGATGATGGTGATCATGTGATGTGATAATAGTTATATGGTGATGATGATCGGCAAGTGATCATGATGACGGTGGTGGTAGTAGTGGTAATGGTGATGATTAGGTGATGACTGCTGGTGTGATGATGATATCATGGATGATGGTGGTGTTAGTGGTGTTAGTGATGGTGGTGATATGATGGTGATGATCATGACAGTAGTGGTAGTGGTGGTGATGATGGCGATCATGATGGTGATGATGGTGATTGATGATGGCGATCATCATGGTGACAATGGTGATTGATGATGATGGTGATGGTGGTGGTGATGATGAGGATGATAATGATAGTATTATAATGAGAGCCTACTCAAGAGGCTTTCCCATGTGGCAGGCACTGATCTGGCCAGCCAGGCACAGAAGCTGATGACCTGCCCAAGGACACGCAGTCAGAATGAAGGCAGGAGTCGAATCTCAGCATTCTTCCCCTGCACCCACAGCCATGACTGCCGCACTAGGCATCTCTCCTTCCTGCACTTGTGGATGCGAGTTCCTCACATAGAGGGGCCAGGGCTCAAAAGCAGAACCCTACAGAGCAAAGAGCAGTCACACCAGGCACCTGGCATCCTGGGCAGGGGTGCAAGGCCCGTGTCAGTTGCTGTGGAAGCCAGTGTGGGAGCCATGGGAGGCTTTGGAAGCAGATGACCTGGGTTTGAGGCCCAATTCAGCCAGTAACCACTAGGGATTGGGAGTTCCTGTAAGATGCTGGGCATGGAGGCTAGTCCTGGCTAAACTGGTAATGGCCCTCCTGTTGCTATGGTTAGTTTCACTATTGCTGACCAGCACGTGTGCACATGCCTGCGTGGGAGCAGCTCACAGGTTGCCAGCTGTCCTTCCCGGGCCACCGTCCTCATGGCCTCTGGGTACTGAGAGCCAGTCCCGGGTGAGCTGGCCCCAGCGGTGGTGAGACCTGCGTCCCTCCAGGTGGCCGGGGACCTGCACAGCACGCCGCATGTCTGTCCACCCTGCTCATAGGGCGGCCCCCAGGCGCAGGCTGCTGCAGGCTTAGCTTCCCGGGCAGTCCTCTGGGTCTTGCCTGCTTTGGTCAGAAGGAAAGAGGCTGGAAGTGGGTGGCTGCTTGATGTAAAAAGCAGAGGCCCCTCAGTGCCCCAGGTCATCCATGCTGCAGCCAGCTGATACTCCTCTGCCCACGCCTTCTGGGATGCCTGGCTGCCCTTACCGGAGAGACCTTCTTGGCAAGGCGACAGGTCCTCCAGGCTCTAGGCTCCCGCCTCCCTCCCTCAGCTCCGTCTCTGTCCCCCGAAGCCCCTTGGCTCTCCACCCTCCTCATACCCCCTCATCTTCCTCATCCTGTTCATGCTGATTGCTGGCATAGACAAGTTCCTCTCTGCTGGATAAGGAAGAACCCTCTAGAACAGTGATCTCCCATGAACACCAAGGCCCACGTCACTTCCTGGTTAGAGAGACAGCTGGGATCCAGCTAGGGATCAGCCTAGTTGGTAGGCATCTCCACTGCTATGCAGCCACCACCACCGCAGGCCAGGAGACGGAGGACCCCACCCAGCCTTCGCTGGTGCTGTTCCGTCCTTCTGGGGCTCCCTCCCTTTCCTTCTCCTGCCCATCCCTGACTGACACTGCAAGCCTCAGTTTAACACCTCATCTCCTCTAGGAAACCTTCCCTGACTCCCAGTGAGGTGGCTCTGACACGCCCCACTCGTGGAAATGGGTCTGCCTTTCTATGGGGCAAGCAGGGATCGTGTGCATCTGCTACCATCTGGTCTCCTAGACCAGCACAAGGCCTGGCAGGCAGCAGGTGCTTTGTGGGTGATGCATAGGTGAAGAGGAAAAGAGCTAAGGATTGTTCGAAGGTTTTTAAATCCAGCCCACCTTGAGACAGGAAAGGGAAGAGAAGGGCATGCATTTCTTTTTTTAATATTGCCTTTTTTTCTGAATGAAGAAAGAATCAACGTACAGTTCTAATTTACAACACAGAAAATCCAAGAAAAAATTCACCATGTGCCCAGCACAGAGAAAGACTGTGGGCATTCTGGTTTCTCTCCTGGTGGTCTCTTGGCAGGATGGGGATATGCATAGTATTTTTGCAAAAGTGGGGTCCCCATGCTTATCTGAGGCTTGCTGTCTGAAATCTTCTGAGAGATGGTCATCACGCCAATGGTAGGAAATGTTCACAGTAGGAAAGGACATTTTCTTTCCATTCCTGTTCTCTGGACTCCAGATGCCACCGACAAAGGGGACCCACTTGCTGGTTCTCTTTTCCTTCCCGGATTACACCCCACATGTGTGTGCATGTACATTTTCAGGGACAGCCTGAGAACCCCAATGAGCTGCAGCACGCTTCCCTTTCACCTGACCATGCACAGCCAGGGCGCTTCCCACCAGCCCAAGAGGCGACTTGGTGTGAGCGCATCATGGACTGTTTGTCCCCAGTAGTGGACTTAGGTAGTGTCCATGCATTAGCTATCACCAGCAAAACAGCAATTCCTATCCATTTCTGACGTCCCGACACACAAATAGAAATTATCTGCAGGAAATATTCTTTGGATCAACCAAAGGGTTATGCACACTTAACACATTGTTAGGAACTGTTGAATATTTCTCCCCATAGTAGGTACAACTTGCACCCCAAACTTCCACCACATGGTGTGCAGCTGCCTGGTGCAGTCCTAGCAGGCGTGTCTCCTGGTGAGCTCAAAGTTTAACATGTTTCTATGCAACTCCACGCCGCGTCTGTTTGTGACCTTTCCCACCTCTCTCTCATGCTATCTACCTTTTGGTCAGAGTTCTTGATAAAAAAAGGCAACCAACCCTTTGCCATTCATTGCAAATATTTCCCTTATTTCCTCACTCAGAAGAATGGTACATTGCATATATTTCACCCAGCTTGTCAGTTGCTCTTTGATGTCAAACACTGTTTTGAGGGCCTGGAAGAATATGGGTAATTTTTACGAGGTTGATGGTCTCCAGGTTTTATGGCATAATTTCAAATTTGTCCTTCATACCAAAAAAAAAGATTGTACAAAAATATTGCAATGTTTTCTTTCAGCATGACTTTGAGGTGTGTGTGAGGCATGTGTAAGAGGAAAAGGAAAATTACGCACCTCCAGGATGGCAGCCCCCACCCCGCCCCCAGGCAGCATCTGTCTACTCAGCCATCCACCTTTTCCACCCTAATGTCACAGATAATCCCCTTTGTTTAAGATTGTGTCTGGAGTGATGCCTCAGGCCCAGAATCCCTCCACTGGGTCGGGAGAGTTGTCCCATGATTGGAGAAGTAGCCTGTGGGCCCCCTTGACCTGACCAGAATGCAGAATCTGAGCACAGAAAGCTCCAGGAGTGGGGGCCCTGGCCTAGAGGAACTGCCACCATGGTCCTTGTGATCAAACGTCCTGTGGACACCCCATGGGATTAGAGATGTGGGTCTCCGCACACATTTCCAGAAGATCAAATCAGCACTGCTTCAGCTTTCTGCGAGGCCATCTCTCTCTGCCACCTCCACAGTAGCTGTGTTCTCAGGCCTCAGATGGGGCCAACTGCTCAGGGGATCATTCAGCCCCAAAGACCAGTGGGGAGGGGGGCACATGGTTGCTGGTTGGACCAGGATTAATGCCCCCTACTCTGGAGGGGACTGGGGGCGTCTTCCTGTGAGATGCTGTGGGAGGGGCATCTTCCTGTGAGATGCTGTGGGAGGGGCATCTTCCTGTGAGATGCTGTGGGAGGGGCATCTTCCTGTGAGATGCTGGGCAGGGGGGCCTCTCCCTGTGATGCTGGGGGGCCTCTCTGTGTGTGATGCTGGGGGGGGTCTCTTCCTGTGTGATATTGGGGGATCTTTCCCTGTGTGATGCTGGGAGTGTCTCTTTCTGTGTGATGCTGGGGGGGATCTCTCCCTGTGTGATGCTGGGGGTGTCTCTTCCTGTGTGATGCTGGGGGGATCTCTCCTCGTGTGATGCTGGGGGGGTCTCTCCCTGTGTGATGCTGGGGGGGTCTCTCCCTGTGTGATGCTGAGGGTGTCTTTCCCTGTGTGATGCTGAGGGTGTCTCTCCCTGTGTGATGCTGGGGGGGCCTCTTCCTGTGTGATGTTGGGGGAGTCTCTCCCTGTGTGATGCTGGTGTGGGGTCTCTTCTTGGATGATGCTGGTGGGTCCGCTTCCTGTGTGATATTTGAGGGGCCTCTTTCTCCACTTCCAACAGGAAGGCCTCCTCATTTGGGTTGCTCCGAGTTTTCTGAGTTCACTGTTGATTTCCTTCCCTTTCCCTGCTCACTTGCCTGGTTCTCTTCTATGTCGTTCATGGTGTGGCTCTCGGTCACTCAGGTGCCCTCAGGTGACCCACAGGCCTGTGAGCACTGAGGTTTTTTTCTGCACTTCCTGCTCTGCTGCTGGGAGACACTGGGGCAAGGAGGGGAAGAGCTGGTTCCTCCTGGGGCAATGGCGGCTGTTTACGGCAGGGGCTAGTGCCAACTTTGCCTCTCTGGACATGGGTGTGGTAGACCGTGGTCTGTGTGGCTGCCGAAGGCAGGAAGGCCCATCCAGGCAGCCCACAGTTCATGTCACCGCGGAGGTCCTGGTGAGCACCTCCCACCACCAGGTGCACGTGAAGCCACTGTGAGGTTAGTTCCAAATCAGCAGTCGACCAGGTTTATTTTTAGAAGCTGGAGCTCATCTTAAAGGCACTGAGCTCTTTTGCTCTGAGAAGTGGAGGTTGATATGTGAGCTGGTTGTGACAGCTGGGGACAGTTTATTTTGTGGCCGTCAAGAACAATAAAGTGTAACTGAGGCCCAAAAGTATTTTTTTTCCATTTCCTAATATTTCTGCTTTCTCTGAAGATGTTATATTTGGTTGGGAAGAAAGAGCCTCTGTAGTGTGAGAATTTGTTTTTTACAAAGATTGTATCAATAAAATTTGCCTAAGAAAAGCTTTGAAATATGCAGAGCAAACTGCCAAACCCCAGGAATTTATGAAAAGGTGTGTACTTTGGCTACTGGGTTATTATGTGTTTTGGCTGCTGGGTTATTATGTGTTTTGGCTGCTGGGTTATTATGTATTTTGGCTGCTGGTTATAGCACCAGGATCGGGTTACATGGGTCTATGAACTGGATTGGGGGAGGCAGCGTGTGACCCCCCGCTCAGCTCCCTCCCACCTTGCTGTGTCCCCACAGGCCACCTGCAGCCCCTCCACCTCCCACTCAGCTTCCCCACTTCATAGCTCAGTCCTCCCCCACCCTGGGGCTCAGGGTCCTGCTTCTGCTGGCCTGGTCAGCGTCTCTGCTTCTAGGGTCTTCTCACAGACTGGGGAGGTCCATGGGGCCCCAGTCCTTCTGCAGAGGCCACAGCACTGGGTTCCTGTCTGTTGCACATCCTCCTGGACTCGCTCCCAGGCGGAGGGTGGCCCGGCCTCCATTGCCCTTCCTGAAAGGTTTGTTCTGGGGAGAAGGCAAGGACTAAGGCATCTCCCCTTCCGCCCCAGCACATCCTGGAGCTGGAAGCCATGCTGTATGACGCCCTGCAGCAGGAGGCCGGGGCCAAGGTGGCTGAGCTGCTGTCAGAGGAGGAGCGCGAGAAGCTCAAGGTGGCTGTGGAGCAGTGGAAACGCCAAGTTATGAGTGAGCTGCGCGAGCGGGATGCCCAGATCCTGCGGGAGCGTATGGAGCTGCTGCAGCTGGCTCAGCAGGTACGGGGCAGGCGGGAGTGGGACTGGGGTAAAGACCTGGCCCCGGGCCTGCACAGAGCCAGGCGGGGCGTCCCGTGGCCACATCTCCAACGACTACGCCTCTGTGGCCCCACCCTCCGGTGGCCACACCCCTCATAACACATATTCTGATGGCTACACCCTGGTAGCCGTGCCCCCAATGGCCATGCCCCTCCATTGTCATGCCTTCCACACACACAGCCTTGGATGGCCACACCTTCTGATGATCATGCCCTAGAATGGCCACGCCCCCTGTTGGCCATGCCCTCTTGTGGTCACGCCCCTGATGGCCATGCCCCTGATGGCCATGCCTGTCAGTGGCAGGCACTCAGGCCAGACTGCCTCCCTCACCAGCCTTGTGTCCTGGGCATGTTGCAGAGGCCTCTGGGTGGCAGTTCCCCTCTTTTGGACCCCTGGCTACTATGTCTTTTCCATGACACCGTTTCCTGATGGCAAGGGTGTTCTCTGGGGACAGCAGCCCTGGCCTGCCTTGGCCTCAGGGCACTGTGGGACCTCAGGCCTGTTGGGTCAGTTCTGCTCTAATGGGAGATGAGGAGCCTCACAGACTGGACGACCCAGATGTGTAGGCACAGCCCAGCTCCTCCATGAGCCAGGTTGGCTGGGAGGCGGCTTTATGGATGTACTCCTTGTGAAGAACCCTCCTAGCGAAGGCTTAATTGAAATTCACATAAACAAGTGCCCTGTGTGCCAGCTGGCCGTGGGCATCGGTGGGCTAATGTTGGACATGCTCTGCTGGCTCCTCGTTAGCCTCCTGGGCCCCTTTGGTCTCTGGGGCTCAGGGTGAGGACAGTCACCTGCAACCCCTTTGTTGCCTCAGAGGGGCTGTGGTTGGAGCTCAGATGCTTGGGGACCCCAGGCACTGGCATCCCCTCACCAGGAGATTCTAGGCCCAGCTCTCCTGTGACCCTCTGGCGGCCCCTTACTCTGCTGCAGTGGCATCTGGGGGGACCGGGAATGCATTCCAACCATTTCCCTGGATGTCTGGCATTGTGCTTTCTGAGCTGAAGTTGCAGGAATCAGACACATACTGTTCCCACCACAGGGAGTGTGGCATGGGGAAGGCCCTCTGCTCTCCTGCTGGAGCAGTGCAGCAAAGGCTTGTGTCCTCGTCAGGAGCCACAGCCCATGGCCATGCCAGTTGCTCTGCCACCATTTGTTACCAAGGAAATGAATGAAAATCTTGAAGGATTTGGGTTTTCCAAATACTGTGACTATTGAAGATTTTTTTCCTTTTAACCTTGCAGAGAATTAAAGAGTTAGAAGAAAGAATAGAAGCTCAGAAGAGACAAATAAAGGAACTGGAGGAAAAGGTAAAACAAATGCAGTTGGGGTTTGCTTGTTAAGATCAAGGGAGAGGGCCACTCCCACCTGAGTCACTCAGCTCCAGGCCGTGGGGCAGCAGACTTAGCTCCCAGCAGCGGCAGGAGGCGGCCACCTGAAGACTGGGTGGAGCTGAGCAGAAAAGCCTGCAGGGTGGTGGCTGCAAGGGCTCTGGACCGGGAGACAGGAGCCCTGGGGTCTAGGAATGCCCCTGCCAGCGCCCAGCCATGCGACCTCAGAGGAGCCTATCCTCTTGTGGCCTCAGTTTCCCCATCTGGAGCCAATGGCCTCGGGTTCCTCTCATCACGGAAGCCTGGACTGTGTGGAAGCCTTTGATCCCTGCAGGTTCACCTTGCGCTGGTCTAAGAATCAAGTTCCCAGATCAGAAGCACCCGTTGAAGTGCAGTTAGTTTGAGGCCACACGCCAGGGCTGGGAGGGCTGTCTGGCTCTTTCTCAGGGTCCTGGCTCCAGGAGGTGTGGGGTCAGGGGTGCTCTGTCCATGCACATAACAGGCTTGGTGCTCCCCAAGTCAGGGTGAGGGGAGCACAGCAGAGTCCCTACCCTCCCGGGGATGCCTGCAGGTGTTCAGGGCAGGGCTTGTTCTCCCACGTGGGGCTGGTTCAGTGATGTCTGGGGTGAGAGTGTTCACTCTGTTGTGATTGGTCCTGGGGCCCTGGCTCCCAACCCCAGCCCAGAGTGAGACTTTGTGCTAAGTCTGTGCAGTGGAGCTCACTGAAGTGACCGACTCCCACCGGGGCTGAATGAAGTGGCCAGTGGCCCCACCTTCAGCCTCGTCCTTCCGGAGTGTACAGGAGGCTGGCATTAGGACGCCCCATGGTTGGCATGTGCTGGTCCTGGCCTGAGGAACAGCCCACAGATGCTCTGCACTTGCCAGGAGACAGCAGGTCCCTCTGGACAGCAGTCACCTTCGAGGGGCCATGTGTCATCCCACATCCCACCCTAGGCCTGCCCTGCCCCTCGTAGGCAGTGACACCTAAGCCCTTCCGCTGGGCGCTCACTGCCGCCTGTGAGAATCATCATCCTGAAGAACGAGTTACTCAGGGCACAGCCTTTGAGGCCCCAGTGGACACCAGGCCACGTGTGGAAGCACCCACTAGCACACCAGGGCTGCCAGCAACGCCGGGGGGGACACAGTGTTCTTGGGGCTTGAGCCTCAGAGGGCTCCCCCCAAACCAAATGTCTCCCCAAACCAAATGTCTCCCCCCAAACCAAATGTCTCCCCAAGCCAAATGTCTCCCCAAAACAAATGTCTCCCCAAAACCAAATGTCTCCTCCCAAACCAAATGTCTCCCCAAACCAAATGTCTCNTGGGGGGGTCTCTCCCTGTGTGATGCTGGGGGGTCTCTCCCTGTGTGATGCTGGGGGGGTCTCTCCCTGTGTGATGCTGAGGGTGTCTCTCCCTGTGTGATGCTGGGGGGGTCTCTCCCTGTGTGATGTTGGGGAGTCTCTCCCTGTGTGATGCTGGTGTGGGGTCTCTTCTTGGATGATGCTGGTGGGTCCGCTTCCTGTGTGATATTTGAGGGGCCTCTTTCTCCACTTCCAACAGGAAGGCCTCCTCATTTGGGTTGCTCCGAGTTTTCTGAGTTCACTGTTGATTTCCTTCCCTTTCCCTGCTCACTTGCCTGGTTCTCTTCTATGTCGTTCATGGTGTGGCTCTCGGTCACTCAGGTGCCCTCAGGTGACCCACAGGCCTGTGAGCACTGAGGTTTTTTTCTGCACTTCCTGCTCTGCTGCTGGGAGACACTGGGGCAAGGAGGGGAAGAGCTGGTTCCTCCTGGGGCAATGGCGGCTGTTTACGGCAGGGGCTAGTGCCAACTTTGCCTCTCTGGACATGGGTGTGGTAGACCGTGGTCTGTGTGGCTGCCGAAGGCAGGAAGGCCCATCCAGGCAGCCCACAGTTCATGTCACCGCGGAGGTCCTGGTGAGCACCTCCCACCACCAGGTGCACGTGAAGCCACTGTGAGGTTAGTTCCAAATCAGCAGTCGACCAGGTTTATTTTAGAAGCTGGAGCTCATCTTAAAGGCACTGAGCTCTTTTGCTCTGAGAAGTGGAGGTTGATATGTGAGCTGGTTGTGACAGCTGGGGACAGTTTATTTTGTGGCCGTCAAGAACAATAAAGTGTAACTGAGGCCCAAAAGTATTTTTTTTCCATTTCCTAATATTTCTGCTTTCTCTGAAGATGTTATATTTGGTTGGGAAGAAAGAGCCTCTGTAGTGTGAGAATTTGTTTTTTACAAAGATTGTATCAATAAAATTTGCCTAAGAAAAGCTTTGAAATATGCAGAGCAAACTGCCAAACCCCAGGAATTTATGAAAAGGTGTGTACTTTGGCTACTGGGTTATTATGTGTTTTGGCTGCTGGGTTATTATGTGTTTTGGCTGCTGGGTTATTATGTATTTTGGCTGCTGGTTATAGCACCAGGATCGGGTTACATGGGTCTATGAACTGGATTGGGGAGGCAGCGTGTGACCCCCCGCTCAGCTCCCTCCCACCTTGCTGTGTCCCCACAGGCCACCTGCAGCCCCTCCACCTCCCACTCAGCTTCCCCACTTCATAGCTCAGTCCTCCCCACCCTGGGGCTCAGGGTCCTGCTTCTGCTGGCCTGGTCAGCGTCTCTGCTTCTAGGGTCTTCTCACAGACTGGGGAGGTCCATGGGGCCCCAGTCC
The DNA here is from genome assembly GCF_001698545.2 of Rhinopithecus bieti. NCBI lineage: Eukaryota > Metazoa > Chordata > Mammalia > Primates > Cercopithecidae > Rhinopithecus > Rhinopithecus bieti. The sequence continues at coordinate 1,514,664 of NW_016811410.1, read as the reverse complement.
TTCTGCAGAGGCCACAGCACTGGGTTCCTGTCTGTTGCACATCCTCCTGGACTCGCTCCCAGGCGGAGGGTGGCCCGGCCTCCATTGCCCTTCCTGAAAGGTTTGTTCTGGGGAGAAGGCAAGGACTAAGGCATCTCCCCTTCCGCCCCAGCACATCCTGGAGCTGGAAGCCATGCTGTATGACGCCCTGCAGCAGGAGGCCGGGGCCAAGGTGGCTGAGCTGCTGTCAGAGGAGGAGCGCGAGAAGCTCAAGGTGGCTGTGGAGCAGTGGAAACGCCAAGTTATGAGTGAGCTGCGCGAGCGGGATGCCCAGATCCTGCGAGCGTATGGAGCTGCTGCAGCTGGCTCAGCAGGTACGGGGCAGGCGGGAGTGGGACTGGGGTAAAGACCTGGCCCCGGGCCTGCACAGAGCCAGGCGGGGCGTCCCGTGGCCACATCTCCAACGACTACGCCTCTGTGGCCCCACCCTCCGGTGGCCACACCCCTCATAACACATATTCTGATGGCTACACCCTGGTAGCCGTGCCCCAATGGCCATGCCCCTCCATTGTCATGCCTTCCACACACACAGCCTTGGATGGCCACACCTTCTGATGATCATGCCCTAGAATGGCCACGCCCCCTGTTGGCCATGCCCTCTTGTGGTCACGCCCCTGATGGCCATGCCCCTGATGGCCATGCCTGTCAGTGGCAGGCACTCAGGCCAGACTGCCTCCCTCACCAGCCTTGTGTCCTGGGCATGTTGCAGAGGCCTCTGGGTGGCAGTTCCCCTCTTTTGGACCCCTGGCTACTATGTCTTTTCCATGACACCGTTTCCTGATGGCAAGGGTGTTCTCTGGGGACAGCAGCCCTGGCCTGCCTTGGCCTCAGGGCACTGTGGGACCTCAGGCCTGTTGGGTCAGTTCTGCTCTAATGGGAGATGAGGAGCCTCACAGACTGGACGACCCAGATGTGTAGGCACAGCCCAGCTCCTCCATGAGCCAGGTTGGCTGGGAGGCGGCTTTATGGATGTACTCCTTGTGAAGAACCCTCCTAGCGAAGGCTTAATTGAAATTCACATAAACAAGTGCCCTGTGTGCCAGCTGGCCGTGGGCATCGGTGGGCTAATGTTGGACATGCTCTGCTGGCTCCTCGTTAGCCTCCTGGGCCCCTTTGGTCTCTGGGGGCTCAGGGTGAGGACAGTCACCTGCAACCCCTTTGTTGCCTCAGAGGGGCTGTGGTTGGAGCTCAGATGCTTGGGGGACCCCAGGCACTGGCATCCCCCTCACCAGGAGATTCTAGGCCCAGCTCTCCTGTGACCCTCTGGCGGCCCCTTACTCTGCTGCAGTGGCATCTGGGGGGACCGGGAATGCATTCCAACCATTTCCCTGGATGTCTGGCATTGTGCTTTCTGAGCTGAAGTTGCAGGAATCAGACACATACTGTTCCCACCACAGGGAGTGTGGCATGGGGAAGGCCCTCTGCTCTCCTGCTGGAGCAGTGCAGCAAAGGCTTGTGTCCTCGTCAGGAGCCACAGCCCATGGCCATGCCAGTTGCTCTGCCACCATTTGTTACCAAGGAAATGAATGAAAATCTTGAAGGATTTGGGTTTTCCAAATACTGTGACTATTGAAGATTTTTTTCCTTTTAACCTTGCAGAGAATTAAAGAGTTAGAAGAAAGAATAGAAGCTCAGAAGAGACAAATAAAGGAACTGGAGGAAAAGGTAAAACAAATGCAGTTGGGGGTTTGCTTGTTAAGATCAAGGGAGAGGGCCACTCCCACCTGAGTCACTCAGCTCCAGGCCGTGGGGGCAGCAGACTTAGCTCCCAGCAGCGGCAGGAGGCGGCCACCTGAAGACTGGGTGGAGCTGAGCAGAAAAAGCCTGCAGGGTGGTGGCTGCAAGGGCTCTGGACCGGGAGACAGGAGCCCTGGGGTCTAGGAATGCCCCTGCCAGCGCCCAGCCATGCGACCTCAGAGGAGCCTATCCTCTTGTGGCCTCAGTTTCCCCATCTGGAGCCAATGGCCTCGGGTTCCTCTCATCACGGAAGCCTGGACTGTGTGGAAGCCTTTGATCCCTGCAGGTTCACCTTGCGCTGGTCTAAGAATCAAGTTCCCAGATCAGAAGCACCCGTTGAAGTGCAGTTAGTTTGAGGCCACACGCCAGGGCTGGGAGGGCTGTCTGGCTCTTTCTCAGGGTCCTGGCTCCAGGAGGTGTGGGGTCAGGGGTGCTCTGTCCATGCACATAACAGGCTTGGTGCTCCCCAAGTCAGGGTGAGGGGAGCACAGCAGAGTCCCTACCCTCCCGGGGATGCCTGCAGGTGTTCAGGGCAGGGCTTGTTCTCCCACGTGGGGCTGGTTCAGTGATGTCTGGGGGTGAGAGTGTTCACTCTGTTGTGATTGGTCCTGGGGCCCTGGCTCCCAACCCCCAGCCCAGAGTGAGACTTTGTGCTAAGTCTGTGCAGTGGAGCTCACTGAAGTGACCGACTCCCACCGGGGGCTGAATGAAGTGGCCAGTGGCCCCACCTTCAGCCTCGTCCTTCCGGAGTGTACAGGAGGCTGGCATTAGGACGCCCCATGGTTGGCATGTGCTGGTCCTGGCCTGAGGAACAGCCCACAGATGCTCTGCACTTGCCAGGAGACAGCAGGTCCCTCTGGACAGCAGTCACCTTCGAGGGGCCATGTGTCATCCCACATCCCACCCTAGGCCTGCCCTGCCCCTCGTAGGCAGTGACACCTAAGCCCTTCCGCTGGGCGCTCACTGCCGCCTGTGAGAATCATCATCCTGAAGAACGAGTTACTCAGGGCACAGCCTTTGAGGCCCCAGTGGACACCAGGCCACGTGTGGAAGCACCCACTAGCACACCAGGGCTGCCAGCAACGCCGGGGGGGACACAGTGTTCTTGGGGCTTGAGCCTCAGAGGGCTCCCCCCAAACCAAATGTCTCCCCCAAACCAAATGTCTCCCCCCAAACCAAATGTCTCCCCCCCAAACCAAAGGTCTGTTTCATTTTGCATCTTAACCTAAGGACGTTTGTTTGTATTAAATACTAGAAAAATGTGAGGGCTGGGCGTGGTGGCTCATGCCTGTAATTCTAGTAATTTAGGAGGCCTAGATGGGAGGATCGCTTGAGCCCAGGATTTCGAGACCAGCCTGGGTAACATAGTGAGACCCTCTCTCTAGAAAAAAATTCTTAAAAATAGCTGGGCATGGTGGCATGTGCCTATAATCTCAGTTACTCAGGGGGCTGAGGTGGGAGGATCTCCTGAGCCTGGGAGGTTGAGGCTGCAGTGAGCCACGATTACGTCACTGCACTCCAGACTGGGTGACCGACTGAGATCCTGTCTCCAAAGAAAAGAATAGGTCAGGTGTTATTTCTTAAATCTAGCTAAACAGCCCTTCATTTCCAAGCTATGCCCCACTGCCCGATTTTCTCTCGTGTCCAGATGGGCCTGGCTCCCGACCCCCAGCCCAGAGTGAGGCTGTGTGTGCTTTGTCTACTCAGGGTTCTGGTTGTACTTTGCTGCCTGTGGTGGGACTGAGACCACAGTATTGTCACAGGCCTGCTTTTGTTTGCTGGGCAACTGGAATGTTTTTCAATACAACTTTCACCATTATTATTACCCCATTGGTGCTCTCACCGAGAATTCCTGCAGCAGGTCTCAGCGATGGGTGTCACTTCAGGGAGGAGGAGTCCCCGGGAGGCTGGCCTTGTGCTGCTGGGGACACGCTGGGTGTGGGGTCCCCGACCAGCACCCACCACCCAAGTCTGCATGGTGCAGGGTCCCTTAGCGTGTTCCTAGGGGTGGCGGCAGCACCCCTCAGCCCGGGGGATTTGGGCAGCATCCCTCCCTCGGCAGTCCTAAATGGAGCCCTCTCCTCCCTGCCAACAGCTCTGTCTTCAGTCTGTAATCACGTGTATTTCTTGCCAGAAGCACTACCAACTCTTTTTTCTCTTTCTTTCCTTCCGTGTCTCCATCCTCCCCTTTCCGTTTCAGTTTTTATTTTTGTTCTTATTTTTCTCCTTAGCTTTCATTCTCTGGTCATAGTCCATCTTGGCACCCTAACGTGGTGAGTATTTCATTGGCGGGGCCTGGCAGGGGTCCCGCTCTGCTTCCCGGAAGACACCTCGGCCCCTGCCCTGCCAGGGAGCTGCCCCCCTGCCATTTGATGAACCAGAAGGCGATGGCCCAGCATCCCCAAAAGGGTCGTTAGAAAGCCACCTGCGTCCTTCAACACTGGAAGTCCCTCCCTGGGGGTCAGGCCCAGAGTCTTCCACTGTAGAGGCTGCAAGGTGCTCACCTTTCCTGAGAGGGAAGGAGAGCAGGGTCCACCCCCCCAACCCAGTGTAGCAGAAATGTGCAGGACCCTCTCTAGGTGGTCTTTCTGCTTCGGTGGCACTAGGCAGCAGGCCCTGGGGGCAGACACAGTGGTTCTGTGATTCATCCTCATTCTTTTTTGGATGCTGCTGAGTACAGGCTTGGGTGGTGCTGGAGATTCAGCCAGGAGGGCTGGGTCTCCCTGCCAGGCTGGAACGGCCTAGGCCGGGATAGCTGGAGTCTGCGGGTCACGGCTGCTGCTGCTGCTACCATGGCACCCGCCAGCATAAATGTCTGCCTCCTTCCAAACTGGAAGGGGGGCAAATAGGACGTCACATCATCGTTCACCTCGGTCACCTCGGTCCTCGAGTCCCCACCCTTCATCAGGTCCCAAGAGGAGCTTCCCTGGGGGCAGGGATCTTCCTCTCCACACAGCCCCTCGCCCCTCACCCCTCATCCCTCACCCCTCACCCCTCACCCCGGCCGAGCGGACCCTCCCTGATATCCTCTGCACGCAGTCCCTCGCCCCTCGCCCCTCACCCCTCATTCTGGCCGAGCGGAGCCTCGCTGACTCTGCACTCTACGTTTCTTTTCTTACAGCCCCACGTTGAATCGGACCCTTTTCCTCCAGTGGGACCTGAGGGCAGGGACAAAACGGGACATCGCGTCTCCATCCTGAAGACCCAGGGGGACTTGGTCTCTGCACGCCCGTCCCGTGGAGGAAGAGTGAGAAGGGGCAGCATGTGCAGCGCAAGCTGCCGTCCACGTGGGATGCGCCAGGACTAGAACTGGCTCTGCCAAATTCTCAGGGGCTTCTCTGGGAGAGGCCCGGCCTTGGCTGCTGGACCCTGGTCCCTCCTACCGGACGGCAGTCCCCATCCCAGTTCCAGGGATGTGCAGCATTCCCTGCCAAGCAGGGGTGAGAAGTGCTTCTGTGCGAAGCACCAGCCTCGGGTCCTCTCCCCTCTCTTGGTCCTCACGGTAGTTACCACCGGTGTCTGGAGGAAGATTTTCAGAAACGACAGAGGCATGGCCCAATGACAAGATGAAGGCTGTGACTGCGCCGCCTGGATGGTGACCTTCATTCAAGGAGGCTCCCTGGATGGTCCTGGGAGGGCTCCCTGACACCTCAGTGGCCCCTCCAATGCTGCAATGTGTTGCTGGGGTCCTGAACACCCGCTGGCCAACAGACCCACCCCCACCCTCCTTCATCGTCATCTCTGTGGGGACAGACAAGAGCCGTGGCCGCCGTGGGCCACGGGGTGCCCTCAACCCTCTGCCTTCCTACCCAGCCTGAGACAGGAAGGCCACCAGCTGGGAGCACCACGGGACTGATCCAAGGAAGACGTGGGGAGCGTGGTGACAGGAGATGGGACGAGGGGGCAGAGCCAGCTGGAACATGGATGCCAGAGGCTGCCTCCGTAGTGCATCTCCAGAAGTCACAGAGGCCCTGAGCGCCCAGAGCTACCTGAGCCACCTGGCCTGGAAGCCCCTGCGCAGGCCAGACCTGCAGGCCATGGACCCCAGCAGGAACCGAAGCCTCACCCCAAGCCTTCGCACACAAGGAGCAGCCCAGGTGAGGGACGGCGGACGCACCTGTGGCTCTGCTGGCGCAAGAAGGGAACCGTGGTCCAAGAAGCTGACAGGTAAGGGCTGCCGTCTGTCCACAGGGACGGCCTTTCCCTCCCGCCCTGTGTGGTGACCCTGCACAAGCTGACACACCCCCTTCCTGGCCTGCTAATTCTGCTTAGAGAACTCAGCCCCGTTTGAGATGAGAATTAAATTTGCTGGCGCACCCTCCCTGCGAGGTGAGCCCCAGCTTCTCCTGCACGCCTCTGTGTCCCAGTCTGCACATGTGTGGCTCTGCCAGCCCCTCCACTGCTGACCGTCAAGATCACCTCTCCCGCCACGCATGGGACAGGGTCTGGGGGCTCGTGTGGACTGTGGCCTGAGCCGTTGCTGGGGGCAGGGTCTGCAGACACGGTGCCCCACAGGGACCTGGCATCTGGCACAGCTGACCCTCCTCCCACTTGCAGGAAGAGGCTTGCAGAAAAGGGAGAAACCCTGTAGGTGCATCGAGGCTGCTTTCCAAGTGCACCCCCCTCCGCTGCTCCCATGCACCTGACCGTGAGCGCCGTCCCTCACTCGGACCCAGCACCTGAGGTGTCCACTCTGGGGAGGCGACTCTGGTTGCTCCCAGCAGGGAAGGAGGTCAGGACTGGGCGGGGCTCGCTCCACCATGGAGCTTTCCTTGCCAGCGGGGTTCCCCATGGGAGAGTTTGAAGATCCGTCGTGTCTGTGGGGCTCTGGGGCAGGGTGAGCCGGTTCTTGGGGAGGCAGTGGCAGCCCCATGGGGGGCCACCCAGAAAGCGCTCCACCTTCCCCACCTCTGACCCACACCTATAGGGTCCAGCCCTATGGGGCTTAGCAGGTGTTCTCCCTGTGTGTGGAGATGAGAGATTGTAAGAAATAAAGACACAAGACAAAGAGATAAAGAGAAAACAGCTGGGCCCGGGGGACCACTACCACCAAGACGTGGAGACCGGCAGTGGCCCTGAGCGGCTGGGCGCGCTGATACTTAGTGCATACAAGACAAGGGGGCAGGGTAAGGAGGGTGGATCTTCTAAGTGATTGACAAGGTGAAGCAAATCATGTGATGACAGGACAGGGGGCCCTTCCCTCTTAGGTAGCCTAAGCAGAGGGAAGGCAGCATACGTCAGCGTTTTCTTCTCTGCACTTGTAAGAAAGATCAAAGACTTTAAGACTTTCACTATGTCTTCTACTGCTGTCTTCTACAAACTTCAAAGAGGAACCAGGAGTACGGGAGGAACATGAAAGTGGACAAGGAGCGTGACCGTTGAAGCACAGCACCACAGGGAGGGGTTTAGGCTGCCAGATGACTGTGGGTAGACCTGGATAATATCCAGCCTTCCACAAGAAGCTGGTGGAGCAGAGTGTTCCCCGACTCCTCCAAGGAAAGGAGACTCCCTTTCACCGTCTGCTAAGTAACGGTGCCTTCCCAGACACTGGCGTTACCGCTTGACCAAGGAGCCCTCAAGCGGCCCTTATGCGGGCGTGACAGAAGGCTCACCTTCTGTCACTTCTCACAATGTCCCTTCAGCACCTGACCCTATGCCCGCCGGTTAGTCCTAGGTTATATTAGTAATACAACGAAGAGTCATATTAAAAGCCGATGATTAATGGTTTATAATAATGATTGATAATTGTCCATGATCATCTTTATATCTAATTTGTGTTATGACTATTCTTATTCTAACTATTTTCTTTATTATACTGAAACAGTTTGTGCCTTCAGTCTCTTGCCTTGGCACCTGGGTAGTCCTCCACCCACACAAACCCTGTCCGAGAGCCAGCTGTGTCTCCTGCAGTGGGCAGCGGCCATGGGCTACAGGCACTGTTGTTCCTGGGAGATGCTCCCCTGCATAGAAAATGGGAGGGGGAGGAGGAGGTGTGACCACCACCCTCGACTCAGGAGGGGGCAGCGGCTCCATCTTCACCCTCGACTCAGGAGGGGGCAGTGGCTCTGTCTTCACCCTCAACTCAGGAGGGGCAGTAGCGAGGAGGAGGTACGAGGCGGGCAGCGGCTCCATCTTGCAGGTCCCCTGGGGTGCGTTCTCCAGATGCATTGTGGATAAGGCGTTGTCCTTGTGTGGGTCGGGACCTGGGTACCAAGCAGAATCTGGCTCCTGTGTCCCCCAAGTGCGCCCAGGCACAGCCTCAGGCCAGAAAGTTCTCTGCAGAGGTTCATTCTAAAAGGTGTGGGAGGTCAACAGCCCCAGCCTTGTCCAAGGACACCCGCTGCTTGGCACAGGAGGGCACTACAGGCCCACCAGCCCTCAGGACACGGCTCCCACATCCCCAGGGACTTCTGGTCCCACAGCAAAAGCTGGAGCTCCAAGCAGCGCATCTCTAATTGTGCGGCAAGGACAGCACAGCTAGAGGTCGGGAGCTCCACTGCCTCCAGGGTCCCCCGAGGGTGGTGGGGGCCAGTGAACGCCCCACAGCGCAGCGACACACACGGTGTGGACATACGCACATCCCCGCGGAGGCTTCCCGGCTACGTCACTCCCACCCCCTGAGGACCAGGCCTCACAGCAGGGGCAGGTGGACCATCCAGGCCATGCTGAGCCCCAAGCAGTTCCCCACAACAGGTCACAGAGAGGACCCCGGGCTAGGAGAGGGGGGCCTGGAGAGCAGGGTCCCCCCACAGCCGCCCTCGATGACATCTGGGACTTGGACATGAATGGACGACGTCCCTGGATGGAGCCATTTCCTGGGTACTGGAGCTGGAGGTGACTCAGGGCTTCTCCTGCTCCCAGTGTGTGCCTGTGGGGCGGTCAGAGTAGACAGGCCACACTGTCATCAGGGAAGGGCAGCCGGCCAGCAATGGGCAGACTGTGCCTCAGGCCCGTGGGCACAGTGGGGACAGAGGTGGGCAGGTGCTTCTCCACTTGGGGGCTGACAAGCTACAGGCACATCGTGGACAAGGCGTCTGTACGGGTCCGCACAGAAGACTGCTCTCCTCGGCCAGTCCCGCCAGCCTCCCAGGATCAGGGAGCGAGCCTCGAACACTAGACCCGGCAGGAAAACATGCGTGAGCCAATGGGCCCCAAGCCGTCGCGTGGCACCAGGCAGAGACCTCCGCCCCAGATGCTCCCCCAGGGCTGTCACCCAACCCTGCAACTACCCCGAGGGGTGGGGAGAGCTGTGAGCGGAAACCTGTCCTGCCCGGAGCGCCAGAAGCCATGTCCTCTTCAGCTTGTTCAGTCCAGTGAGGAGAGGAGGGCGATGCCTGCGCAGGCTCCCTTGGGGGAAGCTACAGAGCGGGGGCATTGGGCCGAGGCCACCAGCCCACAGGGCTCCTCTGAAGTGAGGCGGCCGTCATCCCCTCGGGATCCTCTCCCACCGTGTCTGGTCCGAGCGTGCAGTGTCCAGCGTGAGTTTGAAGGGTGTCACGAAAGAGCTACTACCTAAATTTGCAGCCAGCAAGGGGCTTTTGTGCCCTAGTCCCCACTCCCAGCCCTAGACCACCAACCCCACACCCATAAGAAGCAGAGGGCCCCTCACCCACAGCCCAGCAGGTGCACTGTGTGCCCTGCCCTATGGGAGAGGAATCGCGACAATGTCTGATCGAGCGTATTTTTGCACAGTAAATGAGACACGAGATGTTACTGTGCTGTCTCAGTGAGCGTATCCCTTCTCTCCAATTAGCTTTTTTCCCCAACTTTTTATTTTGAAATAATGTTAGACTTAAAATTGCACAAATTGTGTAGAGAGTCCTGTGTACCCTTCAGCCTGCTTCCCCTGATGTTCCTGTCTTTTCTTTTCTTTTCTTTGAGATGGAGTCTTGCTCTGTCACCAGGCTAGAGTGCATTGGCACGATCTTGGCTCACCGCAACCTCCTCCTCCTGGGTTCAAGCAATTCACCTGCCTCAGCCTCCCAAGTGGCTGGGATTACAGGCAGGCGCCTGCCAGCATGCCTGGCTAATTTTTGTGTTTTTAGTTGAGATGGGGTTTCACCATGTTAGCCAGGATGGTCTCGAACTCCTGATCTCATGATCTGCCTGCCTCGGCCTCCCAAAGTGCTGGGATTACAGGTATGAGCCACTGCGTTCAGCCTGTCCCTATCTTACATAATCATGATACACTTTCAAAACTTTGCCACAACCTGGGTTCTGGTTTCTGGTTTCTCCAGGTTTCCGCCTGGCAAATGCTTCTTTCTGTTCCAGGATCCCACATTGCATTCACTCATCCTGTCTCTGTAGTGCCTGCCGTCAGTGATAGCTTTTTAGTTCTTCCTCATCACTCTTGGCCTTGATGCTTGGATAAGAACTAGCGGGCTATTTTGTAGGTTCCTCAGGAGGATCTGCCTGGCCTGTGGTTCTGTGGAGGTAACGCATCTGGGGGGAATGCCCCAGGAGTGACGGACCCTAAGTACCACACCAGGGTGCCCGAGGTGGGCGTATTTCATCACTGATGCCATAACCTTGATCACTTGGCTAAGGGGGTGTCTGCCAGGGTCTCCACTGAGAAGGAGCCCTGTGTAATTTATGTGTGCACTGGGGGAGATTCGCCGAGACTGGAAAGACCACATTTCTCCGTGAACGTTGCCTGGATCTCCACACCCGTTGGTGGATCTTCCCTGCAGCACTTCTTCCTGTGGGGACGTCCTCTCCGCCTTCCTCCTATTTCATTGGTTAGAATTTTCCTATAGAGAAGACCTGCCCCTTTTCTCCTATTTCTTTGCCTGTGTATCGCACTGTGTGCATCCGGCCATTCAGTCTGTCCCTGGGTCATGGCCCAGTGAGGCTGTTAATGTCTCCTCACCCAGAGGCTGCCGCAGAGCCTCCAGGCCTCCTCCAGGCTGGCACCCTGCAGAGCACTCTCTTTCTCTCTGACCCCACAAGGCGGGGTCCGTAACTCCTTCCCCAAGGAGCTCTGGCTTCTGTGTTGGAGAGCAGTGTTCAGAAACCAAGGTCTCTGGACCAGGGTGTGCTTGTTGCTACTGGGGTGACAGTATTTCCAGGTCCTCTCAGAGACAGCCTGGAAATACGTGTGCAAACCAACCTGTGCACACCCACATACCTGTGCTTCCCTCCTTCCCTCTCTCTCTTTCCCTCTCTCTCTCTCCTTCCCCCCCCTCTCCTTCCCCCTCTCTCTCCTTCCCTCTCTCTCTCTCTCCTTCTCTCTCTCTCTCCTTCCGTCTCTCTCTCTCCTTCCCTCTCTCTCTCCTCCCACTCTCTCTCTCCCTCCTCCCGCTCTCTCTCCCTCCTCCCGCTCTCTCTCTCTCCTCCTGCTCTCTCTCCTTCCCTCTCTCTCCCCCTCCCTCTCTCTCTCCTTCCATCTCTCCCTCCCTCTCTCTCCTTCCCTCTCTCTCTCCTTCCCTCTCTCCCCCTCCCTCCCTCCCTCCCTCTCTCTCTCTCCTTCTCTCCCTCCCTCCCTCTCTCTCCTTCTCTCCCTCCCTCCCTCTCTCTCCCTCTCTCCCTCCCTCCCTC
>NW_016811410.1:1479700-1502821 GCF_001698545.2 Rhinopithecus bieti | reverse complement strand
CTCCTTCCCCCTCTCCCTCCCTCCCTCTCTCTCCTTCCCCTGTCTCTCATCGTCTACCTACCTACCTATCTAATGCTGTTATGAAACCACAAGTCCGTGGTGATGCCTCCAATTCTAGGTCAACGGTGTGTGGTTCTTCCCAGCCGTGCTCTTCTTGTGTGTCATGTTGGTGGTAACAGACACTTGGCGCTCACTGTCTGAGATGTACCTGTTCCTCTGTTCAGCCCTGGCATACACCTGTGTCACCTCAGGATGACCCAGACCCTGCAGGAAACAGATGCCCCAGCTGGAGCACAGTTCCTTTCCCCCAGCCTCACGGTGTCCACACACAACACTGTTTTCCAAACGACTCAGGTGGGTTCTTTTCTTACCCTCCCTCCCCAGGGCTGTTCGTTTGTAACACGGCCAGGTGCCTTTGTACGTATGGGTACTTCATTCGTGTTCCTTCACGTATTCACATGTTTTTGAAAAAATGTACATGTAGTACAATTGACTGGTATGCTTGTGGTGGTGTGTGGCCTGTGGTATGTTCATGGTGGTGCATTTTGTGGTGGTGTGTGGTGTGTCTGTGGTGGTCTCTGCTGTGCTTGTGGTGGTGTGTCTGCGGTGTGTGTGGTGTGTCTGTGATGGCTTTCTGGGTTGTGGCCCATGCATAGCACATGCATCCACTACCCCAGCCCCAACACAGACCATCCCATCCCCGAGCTGCTCCCCAAGCTGCCTCCTGCTGCCTGTGCAGTGGCCCCTCCCTGGCAGCCCTGAGCCGTTTCTCATCGTGTCCGTTTTGCCACTTCCACATCAGGTAAATAGAGTCACGTAGTGCAGCTTTGGGGATCTGGCTGTGTTTATGTTCAGCAAAACCCACGTAAGATTCCTTGTGCTGTGTGGCTCCGTGGGTTCTCCTTCTGTTCCCGAATAGAATCCCCTCGGGGGAAAGGAACACAGTGCACCAGGGCCTTGTTGAAGGACGTCAGGGTGGTTTCCAGTTTGGGGCAAATATGAACAAAACTGCTCTAATGTGTGTACAGGTTTTTTCATGAAAGCAAGTTTTCCTTTCTCTTGGATAAATACCTAGGACTGGGTCTGCTGGATTACATGGCGAGTGCGTGCTTACTTTTATAAGTAACTGTTGTCCAGAGTGGCTGTTCCGTTTTGCATTTCCACCGGCGCTGGGAGGGTTCCCGTTGCCCCCCACACAACGTCTTCACATGGTTAGGCTGGTTCTCCTTATTTGGTCGCTTCCAATAGAGGGGGAGTGACATCTTATGTGGGGTTTCATTTGCATTTCGCTGCTGACTCATGACGTTGAGCATCTTTTTGTGTGTTGATTTTCCATCCGTATACCTTCTTTGGTGAAATGTCTGTTCAGATCATTTGCCCATTTTTGAATTGGGTTGTTTACTTTGTTATTCTGAGTTTTGAGAGCTTCTTCCTCTATTCTGGATACATGCCATTATCAGATACACCATTGAAAAGTATTTCTTCCAGTCTCTTTCGTCTTTTCATTCTCTTGAGTGTCATTTAAAGGGCAGAAGTTCTTAATTTTGATGAAGTCTAATTTATCTACTTCTAAAAAATGAATTGTGGTTTTTGATGTTAGAACTAAGAAAAACTTACCTAACTCAAAGTCACAAATATTTGCTCCCATTTCCTTCTAGAATCTGTGGTTTTATGTCTTAAATTTAAAATGCCTGCGATTCACTTTGAGTTAACTTTGCACCTGCGGCTCGGTCCGGATTGAAGTTCATTGTTTGCATGTGAATGTCCACACAAGAACGTCCTTGTCTCCTTCCACCCCATGGTCAATAACTCCTCCTTTTTATTATGAAAGTCCCTTCTGCTTGGCTCTGTGGTCAGCGCCGTCCTGGCTGAGGTGTCCACCCTACTCTGCTACCACAAGATGGGAGAGCAGGGCTGCTGGGGGGGTCCCTTGAGCTGGCAGAGCCAGCGTGTCTGGTCCCCATTTGACCCCAGGATGGGCTGGATCTCTAGGGCCTGGGCCTGGGTCAGCTCAGGGTCTGGAAGATTGAGGTGTGTTGATGAACTGTCAGCAGGTTCAGATTTACAGCTTCTGCGGAGCAGGTGCCTGAATGCCAACGAGCAGCCCTGCTGTTCTGAGCTGGGCCACAGACTGCTTCCGCCAGGCTGCTGCTGGAGATGATGTCTGTCTGTCATCTTAAAACCCAGGGATTTTAAAAGGCTGCCCCTGTTCAGAATGTATCCAGTTCATGGGCATCGTGCATGATGGAGCAGGAGCCGTCACTTAAAAGAAATCTGTAATGCTCTGCATCGTAGCCCGGTGAAATTGTTTTCTTACTGAATTTGTCTATATTGTTAAAAGAAAGAGAAACAAAAGGTGAGGTGTTTAGAAACAGCTCACCCAAGTGTGAACAATTAGTCCTTTGGGGCTGTCCCCTCCCAGGGCATTGCTGAGCTGGGGGAAGCTCCCCTCCCTGAGTACGGCCCAAGCACTGCCTGTCTCTCTTGGAAGCAGAGGCTGCAGACCCCCATCGGGGGCGGAGTCTTCCAGGTGCCCCGCCATGCTCCCTGCAGGATCTGCCCCCCAGCAACTGCTCGTTAGGGCAGCTTCATCAGCCAGGGCTCCAGCCCCAAGAGTGAATGGGGAGGGCTCCGCCCTGGGGTCAGCCGTGTGCTTGTCTGGTGGCAGAAGCAGCTCCTGTGCAGCCTCCAGCTCACAGGCACCCATGGGGTCACTTTGCATTTGCATGGCAGGACCAGCGGGAGGGCTCCTGCCTGCAGCTCCTGCCTGGTCCCCACATCCTAAGCATAGCATTGTCCTCATGTTTCTTGGTGCACAGCATGGTCTTGGTCCTGGTGCTGGTGTGTGCCTCGCTCTTGTTGCTGGTCTACAGCAGCCTGCTTGCTCATTCTGTGGCTCTGCCATGCAAAACAAACACTGACCTCTGACCTTGTGGTCCATCCCATCCCCTCCCCATGAGGGCTTTGTGCAGCGCTTTGTAGCAGACACATTTCCAAAAGGCAGACTCTCTAATTGTGTTTGAAATCTTTGTTAAAAGGCGTCCTTTGGGTGTTTGTGCTTGGAGTCATTGTGCAGGGATTCACCCATGTGCACCCTCCAATCTGCGAGCTCGTGCTGGGGCTTTACCTCCCCTCCGGTGGACATTTGGTTATTTCCAGGCCTCTGCTTGTTACGAGTGCTGCTGCTTGAACCTTCCTGTGGAGTCTCCTGACGTGCTGGTGCTGCTCCCAGGCTACTCCTGGGTCACATTGGGAGTCAGAATCTGCAACTTTGGGAGTTGATACCAACCTCTTATCTGGTTCCTGTTGGCTTTGGAGCTGTTTTTCTTTGCTTTTTGTTTAGAATCTTTCTGTTTTTACCAAGAGCAAAGATGTTTCTCAAATGTCACTGGGTGATTTGCACAAAATCTCGAAACTGAACAACTGACTTGAAACCAGGGGTCCCCCTCCCCCTTTATTGCTCTATTGTCTAATTTATTCTTTTCAGTCAGCAGCTTACAGCCTGCGGGCCAGCTGTCTTGCAATCTCTAATGCAACCATCTTGGTTAAAGCAATAATGGATCCTTTTACTAGGCTGGCCATGGGGCTGTTAATAAGGGATGTCATTATTAGAGAAGCTGATGTCAGAAAGGGTAGCTGGGCATCGCTGTGGAGGCCTGTGAGAGCAGCTGCACCACCAGATAGAAAATGAAACCAGGAACCCGTGGAGAATAGGGAGAAAGTGTGCGCACGGGTGTGTGTGCGCATGCCAGTGCGTGGGGGGAGTGTGCCTGTGCATTTGGTCTTGGTGTGTATACACTTGCTCCTGTGCCCTGGGCAGTGTGCGTGTGTGTGGACACTGTGCATTTGGTTGTGGTGTGTGTGCACCTGCTCCTGTGCACCCACTTCACTGTCCTACCTGCCACCTGCACCATCAAAGTGGCTTCTGCCTTTATTATTTATTAGGGAGCTCTAGAGCCAAAATCAGCAGGAGGTTGACCCGGAGCAGAACACCACATGCCTGAGGACTGTCCCAGGATGGGAGGACTATCCCAGCATCCGTGTGGGCCACATGGGGCTCCTCTGTGGTGGCTGGGGAAAGGATGACCTCAGAGGTGGCTCTGGGCAGACAGAGTTGGTAACAGCACTGGTCCCCTCTGTAGGGTTGAGAGAGACCCCATGAAGTGGGTGGAGGAGGAGGCTAAGCCTGTATCTGGGTAAGGTCTATTTCATATTTTCCCCAAATCAGAACTTCAAGAAAAAAGTACCTTGACCGTGAGCAGATTTAGTGGTTGCCATTTGTTTCTGTTTGGTTTGAAAATATTTGGCTAAAGTTTCTCAGACAAAAGAGCATATGGGGAAAGGTCCTGTGCTCGGCCCTTGCTCCTTGTCCTGTCAGCTGGGAATCTGTGTATTTGTGGGGCAGTGTTGGGGAACAGAGCAAGGATCCAGGCTGCAGGGTCTCACCACCTCCCAAGCGGCTCACCCTGTGTGAGAACCCTGGGGTTGCTTGTCTTATGCACACTTTTGGAAACTGAGGCTGTAGGTCCTGAGCCTTCCAGTGGCATTCATCATCTGATGAATTCTGAAGCAAGCAGAGGTCGGGACCCCAGGAAGGTTCTTATCTTCCTTGCCAACTGTGTTATGTTTCCAAACAGTTGAGATCCCAGTGGAAATTTCCAGCACACACACAGACGGCAGGGGCCTGTTCCTCGGGCTCTGTTTTGACATCAATCAGAATGCTGTTTCCTGATCCATATGCACGACTGTCTGCACGTGGTACCCATGGTGTTATTGATAAGGGTTCTGCCTCTGCGGCTTTTAGCGAGGTTCTGGTGCCTTCGTGCCTGTGGGGCTGGGGGCCCCCACCTGCAGAAGTGCCCTGTGCCAGCCCCGGGTAGTGCCCCAGGCATGCTGCCATCTCCTGTCCCTGTTGCAGCCCTTGGCACTGTCCAATGAGCCAAGTTCATGATTGTGGTCATCACCTTGTTCCTATGCTTCATCAGCCATCCTTACCACAGCCCAAGATAAAATTACCCAGGCTTTCCCCTCCAGGGCGAAGGGCAGGAGCCCTCAGTGCTCATCCTCCGCCAGCATCATGCATGGCCACGGGGCACTGGGTAGTGTCCATGGGTGTGCACACTGTGCATTTGGTTGTGGTGTGTATACACTTGCTCCTGTGCACTGGATAGTGTCCATGTGTGTGCATGGACATTGTCGATGGGACTCTTGAGCTCCCCGGGCTGTGAGCTGGTTGGGGCCCCATCTGCACTATGCCTGAGCTCCCCACATCCTGCCTCTCTCCTGTCACTCGAAGCTCAGCCACCCGAGAAGCACTTTCCTGCCCCTCCCTGAAAACTGGGAGCTCTTGGGATGAGGGTTGCCTGGGTTTCTCCCGTGGAACCCGTGCTGTGGCACTGATACACTCAAGTAAATATTTGCCATGTGAATAGCCAAGTAGGTAAAAGAATGCGCTCCGTGAAGGTAATTCGCAGCCCCATGTCCCCCCATCCCCCACACTTCCAGGCAACAGTGGAAGCAGATGTTCTGGGGGCCCCCAAGACCACCTGCATGTCTGGGGACTCACTGGGATTCACAGGACTCAGCACACAGTCACACCACAGCAGAGCCACACCACAGCAAAGCCACACCACGGCAGGGTTACACCACGCAGGGCCCCACCACGGCAGAGTCACACCACAACAACCACACCATGGCACAGCCACACCATGATCGCAGCCCTATAATCAGGAGGTGTGGCTGGATCTGCAAGGGAAGCATTCACAGGCACAGCCTGGAGAGGCCTGTGAGCAGACTTACTATGCTCTCTCCCCTCCCATACTCTTCCCCACTGCGAGGTGCACATGGGGCACACACTCCCTCCAACAGCAAAACACAGCCCCACGTATGCAGTGTTTCTGCTTAGGGAATTCCAGCTAAGACCCAAAATTCATGATTTTGATTGGGGGACTACTCAGTTGTGCACCCCCTGCCCACTAACATGCCAGGCCCTCAAAAGAAAGGCCAGTGTTTGCCATGAATCACATTGTTTGCACAAATGGTCTAGGCAGGAACTTCCTCACTAAAGGAATGCTTCAAAGCCAAGTTCCCAGATGCCGGCCCTTGCAAGCAGGCACTTCTGCAGCTAGCAGCCTCAGGCCTGTCCACAGAGACACTCTTGAGTGAGGACTTTGGGGTGCCAGAGCTTGCATGGGGGAATTAAGGAGCCCCATGGAGCCACAGAGACCAAGGCCAGACCCATGGGTGGCCGCCTCCCACTTGTCCTGTGCCTGACATGGCTCCCGCTTGGATGAGGTCCTCAGCTGACTGAGGGACAGTGGCCAGAAAGGGGAGGGAGGGTGGGAGGGAGAAGACCACATCCCCCAGAAGAGATAGGGTGGGGCGGAAGGGATTTGGGAGGACTGCACACCTAGAAGCAGAATGATATGTGTGTGTGTGTGTGTGTGTGTATCATGTGTGAATGCATGTGCTGTGTGTGAGTGGCGTGTTGTGTATGCATGCATATATTGTGTGCATGTGTGTGCTGTGTGTGAGTGGTGTCTTTGGGCATGTGCATGTATGTGTTGTGCACTGTATGTGCATGTGCATGTGTATTGCATTGTGTGTACACATGTACAGTGCATGTGTGCGTATTGTGTGGGCATATATGTGCAGTGTGTTGAGTGTACATGCATGTGCAGTGTGTATGTGCCGTTTGTGCATGTGCATGTATGTGTGTTGTGCATTGTGTGTACATGCACATGCAGTGTGTGTGTGTGAGTGGTATGTTGCAGCCATGGATGGGGCAGAAAGTCTCCTGTTCTGGAAATAGGGTAGTGAGTGAGCGTGTTGACAATGGAGAGCACCAGCTGGCTCTGGAGCGGGATCGAGTGACCACAGGAAACCAAACACTCTGGTCTTGTCCCTTCAGTTTGGGGAGGGAGTTTTTAAAATTCTGCATAATATTTTCAACAAGACCTCTGTTCTCTATTTGCATGTGCATAGTTCATACCCCAGGCAGTTGATCCCATAATTCAGAGAGGCATTGATGGGGTGGGAGTGTTACTAGGTAGATGTCTGGATCCCTGGCCCTGCTCAGCCTGGAAGTGTCACCGAGGGAAATCCCTATTTTACATGGGGCTTCAGCTTTTCCATCTGTAAAATATGAGGGCTGGACTGGCAGGTCCCCTTCCTCCTGTACCTTCTAGAGATCGATGGTTCCACCACAACCTATTTAGAAATGAACCTGATTAAAGGCACAAAGAACAAGGTACTATGTTAACTGCAGCAGAGATTTCAGCTGTAACGCTTAATACGGGAAGAAGTAAACGTGTGTGTCATTTGACTACATTTATTTTTCATTCTGTTTGAGGTAATATCTTACTTAGAAGTTAGGTTAAAAAAATCAAAAACTAAAAAGCTCTTCAGACCTCTCCTAGATTAGAAAACCATGGTGTCTCTACTGCTGGGCCCTCTGCCTCTGTCCCAGCGTGCTCTCTCCCCCGCCCCTCAGCTCACGTGGCCTCCCACCCAATGCTTCTCTGCCCCAGGGACTGATCCGGGGCCTGCCCTTGTGAAAAGCAGCTCCTTCATAACTTCTTCAAAAACATTAAAAAATTGAAAGGTAATAAACAATGTGAACCTAGCAGAGGCCCACTTTCTAAGTAATGAGTAAAGTTGGGTAGAAACCGGGCCGCTGGCCCAGACATGGTGAGAAAGATCCAAGGTCACTTCTGTAGGGGCTTTATGGGGAGCATGGACTCATCTTCCTGAGAGTGTGGCCTTCAGCGTGGACCGGGTGCGTATCCCGGGCTGGAGGCTCAGGATGTGGTGCTGTAGCTGGTGCTGGACCCATGAGGGCAGTGCCTGCCATTGGCTCAAGGACTGTCCTGTGTAGAGCCAGTGCCTGGTCAAGGCCCCAACTGCCTTGAGTGCTGACTCGTGGTGCCCACATTCCCCATGTCATCGCACTGAATGGTGTTTTCTTCACTCTTTTTCAGAGAGGAAGCAGTGCATTGGTGAAGGCAACGTTAGGTGTGATTTCCATTCCTGCTGGGAGATGCAGGCCATAGCCCGGGAGCTTCGTCCAGCCTGTGGATGGAGCCTGACTGCTTGCAGATGGAACTTCTGTGTCCTCCCACCCTTGGTGGTCTAAGGTTATTGCTCTCAGAGCTGAATTGACAGGAGGTGTGTGTGTGCACACTCACTTGTGTGCACATGCCTGCGTTTATGTGTGTTTTCACTCAACCAGAAGAGCAATTCATGGGATTTAGCCATTTTGAGGCACCTAGAAGTTGAGGCAGTTAGATGCGCAGCCAGGTGTGAATGTAATGTGCACCATTGTATAAAGGAGGTGACTCAGTTGCTGCAGGGAGGATTGGGTTGTCTGGAAGTATTAGTTCATTTTATATTTGTGTCAGAAGAAATGTCTGACTTTGGGGCAGATGACATAGTGGCTGCGGACCAGGCATGGTTCCCTAGGTTGAAATCAGGGAAAAGCTAATACTGTCAGACAGGTATGCTCTTTCTTTGGTGGCTGCAGGGTTTCTGCTGGAAAATGCACTATTAATCAGCACTTGTCCAAGAAAGACCCATCCGTTTCTGTTGTCATTCAAGCCACAGTTCCTGATTTACTCAGACAAGATACGGGGCCAGTTCAATGTCTCTAGCTGAGCCTGACCTTGGGGTTTGCGTCTCAAGTCTGAAATCTTGTTCAGTCCTCTGTGCATAGTTTTGTCTCATTTTAATGACTGCATCTTCTTGGTACATTTATTATACTCAGAACTGAATGGCACACAATAGCCTTGTGTTAATAAAAGCTACCGTGGCGCTATGGGTGAACTGCTGGGTTGAAGTCCGATGGACTCTATGATGCAGGTATCCAGAAATATGTTGTAACTCTACCTGCCTCCCTGCCAACCTGGCCTCCTCCTCTGGGGGAGCTCCTGGCATGGTCCCAGTGTTGACCTGCATGGGAACAACAGCTGCATGGGCCAACTGTTTTGGATCTAAAGATGTGCAGTGAAACTCAGATTCACATCCCTCATGTTTATTTGGGTCATCATAGTTTTGCATGTTGTATATATGTCTGGAGCACTTCATACACCTCTGTCCACCACAGACACTCTTAATCACAGTTCTGTAATAATAAGGCAAACTATACAGCAAAGAGAAGCATGTAAATATGTACCAATTCTTATGAAGTTGTAATTGTTTATATGTAAAACGTATGTATATAGGAAAGGGAGAAGGTGCAAGGAATGTGCTGAATAACATCCAAACTGCATTACATCCCTGTCCCATTCCTGAAAGCTCACATCTAGTTGGAGCGTCAGTTCCTCTCCTTAGATATCATTGTTCTCACTCTTCTATCATAGGCACCTTCTTTACATCTGATTACAATATCCAGCATTTCAGAACTGGGTTTTTGCCCCCAAAAAGGTAAATATGAACATTTATCACTGACTCCTCCTGGTCCAGTGAGCAGCAGCAGAATTCAAGTATTTAAAAATAAGGTGCATTTCTAAATTGTAGGCTATACCTTTTTTTCCAAACCAATGGGCTAGAGTGAATTTCCTCCAGGCTGTCTTACTGCTAGCTCTTCTAACAGGGGAAGTCTGCATAAATGCATCACCCCCTAATAACGCAAGAGGAAGGACCCTGAAATGTGGCCAGAAACGATTACTGTGTAACCAGGACATCAACATTTACATTATATTGTATTAACATCATCACACTCTGCTCAACACACAGAACAACATAGATACTTCAGTTCATCTAAAGTAAAAATCCACGTAAATCACAGATTTCTTTGTTGACACCAGTGTGTTGTTTACCTTGTGCCCATGGTCCGGATTTTGAGCTGGAGAAGGACTATGGCTGTTCCTTAAAGTCTCTGCCCTGGCAGAATCTGTAGCCTTCAGGATACCCCGAGTGCCTTACAGGGCTTGTGAACACCGACACTAGAAGTCAAAAAGAAGAGTGCCCAAGTGTGGGTTTGGAGGCACTGATGCATTCGCCAACACTCACTGTCATCCCATCCTTGAAACCCTGAGAGGGAGTGTGTGTTTTAACACAGAGTGGAATTTAAGTTTAGGCTCAGGAAACTCATATTCTGAATATAGGTATCAAATCATATATTTGTTTACTGTATATTTTTTAAAAAGCTTTATTGTAAATTTATGCAAAAACTAACGGCCTGTTTTTTTATGGCAGCATGCCAAGCAGTGTGTGTATTCTCCCAGGCACTCCCTTCTTAGTCACCCTCTAACCACGTGACATTCTGTTCAGTGCTAATCAGTATTCACAGGCCTAACGTAGGTTTGTATGGTGATCTACAAGATTTTACAAATATTTTTGTATTGTGATTCCTATGATATATACCGGAGAATTTTTACTCATTTGTAAATTATTGTACAGTTTTAATAAAAAATGTTTTAAATCTTAGACGATTAAAGTCCTCTCAAAGGTATTAAAGTTTGAACTGAAAGCCGTATGAGCCATTTCTGCACTTCTGAGTTCATTCCCTGAACAGTGCCTCAGAACACCAGGAACGGGGTCTGCGCCTTCCGCCTACTGGGGAGGAAAGCCCCAGGTCTCACCTGCGAGATCACCTGGAGGGCAAGCTCTGCAGTCGGGGGTGCCTGGCAGCACCTGGCTCAGGTCGACCACCTGGGAGACTCCCTCCAGTGGCTGTCGGTCAAATGTGAACCATCGAAGAGATTGAACAATTAGGAAAGGGACGGAATTTCTGCACATGCATGAGAACAGTTGGTGATGTTTGCCGTGGACGGTCCCACAGGTGAGTAACAGACATTATATTAATCATTGAGGGGAGGGGGAGCCAGAGGAGGACGAGGGGGTGGGAAGCTGCTCGACCCAGCTCTGCTGGCTCAAGCCCCGCCAGTACTCGAGGTGACTCAGTGTCGGAACTCTGGCTTTGAAGTGCGGACTGCGCTAACAACGCAAAGGCCCGAAGTCTCTGGGTTCAAATTCAGCCTTTGTAGGCTGGGGAGAGTGAAAGATGGAGTGACAGCATCGCCCCCTCACCCCTGTCTCGCCCCAAGCCTCTAACTCGGCTTTAAGGGAGATCAGCAGCAGTTCGCGTGGGCGGGTACCCCCCATCCAGCCCTCCACACACGCCCAGGGTGTCGGAGTCAGGGCCTTCTTGTCTGTCGTGGGACGGCCCAAGGGGCCTGAAAATGTGGTCGGGATTCCCATAGCGGTTTCTCCAGGGTGCGCTCCCTGCCCGGCCTTCCCAGCGCCCACCGTGTTTGGAGGGCGAGCAGCCCCGCCTGGCCGGGACTAAGCGAGCGCCCAGGGGCCAGAATGGGGCGTTCAGCACCCGCTGCGTGGACAGCGCCAGCTCCGCGCCGGGCGGCAGGAGGCGGGGAGAGGGCGCGGCCGCCAGGTCCGCCCAGTGCACCTGCAGCGCAGACCTCGCTGCAGGAGGCTCGGAGACCGGATCCTGTCGCCCGCTCCTGCCATGACCGCGCGGCAGCCTCAGGAGCCCGCGAGGCCTCGGGCCCGGCCCAAGCTCGGCTGCGTGTTCCGCTGCGTGGAGGCCGCCTTCGAGAGCAAGACGCTGCCGCTGGACGCGCTGGGCGGCGGCCGCCGGGGCCCTCGGGTTGGGGAGCCAGTCTGCGGGGCGCGCGACGACTCGGAGCAGTCGGGCCAGCACTGCGGAGACCCCTCAACGGCCGCAGCAAGTCCCCGAGTGCAGCCCGGCGTGACCCAGGCCCGTGACCCCCAGCAGGTAGTGGCCTCGGGCCCGAGCCCGGACTCCCCAAGACCCTCGCACCCGGAGGACGCCGGGCGTGGGGCTCACCCGCTCCCCTCTGCGGGGCCTCCCTCTCCACAAGGGTCCTGAGCTTTCCGGGTCCTGCGACCCCCCCGAGGTCCCGCCCGCCACCGGCTCCCGGTCCCTGGGGAGCGCCAGCGCCTCCTTCTGTCTCGCTGTCTCCGAGTCTCTCCGACTCGCGCCCCCCGCCTGCCCTCCGTCTCTCGCGGCCGGCGTGGAACAGCCTCGCGGGGTCACAGCCTGGCGCTCAGACCCTGGCCCGGGTCATCCGCGAAGGAGCCGGCTTTGGCCCAGGCGCCTTCCTGGACCGGTGTGGCTCCCGGAGCGCCGCCGCCCGGGGTTGCCTGGCTGGGAATCCCGGGGCCTTGGGCGCCTCGCGTCTCCCGGGACCTGGGTTTCGCGCTGGAGGGCAGCGGGGGCGCGGGCGGGGCCTGGCAGGACGTGTCCGGACTCCCTGGTCTCCCCGGGGTGTAAAGTCCGCACACATCAGCCGCAGCAGGTTGAAATCCCCACCCAGCCCTCGTCCGCGGGTCCGCGCGGGAGCCCGGGGTGCAGAGATCAGACCCCGCGGCCGCCCCTGCTACGCTGGGCGGTGAGTTGGGGGAGTTGGGGGGCCGGGGCGGGGCTTCGGCAGCCCCCGAGCCTTGGAGAGCAGAGACCCCTCCCCAACACCCACACGCACCGGCGCGGGAGGTCCCGCTCTGCCAGAAACAAAGCCTCCCCACTCGGGAGGCGGGCGATGGGGGTGGGAGGAAGGGAGGCTTCGGGACCCGGCAGGACCTGGGCGGGGGAGTCCATGGGGTCCCAGACCCGACTCTGGACTTGGCCTTGGTGGGAGGGCCGTGGGGTCTGACCTCTGGCATTAGCTCAAGCCGTGGGCTGTGGGCTCCACTCCCTGAGACGCTGAGGGAGGAAGGAGCCCTCCCCTCTCCAGACGGGAGGGGCTCCTGCCTTCAGAGGGTTCTGCCCGGCTGGGTCTGGTCTTGATGAAGGAGATCCTGCCAGCCAGCTGGCATGTGGGGGTCGAGTTTGGGGGTGGCAGGAGGACCCCTTCCCAGGGCAGGTTAGGCATCCATGTCAGTGTTAGGGGGGCAGCTGCTTCCAGGGAACTTTCACCCTCATCTGGGTGAGTGCAGTTAGAAGAGCATGGCCCCACACCCCAGCTGTGTCTCTTCTGGGGTCCAAACCCAGTCTGAGTGTGGGTGTGTGGGTGCCTGAACACTTGGGTGTCTATGAGCAGAGAGCCCAGACCACACGTCTCCTCAAGCCTCCCTCTGCCTGGTTGCGTTTTCTAGGGCTTCCTTGAAAATGCATGGGTCCCCTGGGAGGGGTGGAACGTGAAGAGGAGGGACAGCTCCGGGAAGGCAGCCAGGGCCTGATTCGGCTACAGAGGCTCCAAATGCATGGTGGTGCGGGGTCAGCGCTGGGCCTGGCGCTCAGCTGGGACTGGGCAGGAGGAGGAGAGGTGCAGCAGCTGGGAACGGACAGCTCTGTAGACCAAGGGTCTAAAACTTCTTCCACAACTGGCCTGAGAGTAAATGCTGTCAGCTTTGTGGACCACACTTCCTGTTGTGGCTGCTTGACCCTGCCAGGAAAGCAGTCCTGGACACTTAGGAAGTCAGTGGGCACCAATGTGTTCCAACAAAAGTTTATCTGTGAATGCTGCAGTGTGAACTTCGTAGAATTTTTATAAGTCATGATATACTCTTTTTATTGTTTTCAGTGAATATACGAGAACCATTCTTAGCCTAGGGCTGTATGAAGCTAGGTAGAGGGTTAGGTCTGGCCTGTGGCATAGTCTGCCAGCCGTTTGTAGACTACAGGGTAGTGGTTTACAAGTCACTGGGATCCTGAAAATACAGCCTCACAGTTAGATGTCAGCAGTGAATCCTGTAATGGGGCTACTAGATAATGAACTCCTTCTCATTCCGAGAGTTTTACGAATTGTGCACTTCAGTTTAATGCTCTTGGCTTCAGACTGACGGTGTGTGAAGGCTGCAGCCCCGCGCTATGACCCTGGCCACCTGTGGGTGGGCCCTGGAAACCCAGGGCAGACAGCTGGACCTCCCTGTTAAATGCAGATGGTCAGTCCTGCCTGGTCAGTCGTCGGGCGTGCTGAGGCGCACGCGAGACAGTGGAGGGAAAGCGCTGCCAAGTCCAGCCCGTGCGTGTGTTCTTCTCCACCTCCTTTCGCCCCTTTTTCGTGTTTCTCTCCCACATTCTCCACTGAGGTCAGATCTTCACCTCTGATGGTCATGCAGAGTCCCATCAGTGACACCCCACTTTCTGCCTAATCTTCTGCTTCTTGGCCATCTGGTAGGATTCTTAGAGGGGGATTTATGACTGCCAAGCACTGGAGTCAATCCCTGCCTAATGCCACAGCTCTGTGCTGCCAGGGCTGACCCACTGAGAGCTGGCCTCGCCGGCCTGACGCTCTGTGCCCCACTGGGAGTGCATCCGAGCTGCGCTGGAACCTGAGGTCACCCCATCTCTCCCCCATCACCCCCATGGCCTCTTGGTCAGCAAGTGCTGCCCTCCTGACTCCCAGCCTCTCTAGAATCCACTCTCCTCCCATTCCTTCCCATAGTCCTGTCCCAGAGCTCCTCATCTCACTCAGACATCACTCCAGCAATGATCCTGCTTCCATTGTTAAACATCACAATCTACTTTCTAACACGGCAGCCAAGGTGATCTCTTTAAAACATCAATCAAACTAGGATTGAAACTTGCTCAAGGCCCCCAGTCAGGGGCAGCCATGGAGTCCCCAGGCTTACATATCCTGCCTCTGCCAAGCTCTGGGCACCAACCTGCCTCTGGCACCACCACCCCACCAGAAGGTTCCAGACCTCGGCCTCCTCCCAGGTCTGCTGATGGCAGCTCAAGCCCTTTCCTGCCCCAGGGCCAAGCTGCTTCCTGGCTGGAATGCTCACCATGTCCGCCTTGCCCCTGTATCAGCCACCCCTGCCCCAGAGGTCCTTCTTCCAGCCCCTCTCATGGCCCTGCCATGGCGCCCTCACTGTGCTCTGCGCGTTCGTCACTGACTGCGACAATCTGTGCACGTGTGTTTTTGCTGCTGGTGGTCTCCCCTCAGTGGGAGGCAGCCTCCTGGGGTGGGGACCATGCCTGTGGGGGCGCTGCTCTGCCTCTGCCTCCTGGCACCAACACGTCTGCAGTGTTTGGGTGGAACCAAAGTCCAGCTCTATCAGCTCCCATGTGGGTGGAAGACTGGGTGGAGGAGAGCAGGATCCCTGAGGCTGCACAAGAGGCCAAGAGACAGGTTCACCTCCTGCCTCAGGCTGGGCTCCTTAATCCGATGGTAAATTAGAAGATATAAATATGACCTGTGGCACTGCCACACTTTCACCAACACGGGCTTTGCCCTCAGTGAGGCCTGGGCAGCAGCTCTGGGGTGTGCGTGGCGCTTCTAGGGGAAACTGGTTTTGAGTACCTGGTGCCACTTTTTGGGGAATAATAAACCCCTGCAGGCTTTTGTGCTCGTTTTTACATCTAGAAATTTTGCCTGAATGTTTCAATCATAATTCCAGAGAAAGGAGTTGCACCAAGGGTGTTGCTGAGTAACTCAGTTTGGAGAAAAATTACCCTTTGTTGTTCCAAATAGAGTGACCGCCTTCTGATCAGAGGTGGGAGGATCGTGAATGACGACCAGTCCTTTTACGCTGATGTGCACGTGGAAGACGGCTTGATAAAGTAAGTTTCTGCCGAAAATACATTCCCAGCTCTTGTGTGTACGCACTGGTCACATGGTATCCAGGCAGTTGAAAATACGTCCCCAGCTCTTGTGTACACACTGGTCACATGGTATCCAGGCAGTTGAAAATACGTCCCCAGCTCTTATGTACACACTGGTCATATGGTATCCAGGCATTGACTTTTGGGTGAAATCCATGGGAGAGGTTTCTTCTTTTCCAATCCCATCCTTGGCAGCAGTAACCTGGTGGCCACTGTCAGAGCCCCGGCCTTCGGTGAGGGCAGAGGCATGTCACGTGGCTGCAGGGCGAAAGCAGGACATCAGCTTCCATGTTTCTTTGTTCACCATGGCACTTAGTATCGTCCCTGGCCCACAGCAGGTGCTTCCTAAATACTGGTGCCCACACCTGTTAGCGCATCTGCTTCTGTCTGTCAAGCCGCTCCCTCCTGTAGTCAAAAAAGTAGCAACCAGGGACCTGAATGGAAAACCACAGGGCGTGGCGTCTGCGTGAGGCTGGACCCTGCAGTGACTGTCCTGAGCTGTGCTGAGGGATGCTTTGCTCCCTGGCACTCCCGAGGAGCTGGTCCAGTGAGTGGCCAGCTGTGCTGGCCTTTTCCTCGGGGTCTGCAGCTCACGCAAACACTTCAGCTCTGCGGCGTTGCTGGGAGCCCGTTTGGGCTCTGACCTGGGCTCACTGTAACCAGTGAAATCTCTGCTGCTTTCAGACAAATCGGAGAAAACCTCATCGTCCCTGGGGGCATCAAGACCATTGACGCCCATGGCCTGATGGTGCTTCCCGGTGGCGTTGACGTCCACACAAGGCTGCAGATGCCCGTCCTGGGCATGACCCCGGCTGACGACTTCTGTCAGGGCACCAAGGCAGCGCTAGCAGGAGGAACCACCATGATCTGTGAGTGTCGGGGTCTCCTCCTCTACAGGGGGCAGCCAGTGTCTGCCGCCCTCCCTCTGGCCAGGTGTGTGTGGGAGGAGGAGTGACGTCTAAAGGTGCCTTTATTGCATCTGTCTGAGAACCTGGAGTGCCTTTCTTATCCCTGTGTCTCGCCCTGGGTGTTTCTGCGTGGCCAGCTTGGAATGCTCCTGGGATTTCCAGGACTGGAAATCAGGGGACTGACGTGTGTCCACTTGTTCTTTCCTGGGCACTAGTAGCTGGCCCAGAGCCGGGGTTTGGAAAACTCAAATGCCTTGGCGAGGGAATGGGTCGTGCTTTCTGAAATGCCAGATACATGTTTGACCTTGAGCCACATGCCTCGGAAGCTTGATATGTGGAAGGTTCTTGCTCATGTCAAGAAGAGTTAAGGATGGAGGCTGTATTTTTAGAAAAAAGATAAAAGCAATGCTCATTATTATCCCATCAAAAAATAACCAGGGTTGCTATTTCTGTAGTGCTGGCTGCGTGCCCGGCACGGGCTCTATCCTGACACCCGTCGGCTCACATGTTCTCCTCCTAAAACCCTCTCAGCTAAGCCCAGTTTAACAGGCGGGTGAGGGGAGTCCGCCTGCCCACCATGAGCACGTGGTGAGCTCAGGAGCCAGGATGAGGCCCCAGAGCCTAGACCCTGACCGCACTGCGTGGCCTTGGGTGCATTCTCTCTGCTGCGTCCGTCTGGTGCAGACATCACCGCTGTGGTTGAAAATGGGTCTGAGGGGCCTAGCTGAACCTGGTTCTATAGTTTTCTAGCTATGTGACTCCAGATAACTCAGCTGGCTTTTACCAGTCACACTTCGTTGACCTGTAAAACAGAACACTGGCCTCACAAGATTGTGAGTCGTGTGAGTTAATGCACGTAAGTTGCTTTGTGTCCCTGGCGTGCCAGGGAGGGCAGCTCTGAGGACCCTGGGACACCTCGCAGGGACATTTAGCCAAATCACAGCTTGGTTTGGTTTACTCAGCCACAAAGGGAGGGAAAACCAGCAGCAGCCCACCTTGCAGTCTGAGGAGACTGGCCACTGCTCACGCCCTTCGGGCGGCGGCCCAAGCCGGTCAGGATGTCTGCACAGTCAAGACCACCTGCTTTGTGCCAGTGCCAAGGCACCCGGCCAGCTGTGGGTCCCCGCGAAGACAGAAACACCACAGACACGAGGCTGGCCTCTGTCCTGCCTCCGTCTTCCTCTGCCTGCAGGCCCAGGCTGGCACTGTGGGTGGCTGCAGGGAGGGTGGGTGCCCACTTCATCCTGTTGGGTTGTGTAGGGTCCCGAGGGAGGGCTGTGCTAGAGGAAGGCATCCCTGGTGGGTGTGCCCTCCTGTCAGACCACCTGGCTTGGAGCTGTCTCCTGGCTGCACCAGGAGAGGCCAGTGAGCAGTGTTGGGGCCTTGGGTGTGTTGTTAGTGGGGCAGCAGCACGATGGCTATGTGCAGGGGGCAGGATGGCCCCTTTCAAGTCTTGTGGAGCCAGTGGGGCACTCGGGAAACCAGCCCAGCTCCCACTGTTCTGGGAAGGCACTGAGAGACGGGGCCCAGCACCTTGGACAGCACACTGGCCCTGTCTGGCCCTGGGGGTGCCTCACCCAGGCTGAGACAGGAGCTGGAGGCGGGGCAAAGCCCTGACCCCTCGCGATCCTCCACGTGCGATGTGGGAGTGGGGTGGTTTGGGGTGGGGCTCTTCCTCTCTCCCCTCTCCCTTCTGTGCTCAGAGGGTGGCTGGGGGACTTGGGTCAGAAGGTTCCTCTTTGAACAAAGCGATAGAACAGGTTCGTGACAGCGTCATCCTCTCTCAGAGGCCGGTGGCCTCTGCTGTGTCTCCCTCAAATGGTCTTCTGGTCTCTTGGGAACATGAAACAATCTCCTATGGAGGAGGCAGAGGTGGGAACCGGGGGCCGGTGGGGGCTGCTGACCATGCTGCCTTCACAGTGGACCATGTCTTCCCCGACACGGGTGTGAGCCTGCTGTCGGCCTACGAGCAGTGGCGGGAGCGGGCGGACAGCGCAGCCTGCTGCGACTACTCCCTGCACGTGGACATCACCCGCTGGCACGAGAGCATCAAGGAGGAGCTGGAGGCCCTGGTCAAGGAGAAGGGTGAGGGGGGCTGGAGAGGCTGGAGGGCAGGCATGGAGCCTGGCGGAGGGGCCTCTGCCCTGACCGTGTCCTGCTGGTGGTGCTGATCTCCCCCAGGGCCGGTGTCCGGGTTTGAGTCGAAGTTGGAGAAAAGCCATTTGAAGGCCCATCCCACCGTCAGAGGCTCTAGACCAAGAGGCCTTCTCTTTCCCAATCCAAGGGACCCACCCTGGAATTATCCTCCCGATAAAAAGATACAGCAGGTCCCTGGTTTCTTAGAAAAGAGGCTGTCCAGGGTGGAAGAGCAGCCATTCCTCATCTCCTAGCATTTGGGGATCCTTTCAGAAGGAGACCCTTTAAATCCGTATCTCTTTGTTGTCATCTGTGCTAAAACAGATCAGTCTATAAACAAGTTTAACATTTTTCTCACAAGAAAACCCTGAAGCTAAAACCACATCAGAGTTTCATAGTGGGTTTGACAAGTGTCATATCTGATTATAACTGATCTCTCCTAATCTGAGTCCGGCCCACAGCTTCCGGCCTGGAGGTGGGGGCGGGATGGGGTCCGAGCAAGCCTAGGAGGCTGTCAGGCCCTAGCACTGCCAGGGATGCCTGCTACCCACTCCCTATGGACCTGAAGGAGGCAGGGGTGTTTCTTCAAGGCCATTCCTCTGGGTTCCCATTCCCCAGAGGGTGATGGTCATCACACAGGTGCCCCTTGGTGTCAGGATCCCTCACCTCCCTGCCCGGGGGCTGGTGGAGCCCGTCAGTTCTCGGTCCCTGGGCCTCACTCCAGGCAGCTGCTCTGCCACCCGTGCTTTTCTGTGAGTGGACCCGGGAGGACTGTGGCCTCGTGTCTCAGAGCGGAGGTGGAAGCAGGGCCTGCACCTCCCCTCACCCTGCGGGGGCACTGCTGGGGCCTCTGCTGCCTGAGAGCCACAGAGGAGTTGTAGGTCCTGTGCCCACGGGGTGGTGTTGCAGGGACAGCCCCACATCCCAACCATCACCTTCATCAAGGGCCCCAGATGCCAGGTCACATGCAAGTTGCTACCTGGAGGGATGGCTTGTGGGGCACAGGCTGACTCGGTTTCCCCAGCATGCCTTAGCGGGTCACACTAGCACTTTCCACCCAGCCAGGAGGGGATGCCATGGGCTGGGTGGGCTTGAGTGATGGGAGGTTGGGATCCTGCCTCCAGGCCCAGGCGGGTCCCCACACAGGTCCCGAGTCCTGGGGGAGGTGGATGGGCTCTGGCTGTCCAGGAAACAGGAGAGCTCAGCCCTCTTCCTGTTTGGGCCCCAATGTCAGAGGCAGCCCCTGGTCCTTCTGCTCGTCCTAAGGGCCCAGCCCTGAGATCTGGGCGCTCCCACAAGCCTGCACCATGAGCCAGGCATGGCAAGTGGGGCTCCAAGGCCCCACAGGCAGGTGCTGGATGTGCTGGTCGGCTAGAATGCAGGTCACCAGCGCAGCGCGGCCTGGGCCGCACTTCCAGTGGGGGGGCCAGTGGAACTCAGGCCGAGAGCCCAGGCACAGTGGCTCTTCCAGTAACGGGGGGTCTGCTGGACGGGTGTGAGGGGTTCTCACCTGCATTCGCCACTGGGTGGACAATCAGTTTTTAGCCCAGAGCACAGGAGCAGGCAAGGAGGGCCGGGATGTAGCCGCCTCGCCTCACTTCCCAGCTGGCTGGTGTGTGCGTGGAAGCAGGGGTCTGCTCGCATGGCTGGCAAGCCATCCATGGAAGCACTGCGGGAGAGGGGCCCAAGACCCCCGACCCTCCAGTGGGCAGGGAGCAGCAGAGCCTCCTCGGGTTGTCTGACTGGTGATGGCTGAGCCTCTGACTCCCACCTCTTCTCCAGGCGTGAACTCCTTCCTGGTCTTCATGGCATACAAGGACCGGTGCCAGTGCAGCGACAGCCAGGTAAGGGCAGGTGTGGAGAAGGAGTGGGCAGGTGTGTCCCAGGCCGCTGCTGGCATAGGCGCAGTCCCGCCCAGCACCCACCGCTTCTCTTCCCAGATGTACGAGATCTTCAGCATCATCCGGGACCTGGGGGCCTTGGCCCAGGTGCACGCTGAGAACGGGGACATCGTGGAGGAGGTGCTGTGCGGCGGGGGCTGCCGTGGGGTGGGGCGGGGGTCTGAGGGTGATCTTCCTGTTACGCAGACATCAGCACAGAATCCTACACAACCTTGAGGGAGGGTCACAGCTTACCCTGAGTCAAAGGTCAACCAGTGAGTTAGACTGGGCGGGGGTGGGGAGCTGTGAGGCCTTAAAACAGCTTCTCCTTGATCCACACTTCTTATCCAAATACCGCAAAACCAAAGTGTCAGCCCATGGATCCAGGCCCCTCCCGTGGAGCGGGGCCCCTCCCCCTCTGGGGGTTGGGTTGCCACCTTCCTTCCAGCCAAGGGCACCCATGTGGACAGGGCCACATCCTTCAGACACATCCCATTGGGCTGGGGAGGGCCTGAGCCCACGTGCGGTGCTGCTGATCCCCCAGGCCCCTGGGCCCTGCACCTTGTTTCCCCCTCCAGCTCAGGCACCCACGAGTACAAATGGAGTTCAGAGAGTGGGCCACCCCATCCCTGTGGGACCTCAGTGGGGGTCACCACACAGGACACACCTCCCTGACACTACAAACCCACAGTGAGACTTCCTGGGATGGGACGGGCTCTGCCCACCTCCTGAGCTCTACAGGAAGGTGGTGGCACTCGGGCAGGGGCACGTGGGGGGTCCCCAGTGTCCTCGTCCACCCGTCCAGCTGCGAGGGCATCGGGGCATCACAGACACTTCTGTGGCCCAAGGCCAGGCCCCGGGGGCACCGTCAGGAGGTCATCCTGGGTCCAGCAGATGCTCCACATACAGCGGGAGGGAGCCTCAGTATTGGGGCTGCATCTCCTGGCCAGTACCATGTCTTCCCTGACACGAGCAGGCGCTGTAGTGCACATCTCTACGGAAGGGCAGTGCTGGAGGAAGGAGTGGTTGTCCATTCCTGACCTGTAGAGCCCTCCCCGCCTGTGTGAACCCCCACACATGCCCCCGCTGGGGGAGTCAGCACCATGGGCATGGTGGAGTCAGGGTGGAGTCTTGGCGCCATCAGTAAGGAGCTCTGCAGCCTCAGGCAAGCCACTTCCCCTATCCAAGCTGTCCCCTCCTTGGTAACTCAGGGAGCAGGAATCGCGCCTCTCCAAGCTCCTCCACTCTCTATTCTGAGTTCTCTGGCTGGCAAATTCTGGGAGGCCTGAGGGTCCAGGACCACTTGGGGAATGGGGTTAGCATCCAAGGCCCAGGCTCCCTTCAGGGCTGGAGCATCCTGTTGGTTTCTTTAGGAGCAGAAGCGGTTGCTGGAGCTTGGTATCACTGGCCCTGAGGGCCACGTGCTCAGCCACCCCGAGGAGGTAAGACCCAGGCGCCACGGCACACCCGAGCGAACTCTGCCCGGACCGCTGCTGCCTGGGGCCTTGCTGATCCTGGCCCTGGGCTCCTGGCCCTGCCACTGTGCTCGCCCTGACCTCATCTGGGAGGCATGAATCCCCCCTCTACCACCCTACAGCCTGTACCCAAGGCCCAGAACGTGATGTGGGCAGACCCAGGCACTGAGCCCAAGGCTGGGGCGCTCCTACTAGGCTGCCCTGAGCCTGGGATCCCATGGGTGACCCCTGGGCATCCCCATTGCCCACACTGGTCTGGAGCCCTCGTGTGGCCTGATCCCTCCCACCTCGTCCCCAGGTGGAGGCTGAGGCGGTGTACCGAGCTGTCACCATCGCCAAGCAGGCCAACTGCCCACTGTACATCACCAAGGTGATGAGCAAGGGGGCAGCCGACGCCATCGCCCAGGCCAAGCGCAGAGGTGAGCGCCCAGCCCCGCCTCTGATGCCAGGGGGCCATGGTCTCGGCCTCCTGGGTGCAGCCCTGGGGAGATGCAGGTGCCCTGAGTCCCTGTATCGGGTGGGGCTGAGTTTCCAGCCTCATTGGAGCAGCAGCTCCTCACCAGGGCCCTGAGTCCCTGCATCGGAGAGGGGGGCTGGACCTGAGTCCCTGTGGGGCGTCGGGGTGGGGCTGAGTTTCCAGCCTCGTTGGAGCGGCCGCTGCTCACCAGGGCCCTGAGGCCAAACAGGGGGCTGCTCACCCTGTTTCCAGTGGGGGTGTGGGGGGGATGGAATGATGAGGAGATGAGGAGTGTCTGAGAGAGAAATCCAGTTCCACTAAGGAGGTCCCCCCATATTAGCATTTGCTGTGTCCAGAGCCGGGGTGCTACCTGCCCACAGAATGCCAGCCAGCTGGAGCCTGGCACTGCAGAGCCTTAGACCTGGGGATGCAGGGTCGGGGGGGCACACAGAGCTGTGATTGGCAGGGGCTTGACTGTGGGGTCCCCCAGAGGCTACTGGGCTCAGAGGGTCCAGGGAGGCCCAGCAATCACTGGGGCTGGAGATGGCCAAGGATCCAGGTGCAGAACCCAGGTGATGGGTAAATGAGGGGGCGTCCCCAAGAAGGCCTCTGGGTCTGGTCTGGTTTCCCTCCTCTTGCTGTCCCCACTGAGTCCTGAAACCTTGTTTTCTGGGCCTGCCTGGGGCTGTGCAGGTCCCTGGCGCGGGGCGCGAGTCGGGGCGGGGGGTGGGGGGGC
>NW_016811410.1:1431407-1479450 GCF_001698545.2 Rhinopithecus bieti | reverse complement strand
TGGGGGGGCAGGTGGGGGGCGGGGCTCTTCTCTGTGTTTCCTGCATCGAGAGTTGAAACTGAAATCCGCTCAGTTAACTGCGAAAAGGACTCTGAGGTGCGCAGGTGAACGGGGGTCTGCAGGGGCAAGGCCTGGGCCTCACTCAGGACACCAAGCAGCCTTGGGGCAGCAGACCAGGCCCTTCTCGGGGGTACCCCACCCCACCTGGGAGCATTTCTCACCCACCAACTGGTGAGAGCTGCTTCAGCTGTGAGCTGGAACCCTGGTGAGGCCATGACCAGGGCACCCCAGGCCGGTCAGCTGCCGTGCAGCTCACTGTGCCTCACTGCGGCCCACAGGCACGCCCTGGCCCCGCTGGAGTGCCCGGGGTCCTGGGGTGGGATGTGGGCGGAGAAAGGGTCCAGTGTCCCTTCCTGGAAGGACTCCCAGAGCCAACCACGTCTGTCCGGGACCCAGGCCTCTGCCCTCCTGCCCATGGCCAGGGACTCTAGACAGGGGACAAGCTGTCTGAGGCCAAGAAAGTGAGGGGCAGTCGGGGGTGTCAGCAGCAGCAGTGCCCGGGGCTCCATGGGGTGCAGGTGGTCAGCGGGGCACCTCTCATGGGCCTCATGCTCCAGGGGTGGTCGTGTTTGGGGAGCCCATCACCGCCAGCCTGGGCACCGACGGTTCTCACTACTGGAGCAAGAACTGGGCCAAGGCCGCAGCCTTCGTCACATCGCCCCCTGTCAACCCAGACCCCACCACGGCAGATCACCTCACCTGTCTGCTGTCCAGGTAAGCAGCCGCTCCAGGTGGCCCCAGATTGGCTGCATGCTGCACACCCTGCCAAGGCTGTGGCCCACTGGTGGCCCTGACACCCCAGGCCTCTCCCACGGCTCCCGTGGGGCAGCCCAGACAGTGGCAGGTGGGGGAAGTCTGAGCCCTTTGGTCCCAGCTGGGGCTCCCCTGGCAGGAACCAGTCCCTGCTCCCCTGCACAGAGGCACCAGCTTTGCCCAGCGAGAGCCACTCAGATGACCTCTAGCTCCTGCGGTTGTGCTGGTCAAGGGGGCTGGAGTTGACCTGGCTTCTGCCGGCTCAGGAAGGCCAGGACCCCTGGGCCCCTCTGACCCTGGCTTGTTTCCAGTGGGGACCTCCAGGTGACAGGCAGTGCCCACTGCACCTTCACCACTGCCCAGAAGGCCGTGGGCAAGGACAACTTCACGCTGATCCCTGAGGGCACCAACGGCATTGAGGAGCGCATGTCGATGGTCTGGGAGAAATGTGTGGTGAGCACAAACCTGGCCGGGGCACGCCGTCTGGGGAGCGGCTGTGGGTGGGATTCTGACGGCTGGTCAGAAGGGAACCCACCTAACCAGTGCACACTCGTGAAACAGATCAGAGCACACGGCTCCGGGGTGGCAGATCCTCCACCTAGGGCGCCTCAGACACATGGTTCTCGCCCTTCCAGATGAGACTCTAACAGCAACAGGGGCAGCTGGTAGACCCCCGACCCCCAGCTGATTCTAGTGTTGCCTGGACACTGGGTTTGCCCAGGGGTCAGCATGGGGGCTCCATGCTGTGACGTTAGTGCTCCTCCTGCAATGCCCTCAGGACCTATCGCCCCATCCTGTACCCTCCCACATCCTCAGCCCCACCTTCCCGTCCTGGGCCCTCCCGCATCCTCAGCCCCACCTCACCCAGCAACGGAGCTCTTTCCCTCAGCTGCTCCTGCCTCCCCAGCCTCCAGGGCTGCCCAAGGCGACTGTCAAGTCCTTCAGGGCACACGGGTATTGACATTGAAGCCTCACCCTTGCTGAACCTTCGTGGAAGCTTTACCCACAAAGTGAATGCAGAAAGGCTTCGTCCAGGAAGGGGCAGACCAGCGGGCGTCACTGAGATGGGCTTACTGATTCCCCAGTACAGCCTGGCAGGTGTTCTTACCCTCCGAGTGTTGCCATGGCAAGGGCCGTGGCTGGAGCCCTGTCCTGATCTTGGCTGCCTGGGTGGCACTCTAGTGCCTGTCTTCATGGGGGCCTGGTATCCATCTTTGTGGGGCCCCAGCAGCCCAGCATCCAACCTTTCGGAGGCCCCGTGTCCTGCTGTCCAACCTTGTGGGGGACCCGGTGGCCCAGCGTCTGTCCTCACAGGGGACTGGTGGCCTGGCATCCATCCTTGCGGGGTCCTGGTGGCCTGGTATCCATCCTTGTGGGTGGGCCCAGTGGCCCAGCATCTGTCCTCCTGGGGACCCGGTAGCCCAGCGTCTGTCCTCAATGGGGGCCCAGGGGCCTGGTATCCATCCTTGCGGGGTCCTGGTGGCCCAGCGTCTGTCCTCGTGTGAGCCCCACCCCAGCCCCACCCGTTACCCTCAGCCTAGCCTTCTTGCTCCCCAGGCCTCTGGGAAGATGGACGAGAATGAGTTTGTTGCGGTGACCAGTACAAATGCTGCCAAAATCTTCAATTTTTACCCAAGGAAGGGACGAGTGGCTGTGGGCTCTGACGCTGACCTGGTCATATGGAACCCCAAGGCCACCAGGATCATCTCTGCCAAGAGCCACAATCTGGTAAGAGAAGGCGGCCGTAAGTCAGGGCTGGCCTTTGTGGAGCTGGGCCCCGAGGCAGCCTTCCCAGAAGAGGCGCAGGACAGAGGCCCACGTGGCAGCAGCAGTGGACTCAGCCATCCCAGGGCCATCCACAGTGTGTCCCACGCCAGGCACTGAAATGGGCCCTGTCCATGTCACTTCGCTGCGTGACAGCTGCATCTGTGGTCCCCTTGTGCCATGGAGGAGGCCAGGGCAGAGCGGTGCCGTGTGCACCTGCCAAGCCAACAGGGAAGTGACTGACCCTGCCTGCCCACGCCTGTCCCCATTGTCCTCAAGAGAAACATGGGACTCAGAAACGAGGTCTGTAGGCTGAGGGGAACATAGTTCCAACCCCTAAGTCCCAGCATCTTGCTAGGGGCTCAGTGCAGGCACACTGGGCCTGCTTCACACTGGGCGGCCGCAGTGCTCCAGCGGCTCAGTGGGGATGGGACTGTTGAGCGCCAGCGTGGAGGCACTGGACCCTCGGGCCTCTCTCCCCAGAATGTGGAGTATAACATTTTCGAGGGAGTGGAGTGCCGGGGAGCGCCCGCCGTGGTCGTGAGTCAGGGCCGAGTGGTGCTGGAGGATGGAAAGATGTTTGTCGCCCCGGGGGCGGGCCGCTTCATCCCTCGGAAGACATTCCCGGACTTCGTCTACAAGAGGATCAAAGCTCGCAACAGGGTAGGGCGGCACCCGCGAGGGTGTTGTGCAGGCGGGCGGGTGGGCGCTGAGTTCTGGGCCCAGAACGCACCCCTGGTCAGCCTGGCCTGGCCCCCAGAGGGGTCAGGAAGACGGAGCGGGGCTGCTGCTTGCCCAGGGCCCTGGTGGGTCTGAGTGGAGCACAGCCTGCTCCCAGAATATGGCAGGGGAGGCCCCCATGGTGCTGGGACCTTCAGGCCCTGGATCAGCTCTGCAAGTGCCTGTGAACGGCAGCTGAGTCCCACCCGAGTCATCCATGTTGTTAGATAAAACACAGATATAAAGTGAGCAGACATCTACCTCCCATGGGAGCTGCCAGTTGGGCCTTAGTGTGGGTCCTTCAGGAATTCCCCGTGGACAAATGTGCACCCTGATCTGTGGCCTGGGGCGTGGACTCCTCTCCACATGAGCTCTCGGGAGCTCAGCCATGGCAGCCCCTCCCCTGGCCTTCCGGTCTCTTACTGTGGCGACACCACGTTTGCCCGGGATCATCCGTGTCCGACAGTGCAGCAGGTGTGGTCTGCCCAGACCACCAGGTGCTTCACACGCACAGGGACACTCGCAGTGGTGTCTGTGCACACACAAGTGCACGTGGGACCGCGGAGGGAGGATGAGTGTGTGCACCTGTGTTGATAAGACTGGGGAGGGACGTGTGCACACACGTGTAGGTGGGACCACAGGAGGGCATTATACATGTGTGGGGAGGACTGCAAGGAGGGAGGCATGTGTGAACGTGGGGTGAACACCCCCCCCCAGGGCAGCCCCAAATTCCTGAAGCTGGCACTGGAGAGGCACGGAGCAGGCCCAGCCCTCCAGCTGTCCATGCTCAGCCCCTCATGCCCCATCTCTGGCCCCACACCCCCACAGCTGGCGGAGATCCATGGTGTGCCCCGTGGGCTGTATGATGGGCCCGTCCATGAGGTGATGGTGCCTGCCAAGCCAGGGAGTGGCGCTCAGGCCCGCGCGTCCTGCCCAGGCAAGATCTCAGTCCCTCCTGTGCGCAACCTACACCAGTCGGGGTTCAGCCTATCTGGTGAGTTGGGCCTGGGGCACCAGGTGGGGTGAGGGGCTCTGCTGGAGCATCCTGAGGGGGCCCTGGGGCCTCAGGTACCAGGGACCAGCCTGTGCCCAGAGGGGCTGCACACAGAAGGCAGCCAGCTGGGGACTGGGGCAGGAGATGCTGCTGGGGGTGTGGGGAGGCCCCTCCTGCCCCATCTGCCCAGGGCAGCTGTGATGAACCCCCACCTTGGAGAGAGTGGCACTGGGGCGGGGGTGTCACATGGAGCCCAGGAGTGAGTGTGGTTCCAGCCTCAGGGGAGGTGAGGGGCCTTGACGAGGACNAGCATCCTGAGGGGCCCTGGGGCCTCAGGTACCAGGGACCAGCCTGTGCCCAGAGGGGCTGCACACAGAAGGCAGCCAGCTGGGGACTGGGGCAGGAGATGCTGCTGGGGTGTGGGGAGGCCCCTCCTGCCCCATCTGCCCAGGGCAGCTGTGATGAACCCCACCTTGGAGAGAGTGGCACTGGGGCGGGGGTGTCACATGGAGCCCAGGAGTGAGTGTGGTTCCAGCCTCAGGGGAGGTGAGGGGCCTTGACGAGGACCTCAGGATCATGTGGAATCCAGGTCCCCACCCAGCTGGCCCCAGAACCAAGCTTGAGGCACAAGGGAGGGGTCCGGGCTGTGTCCTGGGGCCCCTGAGGGACGTGGGAGAATGCTTGGGAGGGCTCAGGCTGCCAGGGTTCGGCCTCTGGCCTCCTAGCAGTGCTTCTGGTGCACTCTCCCAGCCCGGGGCAGTGACAGCAAAGCCCTACTCACCTCCTGGGGACTCAGGCCTGGGGGCAGGTCCCTGAGAACCCAGCACTGAGAGGCCAGGGGCAGCCTTTCATCACCTGGGGCCCACAGCAGGGATGAGGCAGGACTGGCCCGGGCTCCTCTCAGGACAGGAAGGGCTTCCTGCAGGGTCAGCTGGAGCCCGCAGTCCCCACAGCTCTTAGGATCTCCCAAGGAGCCTCACCTGCACCCCGGGCCTCAGGGATGGGAGACCTGCCGGGCACGTCTGCTTGGCCTTCTGGTGGTGGTAGGCGTGCAGGGGCTCCATGGTCCTGGCCCCGCTGACGCAGCCAGTGACTGCCTCTCGCCTTGAATAGAAGGGACCCTGCCTCTGCCCCATTCTCCCTGCTCACCTGTGCCCTTTCTTCAGGGTCTCAGGCTGATGACCACATCGCCCGACGCACAGCGCAGAAGATCATGGCACCGCCTGGCGGCCGCTCCAACATCACCTCTCTCTCCTAGACGCCCAGGACTGGCCCTGTGGGCCGTGCTGGCCCCACCTGAGGCCGCGGGGGCCCCGGGGCACTCGCCCCCCTCCTTAGCGTTTTTTTTGGTAGAAGTTTCTCAAAGGTGCTTGGCGGTCTTGCCTTCCCCCTCCCCACAGGCTCTCCTTGTGGGGTCCCAAGTCCTACTGCCAAGAGCCCCTCGAGAGAAGGGCTGAACCTGGGGAGATGTCACTGCTAGGGTGAGGTGGTACCACATGTCAGGGACAGTGCCGGCAGCCTGAGCCCAGGCACCCTAGTGCCCAGTGGGCCTGGCATGGGGACAGAGAACCTGCTGAGCTTACAGAGCGCAGGAGCAGCTGGACACTGGGTTTCTTGGCGAACCGGCAAGGGGCTGAGTCCTGCCTGGTGGGCGTTTGCCACCTCCCCACCACCAGTCACTGCCTCACAGAGCCCTGCACGCCTGCAGCCGCTCCTTGGAGGCCTGTGCCCGTCGCAGGCCAGGGAGGAGAGTGGGAGCAGAGCCCTCCTGCCTGGCACAGCTGCTGAGACTTCAGGGACCCATGAGAACCTGGTGCCGCACAGCCCTGCCTGTGGAGGGTTCCTTTTACACACCCCGAGGCCCACACCTAAGCTTTCGTAGTAGCCCTCGTCCGGGGAAGTTCTGCAATCCTTTAGGAAGACACTGCTCTTATTACAGATTGTGTATTTCCGTAGGCTTCTTAGTAGCAGCTTTGTACACTGAGGACACTGTAGCCAGGAACCTGTGCATGCCGCCCACTGCCTGGACAGGCCGTCACCCTCTGATGTGAATCGGGCCCATTAAAGACGTCTGGGTTTGAAGCCGCCTGTGCGTGGAAGGCCCCGTCTCCTCTCCCCCACGCCGTTTCTGCAGAGGCGGGGCCCGGCTGGCAGTGGGCTGGTCCAACTCCTCCTGCAGCCACAGCTCTTCTCCCCTGAATGGCAGGGAGGAGCTCAACCTCTCACAGGGAAGAGGACCGGCAGGGCAGCCGACAGCCAGGGCAGGGCAGAGGGCCCCCCCCCCCCACATTCTCACTGGACAGCCCGAGCCGCCCCAGAGGGCCGGGCAGCATGCACCACTGCCACCCGGGTGGGTGCTGCCCACAGACGCAGGCCCAGCACTCAAGGCCGGGCAGCTGTGAGGCTCTGACCTGAGCCCCCTAAGGTCGTGACTGCAGTGCTGGCACATGCTGTGTCTCATAAAAAGGGTGTGTAGACGCTCCCAGACGGTTGTCCTCACCCCAAGAGCAGGGCCTGGCTGCAGTCACTGGGCACTCACTGCTGGCCGACGAGCACAGAGGGCCAGGGACTCACCTCATGCCACCGGTTCTCTGGCCCCTGCCTATGCACCAATGGTGATGGAGAATTTCCTGCCGTGGTCTCGGGACCACAGGCGGGCCCATCTCTGACCCTGGGCTTCTCATTAAGCTGTGCAAAGCCCAGGCAGCAGCCCTGGAGGCGGCCCTGGGCCCTCCGCATTTCCTTCCTGGGGCTCCCTCTGGCCCAGATATGGGAGCTGACGTCCCCCACACCAGCATCTCCCGCTCTGCCCCAGTGTGGGGGGTGATCTAGGGAACCAGACAGCACCTAGACCCCACCAGTGTCTCGGAGAAGGACAAGGTCACCATCCTGTCATGTGCCCCAGATGCACTTACACAAACCCCCACCCCCGTCCTTCCCCCGAGCCTGTCTGACATCACCAGACTTTCACTGAGCACACGGCGCCTCTGGGCCCTCACAGGGACCAGGCCACCCTTCCTGGTAGTGACTCGGGCGTCGTGTCCTCCATGTGAGCTGCTGAGGGCTGGAAGGCTAATTCCTGCCATGATTCAGTGGACGGGTGGGTGGGGGGCGGGGAGCTGCGTTCTCTCCCCTCAGACTTCTCACTCGGCTCCTGGCATGGCCGGTTCTTCCCCAAATGTTCTTTGGCTGTTGTCATCTCACAGCCCAGTCAAGGACGGGAGGGCCCTGTTTGCCAGGGGTGCAGCGGGGCTCGTGGACACCGGTCTAGGCACGTGTCCACCATGGCCGCTGTCCTGGGAGGGGGCATAGACCTGACACACCCATTCCCCCAGAGGAAACCAGCACAGGCCTGTCTGGAGCGCTGGGCTGACGGGCTCCTCCTCCAGCGAGACTGGAGAGACGCACACAGGCCGTTTACCCAGTTTCAGTTCCAACAACAGAACCACCCAGCTGCAGCAAGAGAGACGTGTCCCTTTCCGGAGGGCCAAGCACTGCCCAGCACTGCGGTGGCTCCCCTGTGCACGGCGCTGTCCTGGGCTCCTCTGCCTCCAGCACCGTCTCTGCCTTCCACAGCCTTACGGCTCCAGAGCCACGGAGACAGGCACCCACCCCAAAGCCATCGTCCTGGAACTCTGGGGGCCTCTGCCCTGAGGTACTGCACCCCCAATTGGCTGTCTTAAGTCCAGGCCAACCAGAAACTGCAGGCACAGGCCTGATGGCCAGGCAGACACAGGACATGCGCAGAACACGCAACACCGAGCAGTTCTCACGTTATAATTCTCAGAAGTGAAAACGATACAGAAATTGCTGGGGCAGTGTGAATCTCTAGAAAACATTCACCTCCCCACCCACTACCCCCAACCCGCGCCCCTGACCTCCAAGAACTGAGCCAAGCCTGGGACACCCGCGGCCTGCTCTGCAAGGGCTCACCTTGTGAGGAGGGCTGTGCACAGCCTCGGGCTGAGTGGGGACAAAGACTCCTGTCTCATCCACGGCCCCGGCCCCCCATGAGCGGTAAGAGAGTGCCCAGCAGCGCTTCCTCCATCCAGGCGGGGCTCGGGGGCCCGCAGGCAATGCCCTCCTTGCTGCCCTCCACAGGCGTCCGCTGCACCCACAGCCTCTTGTCCCCTGCACCACCACGAGCCCAAGGTGTGAAATGTGTCCAGGCACTGTGGGCACTGCCAGCCAGGCTGCTGGATGGGAACGTGAATGCCAGGCCTCGGCCCATGGCCCTCCCTCTGGCAGCCGAGTCTCCAAAGCAGCTCAAGGGGTGAGGATCACGGGCATCCCAGCCTAGCCGCTCCCGGCCGAGGGGCAGATGGGGCCGCACATGGGAAGGGCGGAGCGTTCCTCGTCCTCCACAGGCTCTGCAGCATCCCTGGGCTCAGGGGCAGGGAGAGGCTCGCTCGGGAGGTCCTGGCTCCTCTTCAACCTGGGATGACAGGAACACACGGAGGGCGTTATGCCCCCACCTCCCTGGCCTCATGGTCCCATGACCTGCCCATGGGCTCACGGCACAGGCCATGGCGTGGATGCCCAAGATGGGCCACAGGCTGGGTGTCTGCTGGAAAGGCCAGGCTCCCAACACACTGGGTGCGGCAGGGAGCCTGGGGGCGGGTGGGGCACGTGAGCACACTGGCAAGGCTCGGGTGTTTCCAGCCAGAAGCCGAAAGGCCTGATTCTCTGCAGGTGCCGTAGGTCAGTGACTTGGGAACAAGGCTCGGCTGAGCCTCATTCTTCACCCGATCGTCTGACCCCCGGGGTGCCAGCCAGTGCCCTCACCTGTCTGCACACGCCCTGCAAGTCCTGCCCACAAGAGCTCAGACACCTCCTCCAGGAGGCCCTCCTGCCCCGCACAGGCAGAGGGGGCACCCATCCTCCCTTGGGCCCCAAGGTGGCAGCTGCTGCTATTTCTGGCCTTGCCTGCTGCTAGTCATCTGTGCCCTTCTGTCCTCTAGGGCCTGACATTGAGGAGAGGTCTGCTGAGAGACTGAGAGTGCCTGGGTGGGGAGTTGACGTGGCTCTGATGGGGCCTCCTAGGAAGTCACCACCCCTCACCTGGGCAAACGACGAGTCTCTCCCCAGATTCCAGCCACAGGCCCCGCGGGAGCTCAAACATGCCAGAGCCTGGCAGGGGCCTCCTGCCGCTCCCCTCCACAGCCGCTGCTCAGAGTCCCCAAAGACAGTGGGGCCACACACCCCAGGCCCATGGATGCCAGCTCATGTGGCCAAGAAAACCTTAAACCTTAGCCCCATTTTCCTCCTCTCTGCCACCATGCCCACCCACCCCCAACACACTCACTTTTCTCTGTTAAAAATCACAAAGTCTTGCTGGATTGCATCAAGGCAGTCTTGAAGATAGTCATTCTCCTGTGGACGGAAAGGCACATGTAAGTGTGGGGGACACTGTCCAGGTTCCACCCACTCCCCTCAAGTGAGTGTCTGGGCATCCCCATCAGGCCTCCACCTGTGGCTTTCTTTGGCCGATGGCCTCTGGGCTGTTGAAGCATCCTGGCCCTCCAGGAGCCAGACTGCCAGGAAGCTCGCATCTCCGCGGGGGATTCACCCAAGCCCGAGGGACACCAATGCCCAGCTCCCTTGCCTCAGGGTGGATGGCTTGCACTTGCTCCGTGGGGCCTGCCGGACCAGGCGGAAGCTGTTCTCTGCGGGACTTTGCTGGAAACCACTCCCTTGCCAGGCCTTTCCTGTCTCATACCAGCTTCTCCCAGCCCCTCATCACAGCACACACAAGCCCATCCCAGGCCTGCTTCTGGGGCCCTGCCCAGAGAATCCTGGAACCAGGGCTGTCTTAGAAGCAAGCCCTCAGGACAGGTTTGTGGACTGAGGCTGCCCCTTGCAGGACCCACCCTTGGTGTGTGTGATGGGCAGGCAGGACCGATTCCCAAGACGCAGGGGTTGGGAGGGTATGGGTGGGGTGGAGGGGGTGCTGGTCACTCAACGCCGGCATGGTGTGGGGAAAGCATCATTATGGTGGCCACGGACTTGGATGGTGACGTCAGTTACTACCAATGTGTGAGCAAATGACAGACCCAGATCAGTCAAGTCACAGTGGAAAGTGCAGGGAGTCGCAGGCCTCGGGGTGGCGTTAAAAGGG
This sequence comes from Rhinopithecus bieti, assembly GCF_001698545.2. Taxonomy (NCBI): domain Eukaryota; kingdom Metazoa; phylum Chordata; class Mammalia; order Primates; family Cercopithecidae; genus Rhinopithecus; species Rhinopithecus bieti. The sequence continues at coordinate 1,469,041 of NW_016811410.1, read as the reverse complement.
CCCCCATCTGCAGCTGAGGTCCACTTTTGAGGACCACAGAGCCTCAGATCCACAGGCTCAGGAAGTCACTCATGTCACAGCCAAGGCCCTGCGAGGGAGGGTGCTGGGCTCTGAAGGCCGGAGGGGATGTGTGAGTGGGTGCACACAAGAACGCTCACCCCTACCTAGACATACAAAAGGTATAGCAAAATCCAGTGTTTCCATCTTACGGGACCACCATCCCACGCGAATGGCCAGTGAAGGAGGCGTCATTACGCAGTGTGTGACAACAGTCTGCGTTCACTCCAGATGGACAACGGCATGCTTTCACGGCCCCACCCAGGGCTAAGGGGTCTCTTCGCTGTCAGTGTCATCTGTGCCTCAACCACCTGGACACTCTTGCCCGCTATCCATGGATCCTATTTTTGGTCTCGCTCTGTCACCCAGGCTGGAGTGCAGTGGCGTGATCTTGGCTCACTGCCAACTCCACCTCCCAGGATGAGGGTCTGACTGAGCCACCGGGATCTTGCAATCCACAGTGACACAGGGTGGGAGGGGTTGGGGTGGGCACCAAGGATGCAGAATGTGAGCACCCGTCGTGGCCCTGTGTGCAGCCCAGTGGCAGGGGCTGCTGGTCATCCTGCAATGTTCACAGCCATGTTTTCCTAGGCAGAGAGGTTACCAGAAGCCTGAGGAGCTGCTCCAGAAACATCTGAAAGAGGTGGCTCTGAGCGGCGCTGAAGCTGGGCTGTGAGTCACCGAGATGTGCAAGCACGACCCTTTTCCACAGGGACTCCCAAGGTGTGTGGAGCGCTCCCAGCAGGACGCCATAGTGGGTTCTGTGCCTGGCCCGGATCTGCCCTGCCCTTCCTCTGACGGCCCTGCCTGTGCCTCTTCCTTGGGTGGCTGGAGCCCTTTGCCAGCACACACAGAGCCAGGGGGCCACAAAGGGGCCCTTCGCCCATGACTGCTGGGTGTGGGCGTTTGAAAGCCCAGCTCCCTCAGGGCAGGGACCTCTTGAGTCACAGGTGATGCTCCAGGGTCCCCTGAAGGCTGAAGCCGCTCCCCACAGGGTTTCTGGATTTCTGCTTGAAAGCCAAGCTCTGCTGGCATCTCCCATCCCGCAGGCAGTGGGGGACGGGGGTCTCTCCTGGATGCACTTTCTGAGTAACTCGACCAGGAATCCCCATCTCAGGGCACCCGTGGTGCCTCCACATGTGCTGAGACACAGCATCGGACCCCAGATGTCACCCACAGTGATGAGGGGCCTGGGAAATGGACCAGGCTTCAGTCCCTAACACCATCACAAATCTGCTTGGCAGCTCAGGTACAATTGTCAAACCCCTCAGCATTCAGTGGAAATGCAAGGGACCCAGAATAGTCAAATAATGTCCAAAAAGAACAAAACTGGGGGATTCACAGAACCTGATTTGAAAGCTTGCTACAAAGCTGCAGTTATCAAGATGGTCCCAGCACAGGGCAGACATCTGGACCAATGGAACAAAATGGCAAGTCAAAAAACAAGGTGTGATGTCAAAAGCAATTCAATGGGGAAAGAATCGTCTTTTCAGCAAATGATGCTGGGACAGTCCAATATCCACTGATGAGAGAATAAAGCTGGACTCTCACCTGACATTATTCATAAAAATTAACTCAAAATGAATCACGCAGCTAAACGCAAGAGCTGAAACTATATGATACTTAGAAGGAAGTGTGGGAGTAAATCCCCGTGGCCTCAGCTGAGGTGATGGATCCTTAGACAAAGCACAGTAGCCGAGGAGGAAATCACCACGTCGGACAACGTCAAGGTCCACGTAGCCGAGGAGGAAATCGCCACGTTGGACAACGTCAAGGTCCACGTGGCCGAGGAGGAAATCGCCACGTCGGACAACGTCAAGGTCCACGTGGCCGAGGAGGAAATCGCCACGTTGGACAACGTCAAGGTCCACGTAGCTGAGGAAATCGCCATGTTGGACAACGTCAAGGTACAAGACTTCCCTGCTGCAAATGATGCCCTCAAGCAAGAGAAAAGATAGCCCACGGAACAGGAGAAGACACCTGCCAATCACCTGTCTGACCAGACACCTGCGTCCAGGAAATAAAATACATAACTCTTATGCAGAAACACAAAGACAAGCAAGGACTTCTGGCTTCTGCTCTGCCGCGAACAACGTGGAAGGCCTCATTCCCATCCCTGCAACAGGAAAAATGCTGAACTAATGAAAATCAATGACTTTTCCTGGACCCATCAGAGAGCGGAGGTCAAAGCACCACTGCGACCCCCAAGTCTAGAGAGACAGGTGAGCAGTCACAGCCAAGACCCACTGGCCTGGAGCAGAGATGATGGTGCAGGAGCTGCAGGAACACCTCCCAGGCAGCTCTGGGGAACGGTTGGGGTTGTATGCAGAACTCCCGGGCTGCAGTCTTATGGGGCCCCCAACCTTTTGTGGGTTTCCCCTCCAGGAACCCTGCCAGGTCTTAATGAAGCCAAGGATAATCCCTTCCCGGCTCTGGCATGGGATGGGGACAGTCAGTGCTGTGAAATATACCTGGAGCATTCTCCACAGCAAATGGAATTTGCTCTCCAAAGGAAAGGTTTATCTCACTGGGGGAAGACTGGTTTTCAGCCTGTACCCCGCTTTAGCCTGTCTCACTTAAGGGGAGGGGAAAAGCAGATCAACAACTGTGAAGGGGCACAGGCCCCCGAGACTGAGATGTGGTCACAGACTGTGGAACAGTTCCCTCCCCGCCACCTTCCCAACACACCCACAGGGCTTCTGCAGTGTGACAGGGATTCCAGCAGATAGGGCCACAAAATGCAGACTCTCTCTGAGGAGGAGGATATAGGGAAGCCCAAGGGCAACCAAGGAAATGAAAACAAATGTGAAGCCTCTGGTACCCACAGCTACAGCAGACATTAAACCCTGCCCCAACCTGGCCTAATAACATAAACAAACCTCACACTAAAGGCCCATCTACTTGAGCTCTTATTACCAGATGCATCATGTCCGGCTTTCAACAAACATTACAAGGGAGACTGCAAGATCTTAAGGAAAAAAATAGTGTGAAGAGACAATGCACGCATTAGAATGGATCCAGATATGGCACCCAGGTTGGAATTATCAAACAGGAAATTTAAAATAACTGTGATTAATATGGTAAGGGCTCTAAGGGAAGAGTATGCAAGAACAGATGGGGAACAGATGGGCAATGTAAGCAGAGATGGAAACTCCAAGGAGGAATCAAAAGGAAATGCTGGAAATAGAAAACACCGTAACAGAAATGAGGATGCCTTTGATGGTTCCTCAGTAGACTGGATCCAGATGAGGAACGAATCTATGAGCTTGAAGAAATGTCAACAGAAAATTCTCAAACTGAAATGCAAAGAGGAAAAAAAAGAGTGAAAAAAATGAACAGACTATCCAAGAGCTGTGGGACAATTTCAAACGGCACCCCACATGCATAATTGGATTTCCAGCAGATGAAGAGAAAGAGAACAGAATATTTGAAATAATAATGACTGGGAATTTTCTGAAATTAATGACAGACACCAAACCACAGATCCAAGAAGCTCAGAGAACGCCAAGCAGAATGAAGATATCAAAACAAATCTGCACCTAGGCATATCATTACTCAAATTGCAGAAAACCAAAGAGAAAATCTTGAAAGGAGCTGGGAGTGGAGGGTAGCGAGGAATTCTACTTACAGAAAAAGAATTAGAGCAGACTGCTTGTTAGAAATCACATAAGCAAGAAGACAGTGGAGTGAAATATTTAAAGTGCTGAAGGCAAAAAACCTACCAAGCTAGAATTCTATATCCAGTGAAATTATTCTTTAAAGGTGAAATAAAAATAAAGACCTTTTTGGACAAACATAAAGGGAAGGAATTCATCTCCGTTAGACCTGTCCTATAAGACATGTTAAACAAAGTTCTTCAGGGGGAGGAAAATGATTTAGGTCAGCAACTTGGGTCTACATAAAGAAAGGAGGCACTTTAGAGGAGGAATGAATAAAGGTAAAATGAAATTTGTAATTTTTCTTAATTGATCCAAAATATAACTGTTTAAAATAACAGTAGTAGCAACATAGTGAGCATTTATAGCATAGTGCGCAGCTACAGCATACAAAGGAAATGAATGACAGCAATGTCGTCAGGAACAGGAGGGATGCATGAGAGGCGCCGTCACAAGGCACCCCACTGCACACGAGGGCGCAGTGTGTCAGGTGAAGGCAGTCTGTATGCTAAAGGTATACTGCAATGTCCAGGCCAACCACTAAATATATTTCAAAAAGAAGTATAATAGGCTAGGAGAGGAGATAAACCACAATCCTTGCTTAATTAAAACCAGAAAAAGCAGAAAAATAAGGAAAAAAGAAGGAACAACAAATAGACTACACTTATAAATATGGTAGATATCATATTGAATTTATCAATGATCACTTATTTATTTACGGGACAGTGTGTCTCTCTGTTACCCAGGCTGGAGTGCAGGGGCATGACCATAGCTCACTGCAGCCTTGAACTCCTGGGCTCACACGATCCTACTGCCTCAGCCTCCTGTGTAGCTGGTATCACAGGTGTGTCCCACCACACCCGGCTAATTTTAAATTTTTGGGTAGAGACAGGATCTTGCCATGTTGCCCAGCCTGGTGTCAAACTCCTGGGCTCAACCAATCCTCTCACCTCAGCCTCTCAAGTCACTGGGACTACAGGCATGCACTGTTACACCTGGCTAATTTTTTAAGTATTTTATAGAGCTGGTGATAAGGTTTGGCTGTGTCCCCACCCCACTCTCAGCTTGAATTGTAACTCCCACAATTCCTACGTGTCATGGGAGGAACCTGGTGGGAGGTCACTGAATTATGGGGACGGGTCTTTCCTGTGCTGTTGTCAGGATAGTGAATGAGTCTCATGAGATCTGATGGTTTGAAAAACAAAAGCTTCCCTGCACAAGCTCTCTGCCTGCTGCCATCCATGTAAGATGTGACTTGCTCCTCCTTGCCTTCTACCATGATTGTGAGGCCTCCCCAGCCATGTGGAACTGTAAGTCCACAAGCTCTCTGCCTGCTGCCATCCATGTAAGATGTGACTTGCTCCTCCTTGCCTTCCACCGTGATTGTGAGGCCTCCCCAGCCATGAGGAACTGTGAGTCCACTAAACCTTTTCCTGTATAAATCACCCAGTCTCGGGTATGTGTTTATTAGCAGCATGAAAACAGACTAATATAGTAAATGGGTACCGGTAAAGTAGGGTGCTGCTGAAATGATACCCAAAATGTGCAAGCAACTTTTTAGAATTGGGTAACAGGCAGAGGCTGTAACAGTCTGGAGGGCTCAGAAGAAGACAGGAAAATGTGGGAAAGTTTGGAACTTCCTAGAGACTTGTTGAATGGCTTTGACCAAAATGCTGATAATGATATGGACAATAAGTCCAGGCTGAGGTGGTCTCAGATGGAGATGAGGAACTTGTTGGGAACTGGAGCAAAGGTGACTCTTGTTATGCTTTAAGCAACGAGACTGGTGGCATGTTGCCCCTGCCCTGGAGATTTGTGGAACTTTGAATTTGAGAGAGATGATTTAGGGTATGTGACAGAAGAAATTTCTAAGCAGCAAAGCATTCAAGAGGTGACTTGGGTGCTGTTAAAGGCATTCCATTTTAAAAAGGAAACAGAGCATGAAAGTTCAGAAAATTTGCAGCCTGACAACATAATAGAAAAGAAAATCCTGGCTGGGCATGGTGGCTCATGCCTGTAATCCTAGCATTTTGGGAGATTAAGGCGGGCAGATCACCTGAGGTCAGGAGTTCGAGACCAGCCTGGCCAACATGGCGAAACCCTGTCTCTATTAAAAAGATAAAAATTAGCTGGGTGTGGTGGTGCATGACTGTAATCCCAGCTACTTGGGAGGCTGAGATAGGAGAATCACTTGAACTCAGGAGGCGGAGGTTGTAGTGGCAATGAGCCGCTATTGCACCACTGCACTCCTGCCTGGGTGACAGAGCAAGACTGTCTCAAAAAAAAAAAAAAAAAAAAAAGAGAGAGAGAGAGAGAAAAGAAAACCCCATTTTCTGAGGAGAAATTTACATAAGTAACAAGGAACTGAATATTAATCACTAAGACAATGGGGAAAATGTCTCCAGGGCATGTCACAGACCTTTGTGGCAGCCCTTCCTATCACGGACCCAGAGGCCTAGGAGGAAAAAAATGGTTTCATGGGCTAGATCCAGTGTCCCTCTGCTGTGTGCAGTCTAGGGACTTGCTGCTCTGCATCCCAGCTGCTCCAGCTATGACTAAAAAGGGCCAAGTTACAGCTCAGGCTGTGGCTTCAGAGGGTACAAGCCCCAAGCTGTGGTAGCTTCCATTGGTATTGAGCCTGCAGGTGCACAGAGGTCAAGAATTGAGGTTTGGGAACCTCCACCTACATTTCAGAGGATGTATGGAAACACCTGGATGTCCAGGCAGAAGTTTGTTGCAGGGTTGGGGCCCTCATGCAGAACCTCTGCTGTGGCAATGCAGAAGGGAAATGTGGGGTTGGTGCCCCTACACAGAGTCCCCACTGGGGCACTGCCTAGTGGAGCTGAGAAGAGGGCCACCATCCTCTAGACTCCAGAATGGTATATCCACCAACAACTTGCACCAAGCACCTGGAAAAGCCACAGACACTCAATGCCAGCCCATGAAAGCAGCCGGCAGGGAGGCTGTACGCTGCAGAGCCACAAGGGCGGAGCTGCCTAAGACCATGGGAACCCAACTCTTGCATGAGCATGACCTGGATGTGAGATATGGAGTCAAAGGAGTTCATTTTGAAGCTTTAAGATTTGACTGCCCTGCTGGATTTCAGACTTGCATGGGGCATGTAGCCCCTTTGTTTTGGCCAATTTCTCCCATTTGGAATGGCTGTATTTACCCAATGCCTTTACCCCCATTGTATCTAGGAGTCACTTGCTTTTGATTTTACAGGTTCATAGGCAGAAGGGACTTACCTTGTCTCAGATGAGACACTGGACTGTAGACTTTTGAGTTAATACTGAAATGAGTTAAGACTATGGGGGACTGTTGGGAAGGCATGATTGGTTTTGAGATGTGAGGACATGAGATTTGGGAGTAGCCGGGGAAGAATGATAAGGTTTGGCTGTGTCTCCACCCGAATCTCAGCTTGAGTTGTGACACCCAAAATTCCATGTGTCGTGGGAGGAACCTGGTGGGAGGTCATTGAATTATGGGGATGGGTCTTTCCTGTGCTGTTACCATGATAGTGAATGAGTCTCATGAGATCTGATGATTTTAAAAACAAAAGTTTCCCTGCACAAGCTCTCTCTTTGCCTGCTGCCATCCATGTAAGATGTGACTTGCTCCTCCTTGCCTTCCACCATGATTGTGAGGCCTCCCCAGCCATGTGGAAATGTAAGTCCATTAAACCTTTTTCCTGTATAAATCACCCAGTCTCAGGTATGCCTTTACTAGCAGCGTGAAAATAAACTAATACAGATGGGTCTCACCTTGTTGCCCAGGCTGGTCTCAAACTCCTGGACTCAAGCAGTCCTCTTTCCTCAGCCTCCATGGTCACTTTAAATGTGAATGGTCTAAAATACACCAATTAGGTCAGGCACAATGGCTCACATCTGTAATTCCAGCATTTTGGGAGGCTTAGGTGGGAAGACTCCAAGAGTTTGAGACCAACCTGGACAACACAGTGAGACCCTGTCTCTTCAACAACATTTTTTTCAAATGAGCCAGGTGTGGTGGCACACACCTACAGTTCCAGCTATTCTAATGGCTGGGGCAGGGAGAATCACTTGAGCCCAGGAAGTCAAGGCTGAAGTGAGCCATCGTTCCACCACTGCACTCCAGTTTTGGTAATAAAGCCAGATCCTGTCTCTACAAAAACAATAAAGTAAAATAAAATATGCCAATTAAAATGCATTGTCAGAGTAGACTAAAAAAAGACAATAAAAATTTTTAAAAATTTGAATAGACATTTCTGTAGACACAATACCTGATAAAACACCTCAAAAGATGTTCAGCATCATCAGAGAAATGCAAATCATAGCCACACAATCACTGCACACTAAGATACCTATAATTTTTAAAAAATAAACCAGACAATAACAAGACTTGGCAGGTATATGGAGACATTACCACCCTCACACACTGCTGGTAGGGGCATAAAATGGCACACCTGCTGTAGAAAAGGGTAGGCGTTTTCTCCAAACACAAAGCACAGAGTCACATATGACCCAGCAGGTTCACACCTAGGTATGCGCCCCCCAAAAATAAAAGTACATATCCACACAAAGACTTGTATGTGAACGTTCACAGCAGCATTATTCATAATAATAAAAAATGTTAACAAGTGGAAAGAACAAATACTCATCAACTGATGACTGGATAAAGGAAAGGTGATATATATGTGGAATATTACTCAGCCATCAACAGGAATGAAGCACTGACAGGCTACAACGTGGATGGACCTCGAAAGCATCCTGCGAAGTGAAAGAAGCCAGCTGCAAAGACCCCATAATGTGTAACTCCACTTCCATGAAACATCCACAACAGGCAAACCTACAGAGACGGAAAGTAGCTTCGTGGCTGCCAGGGGAGGGGAGGAAAGAGGATTGGGTGTGACTGCTAACAAGTGGGGTCTCTTACAGCACATGAAAAGGTTCTAAAATCAGATTGTGGTGGAGGATGTACAGCCCTGTGACTATATTAAAAACCACAGAATTATACACTTTACATGGGTGCATTGTATATTGTATGGAATGTGAATTATATCAAAATAAGCTGTTTCCAAAAACCTCTCTCAGCCTCAAGTTAACAGTGGGACTTTTTTTTGGAGTGATGCTTTCCTTTCAGAACACCTCCCACCCTCCAGCCAAAACATCTCCCCACAACCAACCCAAGACAAAGCCTAGCTCCTCCTGCTCATGAGTGCCTGGCCTCACCTGTTCCCACCCAGAGCCTCCTGGGATCTCAGCATGGCCAGCTGGGCTCTGCACACTGTCTGTCCCTGAGTCTCCCAAGAGGGCTCATACCTCATCCTGGGCATGAGACTTTCCCAGAACATCCACCACAGGCTGAGGCAGACCCAGGGGCAAGGGGACCACTGAGGGACCCAGGGTCATCACTGTCACCCCGACATCAACACATAACTGTAGCTACTCCTTGGTGAATATCAGTCACATCCTGGTGGTATGGGCCAAACTGAGTCCCCAAAACGATACATTCAAGTTCTAATCCTGGGTACCTGTGAATGTGACCTCATTTGGAAGTGAGGTCTTTGCAGATATCATCAAGATAAGATGGGGCCATACTGGATCAGGGTGGGCCCTAAATCCAATGCCAGGTGTCCTTATGAGAAGAGGGGAGGAGGTGGAGATGCACACACAGGCAGACCCCACGCGGCAGCAGAAGCAGGGGCTGGGGGTATGTGTCTAGGCCAAGGCAGCCTCTGCCGGAGGTTCAAGGGGCAAGGACTGGTTTCCCTCTCTGGAGAGCCTTCAGAGGGGGCACAGCTTTTCTGACATCTTTGCTATGGACTCAGGCCTCCACACCCTGAGACAACAGCGTCTTTTTACTTCTTTTTTAAATCTGCTGATTAAAAGGAGCCTGTTGATGCTCTATTGTGAATATCACGTTCACGCAGAACACGAACCACATCCACACTGGGAACGCCTTGTCCTCACACGGCAGAGGAGCAAAGACTCAAAAGAGGACTAAAGTCACCCTTTTACGACAGCATTAACCCCACCCATGCTGGAAGAACCTACATGGCCCCATCGGCCCCCAAAAGTCCCATCGCTACCACCACAAGAAACAAAGTCCAACATGAGTTTTAGGGGAAACATTCCAACCACAGCACCCATCAAATCCTTGACGAGACCACGCCCTCAGTCAGTATTTGCTTACACTCTGGTGAGACCCGGAGGCAGGGAGCAGAGCTGCGCCATGCCGGACTTCCGGTTTACAGAAACTGTGAGATCATCACGTAACTGCCCAACGGGTTCACCCTGCCCGCTGCCCAGACAGAGCCAATTATCAAGACAGGGGAGCCGCAGGAGACAAAGAGCCGTTCACACACAGCCAGCTGTGTGGGAGACCATTTCATTACAACTCAGATCCTTTTCGGAGACGATGCATTGCTGTTCTTCATCCACCTGATTCGTGGTTACCTGTCCTGGTGGCCCCAGAACACCAGCATGCCTGGGTGTGAGGGCATGTGGCCCTCCCCGCACACACAACCAACACAGCACACCTGGGTGAGTGTGAGGGCTTCACGTGGCCGTCCCCGCACACACAACCCCAGCCCTGGTTGTCCCTGCCCACCTGCTTCATAGGAGCGAGGTGGGGGCTGGGAAACGCAGAAGGGAGGTCTCTGGCCTTCTCAGGACTTCAGGAAACGGTCTGGACTTCCAAGATGTGTGGGCTGCCAGGGGTCCCTACACGCCTTGCTCAGTGGTGGAGAGGAGCCCCAAGCCCAGCCCGCCACCGTGCCCTGAGCCTGCTCCGGCACTCACAGACTGGGAGCTGTCCCTACTGTTGTCCCGGGACTTGTTCTTGGCCAGGCGTTTCTTCTTCTTGTGCAGGGGCCTGGACTCCAGGATCATCTCCTCCAACTCAAAGGTGGGGTCGCAGTGCAGACGGCCTTTCTACAGAGGAATGGGTGCTGAGCCCTGGCCCATGGATGACACCACGTCCAGCCCAGAGCCCCCCCCCCCGCCCACTGAGCCGCCCACAGGCTTACGTTGGGCACGAAGCCCGGCTCCACCCTCTTCTCACTCAGATGGCCCCACAGCACGCCGGCCAGCGCAGGGGCTGCCTGCATGTCCTGGAGGCTGGAGAACCGGTGCTCGGGGTTCACAGTGAGGAGCTGTAACCAGGCATGAGTTAGAGGGTCCAGGGCCCAGGGCCCACAGCCCACTAGCACGGAATAGCCCGCCACCCCCAGCCAGGGCCCACAGCCCACCAGCACGGAATAGCCCGCCACCCCCAGGCCAGGGCACCCTGAGGAGGGTCCTACCAGGCCTGAGGTTCGGAGTTCAGGAACCTCGGGGCCACGTGAGGAAGGGTGGTGCCGACATCAGGCCAAGCACTGTGGCTGGCTCAGCATGTGGCCCAAGGGACACCTGATCTGAGTGCTGCTGCCCAAACCCCTGGCGCCAGAGGACAGCAGAGGGATATGCAGGGAAGGCTCTGCTGGGATTTGCCAGGAGGTGGCAGCCGAGGCCTGGCTAGCAGCTAACACTCCACCCGCTGCTGGCCTCACAGTAACTATTCCAGAGCCACTCCCTTCACCGCATGGGAACTCCACAGGCCAGGTGAGCCCAGGGCAGCCATGCGTGGCCTGGGAAGCAGCATCCCAGCACTGGCACCTCCCGTTTTTCCAGGGAAAATGCTGCAGACCCAGACCCCGTGCGAGGTTTCCCAGGCCTGGGCTTAGGCGTGTGGGTCATCCCCAGTCCCCACGCAGGCCCTCTCTAGCCCAGTGCCACCTTGTGAACCACCTGAGCAGGTGTGGCCGAGCTTCACAGGGCTAAAGCAGAGTGAAGAGGCTCTCTCGGGGCTGGGGAGAGGCCCCCGGCAGGCAAGGCCTCCCTGACTTTAGGCTGCTTGGTTACAATGCCAAGGCAGGAGGCCCCACCTGCCTGAGACATGGGAGCCGGGAGGCAGCTGGGCCCGTGCGGCACACTCGCTCCCTTCCCTGTCCTGCCTGCGCCTGGCTCTGACTCCGAACCCCCCATGGTGTATACAGTGAGGCTCTGAACAGGGAGCCGCACAGCCCAGTCAAGGCACAGCCCCGGCCTAGTCCCAGATCACAAATGGGAAGCACCACTGATGGCCACGCCCCTGCCCGTGTCCCTGCCAGGCTGACGTCCCTTGAGAGGCGTTTGCAGTGAGCAGTGGCTTCCCACCTTCCCTGGGAGGCACTGGGGCAAAGCGTCCCGGAGATAGCATGGGCTTGAACCCACCTACCCCACACCCTCCTTCCAATATGGGACACAGGGACCCAGCTCAGGGCTCCTCTGTGGTGACAGGCAGGGCGGGTGCACAAGCCTGCTGTGAGGGTGCCTGGGGACACAGCTCAGGGGATCACCAGGACACCAGTGACCTGGCAGGGCTTGCACCTGGTGAGAGGGCCACAGAGCCTGCCACCAGCTCGCTTTCTGGGGCTTGGGGCTGCCATCTGTGGAGGCCCCCACAGGCTGCAGCGAAGGGACCTGTGTCTGCCAGGAAGCGGCACTAAGTGTGCACTGGAGGGGGTGCCCCGAGCCACAGATGAATGAGGGAGGGAGGTGGGTGCTCGGTGGGCAAGGAGGTTCAGGGATGGGGGCTCACCTTCCGCAGCAAGGCCACCATCTCCTTGGACCACGTGGGGACATACTGGACGCTCACGGTGCTGAACAGCTGCACCAGGGACTCCACAGCGTTGCTGGAGTGGATGTCGTAGGGCCTCTGGAGACAGGGAGGCAGCACTGGGCAGGTCCTCCTGGCCCCCAGGACGCCCAGAACAACGCCAGACACAGGTGGCATCACCCTAAGAGGACCCCCTTCCCCCACCCCAAGTGCAGGCACGGCTCTGCACACAGCCTGGCCTTCACCTGCCTCGGGGGAGCCTGGGTTAGATAAAGCTTGCACCCGGGTCCTGCACCATGGCTGCTGCGCCCATCTGGCTGGGATCCCAGGGGCCTGGGTTCAGGCAGAACAGCCCCAGAGGGCCAGGAGGGAGCTTCCTCAGAGGTGGGGTCCTGTGCAGGGCTGAGGGGTATGGTCTGCAAGAGGGTCCCAGCCTCCCAGTCTCCCAGAACTGGCCTCGCCATGGCCACAAGGGTGAGAGCACAGGGCCCCAAAATAAACTTTTTGTGGAAAGTTCCAAGGCAGCAGCACCCCTGCTGGCCCGTTCTCAGCCCTGTCCACCCCCCTAGAGGCCGGCTTGCAGGCCCCAGCAGCGGCCTCGGGAAACCACAGTGACTCTGTCCTTCCTCCCCCTGCTCAGGCATTCCATCACCAACTGCACACTTTGCTAAAAACGTGACTCCTCAGACAGAGTGGAGACATCCCTGCACGCCTGGGCACTGGGGGTGGCCGCCCCCCTCCCCAGCACTCAGGCCACCCACTGGTGGGGGCAGACAGCAGGGACCTGGCGGCCAAACCCGGGGCTGCAGGGGGTCCATACCCAGCCTCGCAGCAGTTCATAGGCCATCACCCCCACCGACCACCAGTCCACCTCGAAGGAGTAGCCAGTCCCGCCGTTGACAAAAGAGTGGAAGATCTCTGGAGCTTTCCGACAGAAAGAAGGACCAGTTGAGCTGCCAAGGGATCACAGCCTGGACCCGTGGGCACAGGGCCGGCACCTTGAGGCCACACCCCGAGACCAGGCTGCCTCCAGGGTGGGACAGAAAAGCCACCGAGGTCTTGTCCTTCCCAGCTGGAGGAAGCCAGCTCCCACCTGGAACCCCAGCTCGGGCTCACCCATGTATGGCTTGGTGCCTGCTAACGCCGTCGCCCGCTCCCCGTCCTTGATGATGGTGGCGATGTTGAAGTCGGTCAGGTGTGCGTGTCCTGCGCAGAGAGGGGTCAGCTGTGGCTGTCCCAGGACCAGAGACGATCCTTGTGTGCAGGACCCCCCTCCCCTCACAGGCCTATCCCTGCCGCCACCCACCTGGGCTGCCCACACCCAGCCCCACCCACCTCTCTCATCCAGGAGAATGTTGTCAGGCTTGACATCTCTAGACAGGGCAGAAAGAGGGAAGGTGAGTTGAGAAATCTGCCCTGTTTCTGCCCTGGAATCTCTGCCACAATTCCTGGAGTCCCCAGGACACTCCCCTCAACCTCCGGTCACCCACTCGAGGCAGAGGCCTGGGAGCCTGACTTGGTCCTCGGACGATACTAGGACCTCTGGGTAGGGGCAGAGGCGATGAAGTCAGCCACTTTGTTTCCCGTGGCATCTGGACAGCAGCACACACCTGGCACCGGACGCTGGGAGGGGGCCTGGAGCCCCAGAGGACGAGAGCAATTGCTGGCAGGGCCTGCCCTCCCCCTCCACGACTCGGCCTCTAGGAGACCAAGCCGCCTCGGCTCTCGCTTTGCCCCTACTTTTCCAGGCATGCAGCCAGTGCTCAGCGACCAGGTCATAACCAGACATCCAAGTCCCCAAAAGCAGGAATGCAAACACCAGTCTATTCGGCTTTAAAATATACCTCACAGATATTTTCATTTTGTTCCATAGCTGCAGAATTTCAGCCTAATTTCTGCTTCCCAATTTCACTTCCTTCATAATCTGCTTCCTATTTTCTTTTTTTAAATTTTATTTTCAGAGCCATCACACCGGCTCTGCTTCCTAATTTCATCTGCTTTAAGCTAATGTTAAAATTAGTTTGGATTCCCTGGGACATGGTGGATGGGCAAACGGGAGCCTTCAGTTAAACGGACCAGCTGAAAGCCACCTGCTGTGACCCGGCCCTGTGTCTGTCCACCAGGGCTAACAGCCCTCTGCCCAGTCTTGGCTGGGGCTATTGAGACGAGGCCCCCTACATGGACACCAGGCACACAGCTATGGGGCTGACCTGGTCGGCGCAGGTGCCACAGCTGGGGCAGGCCTCAGGCGAGGGTGGGGCAGAGGAGCTGACCGCTCTGCGGGAGTGTGGACGCCCTGCCAGCAGTCTGACCCGAGGTGCTGAAGCCCTGCCACGTCAGTAAGGTTGCCCGCCCTGTCTGCCACGCACACACCTGTGGATGATGTGCTGGCCACGCAGGTAGTCAAGGGCCAGCGCCATCTCGCAGATGTACAGCCTCACCGTGTCCTCAGAGAACTGCACGTTCTGCGCAGGTGGTAGGCAGGTCCCTCCCCACCAGAAGCAGGTCCACTACCATGAACATGTCGCTCCTCGTCCTGGAAGGAGTACCTGTTGGGCACCGACGGATTAGCCTGGTGTTGTGCACAGTGGGGAAGCCCAGTCACGGCTGCTCCCACAGCCGACACACTCCCCAAGGACCACAGCCCCACCCAGCATTCAGTCACCAGGCATTCCCAGGAGGCTACCCAAAGCACGGATGGCACCCCAGCCCAAGCTGCTCTGAGGCCCAGATTCGTGGAAAGACACACCACCCTGTGCTGGACGTGGCCCAGCTGAGGGCCAGAGGCACCTGGAGTGGCAATGCACAGGCAGAGCTACAGTGCCCAGCCTCTGGGTGTTTTTCGGGTTTTCGGCTGCCTGGTCTCCTCTTCGGTAAAATGGGGATACAAACTTCTGCCTCAGAGGGTTGTTAAAAAAAAAATGAGGCCACGTAGGTAACACTCTTGACACAGTGTTGGGCAAAGAGCTGGCATTTAATAACCAGCATCCATGGTGAGGACGATGGCAGTGATGGTGGTGGTAGTGGTAGTGATGGTGGTAACAGTGACTGTAAAAGTATAGTGATAACAGTGATTGTGACCGTGGTGGTGGTGGTGATGGTGAGGACCGTGGTGGTGATGGTGAGGTGGTGACAGTGATGATTGAGGGTGGCGGTGATGGTGATAACAGTGATTGTGACTGTGGTGGCGATGGTGACAATAGCGATTGTGTTGATTACAGTAATGGTGATGAGAGTGATGATGGTGACAGTGGTGATGATGGCGGTGACGGCGATGATGGTGGTGAGTTTTTCAGTCCCTAAACTCTCCCCCACTGACTAGTGCCGGAGACTCCATGGGGGCACATCTCCATCGTAGGGAAGCCCTGGGCTTCCAGCAGGCTCAGAAGAAACTGCATTAACTAACCCCAGCATGCCATGGCCACCTGGGCCCCTGCCAGCCCTGGGGCACAGGAAGGAGAACAGATGGGGAGAGGTAGAAAGGGCCTGTGGGTGGCAGGGGCATCTCCAAGGCATGAGGGCCAGGGAGCACCAAGGGCAGGAGAGCATAGCCAGTGCCTTCCCAGCTTCAGGGCGGCGAGTCTCTCTGCAGAGAGGCCACAGCAGGCTCACCAGAGGTTCACCAGAAAGACATGCTCGATCTCCTGCAGGATCTCCAGCTCCCGGAAGACGTTGCGGACCTCGTCGCGCTCGATGCACTGCTGCTTGTTCATGTACTTCATGGCGTACATCTTCTCCGTGTCCCGCTTCTGCACAATGCACACCTGGGGGGCACAGGGCTGTTCGGCAGGACGCCTGAGGACGCCTGGGGACACATGGGGACACCTGGAAATGCATGGGAATGCCTGGGGATGCATCGTGAGGACACACGGGGACACCTGAGGACGCACCATAGCCCCTCTGCCTCCTGGACGTGGCAGATGCATTCCTCTCTGCCACATATGGCAGCACATTTGTTCTGGGGATTAGGACGTGGGTGTTTGGGAGGCCACGATTCTGCCCCCAGAGGTTCCTGTACTGCTTAGCGTGTGGCCCTGGAGGCACCTGTCTCAGTCACATCCTGGCTCCGGGGCTGTTGCTGGAGACCCCTCCCTGAGACTCAGTCCTGTGTTTCCAGTCTGCAGCAGGAAACGCAGGTCACACCTGTGAACAGCACTAGCTGCAAACGGACAGGGCCGGGCCTGAGAGCACCCAGGCGTGAGTCGGAGCCACACAGTGGCTAGTTGTGCGGGGAGGGCCCCTCACCAGCCATGACCTGGGCAGGGAGTTTTGCCTTCCTAAACCCCAACATCCTTTTCCAGGGCTTGGAGCAGCAAGCAGCCTGGAGGGGTACTGGGGAATGAATGCGAAAACCCACTCAGCACAGAGCCCTGCACCCAGAAAGCCTCATCAACCATGGCTGCAGCTTCGCCCTGGACACGCATCACTCCACACTCCAGAGACCACCTCCCGTCTCAACACCGTGAGGCCAAGGCCCCTCACCCTGTCCTGCGAGGAGACACACGGAGTGAGCATGGGGCTTGAGGGCCACCACTGCCACCAGAGCGGGACCCCTCCGCGGCACCAGTCCCGACGTAGCTCTTCAGGCACCGTGCCCTCTGAGCACAGATCGTCAGTGTCAACACTGACGCCGCAGACGCACAGCTAATTGCTTGGCAGTGAGGATCAAAGTGAGGCAAGGGGTGAGAAGCATCAGTGAGCCGGGGCTCCCTTGCGGCCAAGGAATGTCAATCAGAATTAAAGACAAAGATCCCCAAAGGGAAGCCAAGAATTAAGGCACAAAATGGTAAGCAGCAGAGCCAACACCCCTGTCTCCCACTCAGGCTGGGAGAGACTTTCCCAGGTTGGGAGAGGACAGGTAACCCAGACCCACTTCCAAGGCCTTCCACAACCTCTGCTCTCTGGTCCTCAAGGAGTTGGAGCCCAGCGGAGGACCTGGAGGAATTGGACGATTCTGGATCACAAGGTGGGCCACAGACGGCCCTCGGCTCCTGGTCATATGCCCCGGAAGCGTGGTGGCACAACCCGTAGTCCCAGCTACTCAGGAGACTGAGAAGGGGGCATTGCTTGAGCCTGAGTGGTTGAGGCTGCAGTGAGCCCTGATTGTACCACTGCACTCAGCCCGGGTGACAGAGCGAGACACTGTCTCTAAAAAAATAAAGTCAGATGATTAACAGCCTGAATTCAACGTGCAACCTTCATCCCTCTCTGCCACGAACGGTAACATGTTTGTTCTGGGGATTTGGACGTGGGTGTTTGGAGGCCGTGATTCTGCCCTCAGAGGTTCCTGTACTGCTTAGTGTGTGGCCCTGGAGGCACCTGTCTCAGTCACATCCTGGCTCCGGGGCTGTTACTGGAGACCCCTCCCTGAGACTCAGTCCTTTTGTGACGCAAAGCGGTGACCCTCCCTCCCCCCAGGGGCCACTGGGAGTCACACTGCACAGAGCACAGGGCTGGCCCAAACTAGGAAAGCACATCTGACGGTGCCAAGCAGTGGTCTGGGTGGATCCAGCTGTAGCATCATGGCATGGGAGACAGTGACTTGGCACTATGGGCTCTAAGTGTGGCCTCTCCAAGAAGCTGGCACCAGGCATGGCCTCAGCACCTCCCCGACCGGTGGGTGGGGAAAGCTGGGCCTGGAAAGACAGGAAGAGCCTTGTATTGGGGGCTACCCAGAGGTGCGTGTGCTGACGGGGGCTCCCGAACACACGGCCACACCTGCCGAGGAGCGGGGGCAGCTGCAGGCAGCCTGAGAACAGACGGAGACTGAGCTTGAACGAGGCCGCCTTGGGAGGGCTGGGCTGGGCGGGGTTACTCCTGAACTTCCTGCATTTCCTGTGACCATTTTTAAAATTGTTATTTTGAAAGCCAGTTGAGGGTTTCAGAATGACAGTGAGCATAAGCTGCAGCAGCCCTGGCTGCCCACTTCAGCTCCGAGGACCCTCTCCCGCTGCTTCCCGCTGCCAACGGGGCAGAGTCGCGTGGCTCAGCAGCATGGCCTTCCTCCCATGCACACGGCCACAGGAGGCAGAGGAGTCCCGTGCTCCAGACGGAAGCCCCAGCCTCACTCTGCACAGGCACAGAAGGAGCAGTGCTCTCCCGCGCCAGCCCCGGCACCCATGGCCTCCCGCAGACGGCCACTGCAGGCTCAAGGTGGCGACTGCAGATCTGGAAACTGCTCCAGAAGGGCTATTTCTTGCCCTGGGGCTGGGACCAGACAGGCTGTGAGACAAACAGGGTGGAAAATCCGGCCCCCACCCTCTGCCCCTCAGGAGCCTGGCTTGGGGGCACTGGCTCGGGCCAGGGCTCTTGCTGCTGGGGGAGCTGCAGAGCCCACCTCTGCCTGGAGCAGCGCCAGTGCCCAGAGCCCAAGGCCGTCTCCAGCCGGTCCCAAGCCTCAGGCTTTCTGTCCCTTGTGCAAAGCCCCAGAAAGCTGCCTGCCCAAGCCACCCAACCCTCTCCGGGGTCCCCCTGCCCCTCCCGCTCACGTTGCAGCTTACGTGAGGAATCTCTGGAAGAACATGCCTTCCCTTGGGGTGCTGAACCCCCACAGCCCACTCTCCAGGGCACCTGGGCTTCCCGTGCCCTCTGGGCCCAGTCACAGGTGTGGCGGACACTGACTGGGTGTCTACTCCAGTCAGGACCTCACCCTCCTGCCAAGTGAGCTCACCCAGGACCACCTGCCTTCCCAAGCGTGGAGCCTGGGCTCCATCTGGGGCCAGCCCCTTGGCCCTATGACCCGAGCCTGCTCTCCCCATCACACACATCCTGTCACCCGCAGCCAGGGAGCAGGGACAGAAGAGCCGCCTCAAGTCAGGGCCTGGCCTCGCACACACACACATCTGGGCTCGCGCACACATGCCTGGCCTCGCACACCCACAGTTCCGTTGTCCACCAGAACAAAGCAGCAGATCCAGTTCCCTCCAGCCTGTTACCCCACCTGGGAAACAAACTGCCCTGGTCGGTGGAGCCATCAGCCACGATCGAAGCCCCTGGCCTGGACCTGTGGGAGGAGCTGCCCTGAGGAGCAAGGGGAGGCAGGGTTACACCCAGGTCTCCCGAGTCTTTGGGCTCTGTGTTCTGGAACATGCTCAGCTCAACTGCAGTTCAAGAAAAGCTTGTAAGTCTTCCTCTGTGCCAGCCCCACGCGAGGTACTGGCAGGGCAGGTTGAGTTGCCATGGTCGCTCCCTGGAGACCCTGGGGGGAATGCCTCGACCCCCAGCAGCAGGCCCGAGTGTGTTCCCAAAAGACACAGCCACCAGGAGCCTTGGAATGTGGCCTTATTGGGAACAAAGGTCTTTGAAGATGTAATTAAGTTGAGGATCTGGAGGCCCTGAACGGGGATGGGCCCTAAAGCCAATGACAGGCATCCTCATAAAAGACAGAAAAGAGATGATGGCGTGGTGCGGGCGCGAGGGCGAGGGGACGGCGCAGGCGCGGGGGCGAGGGGACTGCGCGGGTGCAGGGGCGAGGAGACGGCATAGGCATGGGGGGAGAGAGCGTGAAGGTGAGGCAGAGGCAGCGATATGAAGATGCCGGCCTGGGGATGGAGTGACGCGGCAGCAGCTGAGGACGCCACGAGTGGCCAGCAGCCACCAGACGCCAGGAGAAAGCACAGCGGGTTCTCCCACGGAGCCACCCAGAGGACCCACTCTGCCAGGTGTCAGGCTTCCCATCTCCAGGACTACAAGAGAAACTTCTGTTGTTTGCAGACACTGAGTTACGGAACTTGGTTCTGGCGGGAAACTCACTTTCTTCGCATCTCCTGTGTATACGCATCCCTGAAAACACCCTGTAGGCTTTAACCACTCGCGGCCACACCTGCAGGCAGCCGCCTCACCGGGGCTCACGCTGCGCCCTCATCCAAGCACCTGCCAACCCAGCAGCCCGCTTCCCCCAATCTCCTTCACCGCTTTCTGACCCAGCCAGCAGGTGGGGAGCCTGGCCCCGCCCCTTATTACTAGGACCCACCCTTCGAGGCCTGGACTGGCGGGCACGCTCAAGGTGGTTTGGGGGTGGTGTGGGGTTTTCCGTTGAAATGGATTTGATTAAGTCAATCACATCAAAGTGCTCTTAGATGAAGACAACAGAGTAGAAGGCAGGTCCAGCAGGCTCCCTCGGGCCCCTGATGCAGGAGGTTCCAATGAACGGTGGCGTAAAGCCCTGGGGTTGGTGCAGTCTCTCTGTCTGGAGGGACATCAGCACCCAAGATCACACAGAGCAGTGTTTACAAAAAAGATTGGAAACCCAGCGGCCTTTTATGACCAGGCCTGGGGGGCTGAGGGCAGGCAGGTCCGACTCAACTGCTTCCTCCAGGAAACTGGTCCCTGCTTTCCTGGCTGCTTCCTCCAATCATCGACTTAAACCCAAAGAGGATATGGAGTTAGAGGTCTCGCCATGAAGAGGAACAAGCCAACCCCGGGCTCGGGAGCCCTGGACTTTCCCCATGAAGCGCCACTGACGGGGAGGCCATGGCGTCACCTGGAACAGGCTGGTACCTGCAGCCATGTGACTGCCATTTCAACTGAATGCTGTTCAGGCACTTTGCAGATTTCAGTGATTCACCCAAGCTCTTCCTCTTTCCAAGTAATTTTTGTTCCCCAGAAGCAAATGCCTTAGTACCTAAGGCCTCTAAACGGTATGAAACCACCTCCTAATCCTACCTGGGGGAGCTTCTGATGTCCCAAGGAGAAGCAGAGCTTGGGGACGTGGGGACAGCAGGGTGAGACAGGGCAAGGCAGGCTTCCTCCCAGGGATCAGTGCCAGGCACCACAAAAACGGGAGGGTCAGTGCCCAGGAAGCGGCTGGAGAAGGTGTCTGCAGTGGCTGAGGAAGGCACAGCCCAGTATGGGGCCTCTGGGGAGGGCACTGGAGGCAGAGGGGTCCCCCAGGCAGAGCTGGGCTCCCGTGCACTCCAGAGGCTGCTCCATCTCCTACTCTCCTTCTGTCCCTCCTGAGAGCCCCCCCGAAGCTGTCGTCTTGACGTCCCTGAGAAGCTGTGTCCCACGGGCCACTTGTCCAGGCCCCTCTCCCTGGTTGAGCTCAGGATTCTAACGTGGTGAGTGGGAACCAGTTTTGGGGTTTCGGTTTTCCCCTGACGCTAAGTGGCCGCTTCCTAGGCCATGGTCGGCGGAGTTAAGAAGCCTCACGAGGCCACAAACCTCTTGGGAAGAGGTGGACACTGGCGGGCTCACCGAGGGGCCAGGGTGGCAGCTGTAGGGGCCATGCTGCGATGGCCTTGCAGCTCTTCTTCCATCTGCTGCAGATGGCAGAGGGGGGTCTTTGTCCCAAGAGGCTGGGAACCCCCCATGCCCTATGGCTGTCAGGTGTTGATGGCCAGGCAGGGGCACCCAGCCCACCGGCTTCCTGGGGGACGGAGCTACCTCCCAGGCCCATACGTGCACGGGCGCTTGAGCTCCTGCCTAAAGCCCTCGTTTAATCAGAACATTGCCACGGGGCTAAGGCACGCGGTTGCTGCGCCTGCAGGACGGTTCCTTCAGCAATAGCTGCCACCCCTCAGCTGCTTCATGCCAGCTGGAACCTCGCTGGGCTTGGAAAAGCAGATGGGCTGGGGCGCCGTCTGAGTCCTCGCCACTGCGGAACCACTGTGGACATACTGTTTCTGGTGCTTGCACACAAGTGATCATTCTGACGAGATCTGGGATTCTGGGCTATCTTCAAACGGAGCGTGGAGATGCTGCTCCCGAGTGGCTGAGAACCTGTGGCCATGTGGATTCTCCCACTTGGGGATAACCAAGGCTCTTAACACCTTGCCTGGCTACTCCCAGCTCTCCTCTTGCCCCAGGACTCAGGACCTGTGCACAGGATATGCGTAGTCCATGATCCATCTTGAGGGCCACCCTCCGTGCTGCCCAAGCTTGACAGTTGCTTCCAGGGGAGCTCTGCCAGCTGTTTCTCCCTTGCACCCTCCTGACACCTCTCGATACATCCCTGAGTCCTGGGCGGCACCTCCATGTCCCTTCCTCATCCGCCACATTCCCATGCCTTGCTGCAGTCCCCTCTGAAACAGGGGGGTTCCTAAAGCAGGTTTGCCCACCTCACTTTTTCTGCCACCCCTGCTGCTAGATGAGGTCTCTACGAATTCTTGGGGGGACTCTGGGTGCCCCTCCACAGTCAGAGCTCCCTCTCGCCTGTTTCTGCAGAGCTGTGAGCCCAAAGGGTTTCACCCTCCACACTCTGCACCCCATGCTCTGTATGGCCCCTTCTGAGCTTCTGGCCCCTTCATGCCATGGCTCTCCCCTACCTGCTTGGTAGGTGACCAGGGCAGGTGTGGCTGCCATCCGTTCCTGTCAGTCAGGGACCACCTCTTCTTGCACCTCTGGCTGCCTCAAGCCTGCAGCTCTCGTGAGCTGCTGGGGAGGCCTGGGGGGCTGGAGGTCAGATAAAGACACGAAGTCTATGTTGTTCAAAGCCATTGCACATGGGCTAATGTGTTACAGCAGCCATTGGACACTTATGCAGTGTGCCTACCGGGCTTGGACACTTGTGCAGTATGCCTACCGGGGCGGGTGGGCAGGTCGTGTGGCACGTCCACCAGGGTGAGTGATGCGGCTGTGATGGGACCTAGGGCAGGGATGCACACTGCACAGGGGACACCAGACACACGGCTGCGGGTTTAGAAAGCAAGGGGAGGCTGTGACTGGTGTGAGTTGTGTGAACTTTGTCCCAAGAGGCTGGGAACCCCCCCGTGCCCTATGGCTGTCAGGTGTTCATGGCCAGGCAGGGGCACCCAGCCACCGGCTTCCTGGGTTGTATCACGGAAACTCTCCTGCCCCAGTTCCACCCGCAACGGTGAGGCCGGCCCTCAGGGACCCACACAGGTGGATGGATCCCTTGTCCTTTGACCACGGCCTCTCGGCTGCTGTGAACAGTGTGAACTGTGAGTGGTATGAACTGTATGAGTGGTGTGAATCACGTGACTGGTATGAACCATGTGAGTGATGTGAGTGGTGTGAGCCGTGTGAGTGGTGTGCCACCCTTGACGCCAGAAGCAGGTTAAACGGATATATTAAAAGAAATCAGGCCAGGTATGGTGGTTCACACCTGTAATCTCAATACTTTGAGAGGCGGAGGCGGGTGGATCACGAGGTCAGGAGTTTGAGACCATCCCGGCCCAACATGGTGAAACCCCATCTCTACTAAAATACAAAAAATCAGCTGGGCGTGGTGACGCGCGCCTGTAGTCCCAGCTACTCAGGAGGCTGAGGCAGGGGAATATCTTGAACCCGGAGAGCCAAGATTGCACCACTGCACTCCAGCCTGGCAACAGCGCAAGACTCCGTCTCAAAAAAAAAAAAAAAAAAAAAAGAAACCAACCAATGGAAATACGAACCAAAATCTTTCTTACAAGGGTTATTTCTGGAAGGAAGGAGAAGGCAGGAGGAAGGGACAGTGCCCGGGCCTCCAGGTGACGTGGGCAGCAGAAGCAGACGGGATGCTCAGGATATGGAACCACAGAGCCACCTGGGCCCTCAGCAAGTAAACAGCAAGGACAGGGCCCACAGAGTGACTGGCGGTCATGGGCCCACCTCACTGCAAGACTCATCCGGATCCTGACTCAGAGAAACCATCAGAAGCCAGTCACAGGCACTGGAAGAACACAAGCCTGGCGCAGTGTGATGGGATCGTAAAGACCATTGTTTCAGGTGTGGAAAAATACCGTGGTGGTGGCTACGAAGAGAGTCCTCCTCTTTAAAGACACACACTAAACTATCGATGGATAAAATGACACACTCTCTGGAATTCATGTCGGATACCCAGGGCACGGTGGGAGGTGGGCGAAGGCTGTGGCTGAAACAGGATTGTGCCGCGTCAGTTCCTGGTGAGGCCGGACCCGGGTGCTTGTGGGGGGTCATGGTGCTCCTCTCTATACCATGGGAGTTGCACCTTCTAAAAACCAGAAAAAGAGAAGAGTGGAGACAATGCTTCCGTGGCCGCAAAACCCATGCATGGGCCTCAGTCAGGAGCACAGAAAGGACCCCGGCCCCTTCCCCAGGTGCCAGGGCCTGCAGACGGCCTGGTCAGCAGAGGGACGTGGTCAGTGCTGGGACTCTGGGCCCATGGGGAGGCCCGACTGCCCCGGAAATGGTCATTGATGTCCCTGTGGTCCTGGATGGCACAACCTGTTATGAGGTTCCCAGAAGGGGGGGACTGGATGGGGTGGCCAGGGGCTCCCAGTCCAGATGAGGAAGCTGAGGCTGGGTGGCAGGTGGCAACCCCACCATGCACGGGCCCCACACGCACTGGGCAGCTGTGTCTGCCATGCGTGGGCCCAGCGGGATGGCGAGGAAGCTTCCTTCTCACTCGTGGGCTCGCTGCAGGACAGCCAGGGAGGCGGCCCGGGAGGGGGTGTCTATGACGTTATGCTGCCTCAGGTCAGTCTCAAATACAAGTTTAACTTTCCACACCAGAACGGCTCAGTCACCCTCAACACGGTTTCCAATACTATCCGCCACTCACCCCAGCGGCTCCAGCCGGTGGCCAGAGGTAGAAACTTAGAGGCGAGTCTCCCACCTAACAGAGGCTTCCTTTCCTGGGCCATTCAGACATTTGCCTGCCAGTTTACGTGTCAATCCCGGCGTGACCCTGGACCTGGTGCCTGGGATTCACTCACCAAGCAGAGCTCCTCTGGATCGGACAAACGTGTTGGCCCCAGGGTCCCTGCACTCCCTGTCTGTGCCCCCAACCTCCAAGTGCTTGTGGGCACCAGGCCTGCCATGGACCCGCCAAGGTGTGTGAGTAGGAGAAGATCTTCAGCTTCCACGCTGTGGTTGTATCACGGAAACCCGCCTGCCCCAGTTCTACCCCGAAAGGTGAGGCCGGCCCTCAGGGACCCACACAGGTGGATGGATCCCCTGTGCTTTGACCATGGCCTCCCGGCTGCTGAGACCAGAGCTGCCAGCTGGGCAGGCAGTTTCGTTTTAAATGCCCACTCCTTGGGCTGTGCTCCCTGGACGGTGCTCCCCAGGCTCCCACTCCTTGGACTGTGCTCCCTGGGCTGTGCTCTCTGGGCTCACAGGCTGGGCCCCTCAGCCCTCCACTGGTGCTTGTTCCTCCCAAGCCAGGTGACCTGACCTGAGGCCAGCAGGGCCACCTCTCTGGCCTCAGCTTCCTTGCAGCTCCAAGGCAAAGGCAAGGACCATGCACGCGCCTGTTGAGGGAAGAAAATGAGAAAATGGATACGAACGTTCTTCTCCTCCTGAATCAGTCATGAGGGAAAGAGGTATTTTAAGGCATAAAGGTGCAGCCTGGGCGACCCAGAGAGATGGGCCCGGCAAATTCCCACCGTGTTTTGGCCCATTTAGGAGCATGTGGTAACCGTTTCTTCCATGCGGACTCTGCACCGAGGCCCCCACACAGGATTTCTTTGGTCCTGCAGTGGTGGTGGAGGCGAATCCAAAGCAGAGGGCGAGGCGCAGCGGAACCTAAGTGTGCCCGCGGTGCTGGTCCTGGTGCAGCTTCACCCCTCTGCCCCTGGAGCCTGGAGCGGAACCGGCCCTAGTAGAATCAGCTTCCCCACGGCAGGGAGAGCACGATCCCTCCCCCGACCTTTTAGGAGCCTCCAGCTGCTGTGTACACAGGGTTCCTCTGGGTTCTCTCATCAGAGCTGCCATCCCCCGTCCCAACTCTGGCCTGGCGGGGAGGGTGGTCTGTTTAATCCTTAGCATCTCTGTCTCCTTCAAAGCCATGGTGGTCAGACCCAGCACAGCCTGGAGCCCCCGAGAGTCTCCAGCCCTGACCTTCCCAGAGAAAAGGCAGCTGCTAAGCTGGGTCCCTCAGTGTGGCAGGTAAGTGGATGAGGCCTGGAGAACTGCCAGCAGCCCTGGCAGGGGTCTTCCTCCCACCATATGGCCAGGGCACGGGGCAGCCTCCTTGGGACCGAGGCAGCGTCTACTGAGGACTGTGGTGCAGCAGCTGCTCTCAGAGGCCCCCATGGGAAGCTGGACAGCAGGCCCAAGAGATCCACACGATTCAGGAGACGGTCCTTGCTTTAAAATGTAGGTTTTATTATCACGCAGGTGGGTGAGATCAGGAGATGCTTGCCATTGATGAGACCATTTGTTACAGTTCCCAACAGGAGGTGGGGCATGCCACATCATGGGGCCACACAGGGGAAGACCATGGTCTCAGAGACAGACGACATGATGGGGAAACAGGCAGAGCCTTGGCGGAGGCTTCCTCGGGAAAGGTGGGGAAAGCCGGGTGAACATGCTGGAGGCTGGGCTGTGGGGATACAGGCCTGCCCTGGGTGTCTGCGGTCAGGCCGTGATTCGTGCAGGGGATGTGGGCCCGAGCCTGGGAGCACACAGAGGAGACAGCTGGGGGTGGGTTGGGGGTTGCATTTGAAAGGCAACCAAAGGCAAGTGTTTCTGATCTCTAGGAAGTGGCTGGCCCCAGAGGGGCAGTCTCTCCAGGGTCAGCAAAGCCCTGACATTAAAGCGTTGGAAACACAGTTCATACATGTGAAATGCACGCACCCACACATACATACCACATACACTCATGCACACACACAGAGGCATGCACACACAGACATGCATGCACCCACACATACCCACACCACATACATACCACATACACTCATGCACACACACACAGACATGCATCCACACACATACATACCACATCCACACATGCACACACACACAGAGGCATGCACACACACATCACACAGACATGCAGGCACACATACACATGCTCATGTACACACACAGGCATGCACACATGCATGCACACACGCGTCCATACACGGGGAGGAGGGGCAAGCTGGGTGGACACTTCGGCAGAGACCAGGTTGCAGTGCTGGGGTGACTGTCCAGCCCTGTCTGGGCCCCCAATGCTCCTGAAACCCTCGCCCTGGGCCAGGCTGGACATGTGGGGCCAATGTGGGGCCAAGCACTCCCCATCAGAGGTCCAAGGGAGGAAGATCACACTGCACTTAACCATTTAAACCCCAAAGCCAGACAGGGTCTGCGGTGGCCAGTACCGCACTCCACACTCCTGAGAGCCACAGGCCAGAACCCTCGGGAAGCTGATGGGCATTTTACAGATTGTGTGAGGGCTCAGGACAAGAGCACTGTGTGTGCTGAACCTCCCCACAGCCTGTCCTGGGGCCCTGGGTCCAGCCAGCAGATTCCTTTGGTCCCCACAGGAGGACAGGTCAGTTCAGCCCAGTAAACATTCTCCGGACCCAGCAACAGCACACGGTCCTCCCAAGCCGGGGGAGCCCATCTCACACACACAATCACAGAATCACAGCAAAGTCAGCAAAAACCCAAAGCCTGTATCAAACCATCTTAGTCCCAACTAACGGAGTCCGGAAACACCACTACTGCAAGGTCCCCAGGGGCACCACACACTCCCTGCCGGATGGGGGTCACTCTGTGCCACACACTTGTGGCCGCCACAAAGGGCTCCTGCTGCCCTGAGCGGGGTGGCCGGGCGGCGGGCTGGCGAGGAAGCCAGAGCCTGTGCTGCTGGGAAGTGAGAGGCGTCTGGGGAGAAACCCAGGCTCAGTCGCCCGCAGTGACTGCAGCAGCCCCTGCCCCGGGAGCCTGGCAGCAGGCCAGCATTGCAGGGCTTCTGTAGACACTGCTGGACATCATCAACTTTCAGAGGCCACTGCTGGCTCCCTTTCAGCCAGGCTTCCCGGACACTAGGGGGCTGTCGCGTGAGGGTCACCCACGGCACATAGACCCGGGGTCCTCAGATCCCAAGTCCAGAATCCAGGCCTGGACATCTCAGGAACAGGGTGGACAGTGAGGACAGGAACGCATCGCTCACCATGGGAACACACATCACAAATAAGCAGCCCCCAGGACACCCAGCTTCCAATCGGCGTCAGTGTCCGCTGGCTGCAAGCGTGAGGAACAAACAGAGCTGCCTGCCAGGCTGAGGTCACCCAGGCTGCCTTTCGGTGGAGCTGCTATCCTGGTGGCCTGGAGAGCATGAGGCCCCCCAGGGAAGCCCCCCCAAGGGCAGAGCCTGGGCTACAGGCAGCGCTGACTCGAGCCACCCAGGTGGTGGTCTGGGACCCCCATGACTCCAAGCTGGCAATTGAGTTTCATCCTAGAACCCAGACACCTCCGAGCTCTTCTCGGCCAGTGCTGCTCTCCACCTGCAGCAAACCCCCCGATGGATGAGAGGAACCCTCAGAAGCAGCTCCTCCCGGCATGGACTCAGAGGCCACAGGCTCAGCCGCTGCGTTACGGCTGAACCTGGCAGGGTGGTCCTGCAGCAGCCGCGTGGAGGTTGCCATAGTGACCACAGGCACTGTCTTCTGGCTGAGACAGCACAGGGGGCCCAGGCAAGGTGGAATCAGGGCCACGCCCACAGGCCCTGCACAGGGACATGGAGCTGGGGAGCCCGGCCAGGCAGCCCTTCTTTACCCACAGACATGCTCTCCCTCTTCCTGCCTCTCTCTTGGGTTCATCGGGGACGTGGGGTCACTGCAAGGACAGGCGGTTCCTCGGGGTGGGTGGGGGCTGTGGTGAAGGCCTTTTGACCCCCGTTTTCTTAGTTCTTTCCGCACAGCCTGGGAAATGCGGACGCCGTGCGCCTGTGCCTCTCTCTCTCTCGGAAAGGGGGATGGCCTGCGGTAAGGGTGTGCAGGGCAGGGTGAGGAGCCCAGCCAGCTAGGGGGGTTAGAGAGGAGACAGCAGAGGCCCACTCAGGGTCAAGGGGCAGGGCTACACCCAACTATGCCCACTGCCCAACAGCCAGCCGTGCCACCGAGAAATCCATCTGGGCAGGGGGCTCTCAAACCCCCAAAGGGGCACCACACCCCTAGAGACACGCCTCTGCCTCCGGATAGCTGTGCCATCAGACACCACCAAGCTGGCGTCCTGGTGTTCCCTGCAGCATTCTGGCCGAGTGGAAACCCAGCCTCTGCCCCTACAAACATCAACAGGAACATGTGATCTCCCAGCACTTAGCACCTCACACCCAAAACACTCCTAGTTAAGTGAGGGTCTGGCTGTTATTCCCAGGAGCACCAGCCACAGCTTGGCAAAGCCAAACCCGACCCTCCACCCACACCTGCTGCCCAGGCTAGGTACAAGAGCCACACGCCCAGCCCACCCAACTCCTCCATCCAGAAGCACAGCCGTGGCTCCAGAGGACGCCCACTGGCCCTTTGACAGGTGCGAGAAGGCAGGATGCAGGGCCACGCAGCTCAGGAACAAAGTTCACAATTTAACACTGGAAAAAGTTAGAAAATAAAGTCTCTTAGTCACAGTAGCAAAAAGTTACACGTAACAATGTGACAAATGATAACTACAGGAACAACATAGCATAAACATAGCAAAATATGAAGAATCAATATAAAAAAGCAGATGCCTATTTGGGTAAAAGTCACTAGACCCCTAGATGGGTAAGATCTCCACTTTGCTCTCAATTAATCTGAAAATGTAAGTCCTACCCAAATCCCAGTGGGGTTACTTTCGACCTTGACAAGACATATTCATAAGACATATGGCCACAGTCCATGTGGAAATATAAACACAGGGGAAGAGCCGGCATTTTTGGCAGAGTGTAGAAGAGGCTCTGGAGTACTGCGGCCTCGCTGGTCAGCACACCCTGCAGGGAACAGTGCGGGACGCCCAGAGAGAGGCCTGCGCGTGGCCACACCCACAACAAGCTGTCCACAAGCAGTTCCAGACCTCGAGCCTGCCGATTTAAAAGGCTGAATTCCAGCCAGGCGTGGTGGCTCACACCTCTAATCCCAGCACTTTGGGAGGCTGAGACGGGCAGATCTCTTGAGGTCACGACTTTGAGACCAGCCTGGCGAACATAGCGAAATCGCCTCTACTAAAATTACAAAAAAAAGTTAACTGAGTGTGGTTGCACACGCCTGTAGTCCCAGCTACTCAGGAGGCTGAGGCATGAGAATCACTTGAACCTGGGAGGCGGAGGTCGCAGTGAGCCGAGATCACGCCACTGCACTGTAGCCTGGGTGACAGAGGGAGACCCTGACTCAAAAAAAAAAAAAAAGCAAAAAAATAAAAGCTGAATTCCAAATGGACTCCATTCTCCCCAGAACAGAATGTTTTTTGCCCTGATGGTGAATGAGGCAGCGCTGGGTGCAGATGGTCTTCAAGCATGTATGCATGTATGGGGGCCAGGGTCTATTGTCCTCTGAGAGGGGCCATGAGCTGGGAGCTGCTGGGAGTGGGGCAGATGAGGGTAACTGGGGCACGGGGCCAGTGGAGCAGGACCCGAGGTGGGGGGAGTGCAGCAGGAGGACAGAAGGGCATGGGTGGTGAAGGGGCTCTGGCGGCACCAGCAAACTGTGCCTTGTTGACTATTTGGAGCAGAAGCCACTGGAAAACAGCACCTGAGGTGGGCGGCTCTCACCGAACTCCCCTCATCTGTCTAAAGACAGACCCTCCAAGAGAAACTGCCAGCTCAGCCCCTCCTGCAGTTCCACCGGCCCAGGAAAAGGGACCCTCCCCCTGGAGAGGGGCCAGGATCCATCCCCGCCTCAGGCTCGGTCACAAACCATCACAGTCCCCATTGCTTCTCTGAGGGCCCTGTAGTCTTCCCTACAAGCTGTGTGCCCCCGACGCGGCCCCCACTCCACCTTCTCCCAGCCGGCCCGTCAGCCCTCGGGCCCCCCACGCGGCCCCCACTCCACCTTCTCCCAGCCTGCCCGTCAGCCCTCGGGCCCCCCACTGTTCTGGGTATTTTCTTTTTCCCCCACGATGCCCTGCACATGTCACACTAACAATAAATTCGTATGCTTTTCCTCCTGCCCCCGTGCCTCCTGTCAGCATGTTTCACAGGCCCGGCTCAGCCTCAGAAGGCAGCGGGAGAGACAGCTCCTCCATGGCGTGTTTGGTTCGGGAAACCTTGGCCCAAAGAACAGGAAAACGCTGTACCCCCACCCAGGAGAACCACAGACCGGAAAAGTCAACGGCTTTTAAGAGACTTGTGTCCAGAGATGGGGCCCGCCTGACAGGCCAGAGGGGCCGGGGCTCGGCATGGACTTGGGGTTCATGCCCGGCCCAACCTGCACTGGTCTGCGCCCCCCAGCCAAGCCTGGTCCCAGAGAGATCCTGGGGCAGTGACCTGCCCTCCTCCCTGGGGCAGCTGCATCCAAGCCAACCACCACCAGCTCCCGGAAGGACGTGGGAAGGGACTGCC
The DNA here is from genome assembly GCF_001698545.2 of Rhinopithecus bieti. Taxonomy (NCBI): domain Eukaryota; kingdom Metazoa; phylum Chordata; class Mammalia; order Primates; family Cercopithecidae; genus Rhinopithecus; species Rhinopithecus bieti. The sequence continues at coordinate 1,437,544 of NW_016811410.1, read as the reverse complement.
CCCATCCACGGTTCCTGTGACCACAGCCCGCAGCCTGAGATAACCGTAGCCTGAGGCTGGAATTCGGAGTCCTGGATTCTGAACAAGCACAATTAGGCAGTGCTGGGGAGGCAGCGAGCTTCTCAGACACCGAGGCCTTTGTAACCCCGGCTGGAAGCTGAGAAGGCGCCAGGCAGAATTTAATCACACTGAGCGGCCTGGGGGCGGGGTGGGGGCGGAGCGTGGGCTGGATGAATGTCTATGCTGGGTGGGGGCGAGACGGGGTGGAGAGTGGGCTGGATGAATGTCTATGCCAGGTGAGGGGGCAGGCAGGGGCGGGGGGCAGGCTGGAGGAATGTCCATGGCAGGAAGAAAACAGATTTTCTCCAAGTCTAGATTCCTCCCGCTAAGTGGTTAGTCCTGGAATTAACTAAGACCACCACTTTCAGCTGGACAGAACTGGGGGGCACCATGTACTTCAGGCCCCAGAGCTGCCTTCAAAACAGTGAAAACGGTAAATTTTGTTATGAGTAATTCACTGTAATTTTTTTAAAAATTGAAAACAAACACAAAAGCCAAGGGCCAGCTCTAGATGATCCGTTTCCAGGAGCGGTGGCCCCAAGAGTGGAGCTGTGGCCCTGGCAGGTAGAGCAGCTGCACCACGGCCATTTGGCAGGACCGGACTCTACCCAGTCGGACTCCAAACGCTGCGCCGTCCTTAACGGGTGGGCTCCGGTGCCCTACCAGGGTATCCCACCCTTTGACCCGGAGCCAGTTTCACAGGTGGCTCCAACACTGGCAGGGCCTGGGCGCAGCTGAGCCTGGGCCCACCACCTCCTGCAGGGAAACAGCCGTGGCTGGGGCCTCTGCTGCTGCAGCCCCTCTGAACTGAGGCCATGTGTGAGCAGACGCAGCTACAGCCCAACCACATGCAGAGCCGCCTTCTCAGCCCTCATCCTTCCGGCTATGGGGTCATTGCCTTGGCCAGTGAAAGAGCTGGAAGGACCCCTCCAGGTCAGTGAAAGGCCTCACCTCACCCTCCCCTCGGTGCCAGGCATCCATCAGCAAGTGCTGCACAGAGCCCCTGCAGGCCTGATGAGGAGGCCTAACTGGGAGCCAGAAGGAACCCTCCAGGTGCACGATTACCCTGCATCTGAGCACAGCACCCAGTGGCTCCCTCCTGTTCCCCACACTCCACAGTTGCCCATTTCTGGGCCAGCTGGCTTTTGCGAGCCTCTTAAGAACTGGTCCGAGGAGCAGAACCCTGGGGGGGTCTGCAGACGGTGGCAGGGCTGAGGCTGCCCACCTGTGCTCATGAGAAGGAGGGGACCATCCCCAGGCAGGGGTGTAGGGCCAACAGAGGCGGGGGCAATGGGGAGACGCCGGGGCCCCCAGGAAACAGCACCTGCACCCGCCAGCCTCGCTCCCCAGGGCAGGTCTTTGACCCTCAGATGCCCTTGGCCTGGCCCTCTCCAGATGTGCTGGCCGGGCCCAGGCTTCCCAGCCTCCCTCCTTGAACCTGATTTCTGGATGCCTGGTGACTCCCAGGGTCCCCCTAAGCCCCCTCTCCTGAAACCCGTCGCAGTTGCCGTCCTCTGCTGCCTGAGGGGAGCAGTCCCCCCAAACTCCATCCTGCCTGCCCCTCGTGCACCCGCTGTGGGCCCGGAGAATAGAACTGAGGCTCAGCTGGGAGGACAGGAGGGTCTGAGTCAGTCCCAACAGCCCTGAGTGTCTCTGACGAACTCCGCCGGCTTCAGCACTTCACCTAGAGGCTCAACTGGCCTCACCAGCAACAAAACAGAGCAGGTCCACAGGCACCTCCCCACATGCAGGGACTCAAAAGCACTCTCTCCTTGGTGCACGGGAGCTTTCTCAACGCACTGCGCAAAGGGGCTCATTCACTCTGACTTTTCATCACCCCAGGCCGCAAGTAACCCAGCAGAGCCATGGCTTGCGATACAATGAAATGGAGGTAATTAATCACATCAAATACCCTACGTATTATACTCCGGTAGCCCGGCAATCGCTTTAAAAAGGGCTTATGGGGCTTAAATAGACAGTGTCCAGGCAGCTGTACAGCCAGGAGCGGGAGGGAGGCAGAGCCCATCTGCTAAGCCTCCCGGGACAGCTGAAAAGAACTGTCCATTCAGAAGTGATTCATCCACAACAGAGCCGCGCGCAGAAGCCGGAGGGCTAATTCCAACCTTTCCTGAGTGCTCGTTAAGCCTCTTTGAGTTATAATTACCCCTGATCTCTAGATATTACAAGGCGTCAATCAGGAAGTTAGATCTGGCCAAGAGAAAACAAAAGGAATAAAGGAACAGGCTCCGTCCAGGCCAGCCAGAAGGCCTACGTGGAGGACAGCAGCAGCAGGGCGTTCTGGACGGGGCTGGAGACAGGGATGGGGAAGGGGACAGGGCCCAGCTGAGGATGCACGCTCAGCACCCACCCTCCATCCTGTCCCCTGCAGGCCCTGAGGAGCAGCCGTAGGCACAGCCCGGCTTCTGGGCTCCGGTTCAGCCAAAGCTGCGATTTTGTCCCCGTGGCTCCTAGACGCTGCGGTGTTGGTGACACCATGGGGCCCAGTCTGACGGCGGCACAGCTGGCTGCCTCCATGGGAGGAGCGCCCATGCCCTCCCTAAAGGACCTGGAGCCTCGGCCCGGGTGAGGCTGCTTCTCCCGAGGAGGATGGGGGTAGGTGGACTCGGGACAGCACGTCCGACTCCACGGTTCTGCCCCTGCCCCCTCAGCCCTCAGCCCAATCCCCACGCCAGGCCCTGCCTTACCTTGCCAAAGCTGCCCTTCCCGATGGCCCGAAGGATCTGGAAGTGGTCAAAGTTCACTGCAGAGTAAAACAGAGGGACACCTGGTGAGGTGGCAGTAAGGCCCCACGTGGCACAAACCCCCACCCCAGAGCAGCTCCTCCACCTCGACACCCCCCACCCCAATGCTGCCAGGGCCCCTCACCCTAGAAGAGGATCTCCATGGGGCGGGCTGAACTCTCGCTCCTGTGCAAGGCAGGAGGGGGCCAAGCCCCAGTCAGTGAAGACATGGGCCTGGGGTCATGCACGTCCTATTCCCAGAACTGTTACAGGATTAGGCAGGTGCCACCACAGCAGGGACACGGCAAGAACGAGCCACACACGCCTGAGTCCGACTCTACTGGGCTGCCGTCCCGGGCACCGGCCACCCCCACTGAAAGCTGCTCCGTCCAGTGAACACCCCCAAACAGGCAGGCCCGGGGTTTTGGGGGAAGCCACGCACGCGTGAGCAGCTGTTCCTGGTTCCCCTCCACCCTGCTCCGCGTCTCCAGAGGACAGGGGCGTCGGCCCTGCTGACACTCACTGGGCAAGCCTGGGGGAGTTTGCAAACGGTCCCAAGATGAACGAGAGGAGGCTCAGGGCTGCAGCTGTGTCCACCATGACCTGAGTGGCCTGGGAGTGCCTGCGCCCAGCACGAGGGCCATTCCACAGGCCTATGCGAAGCTGCAGAAGGCACCGTTTCCCACACCTGCAAGCCCTTCCGGGAGAAGGACGGCCCCCCAATTGTCACTCATGAGACCTCCCCGTGTGCCCTGCCCAGGGAGCCTCTATCCACACCAAGGAAAGGGATTCTGATGGGCTTTCCAGACCGCCTCCACTTGCCTTTCAAACCCAGGACATTCTCCGTACACATTAGACGGGGGTCCCACAATGTCACCCACTGGCCTCCAGGATGAGCCCCTCCAGATGACTCCCAGGCCAGCAGCTGCCTCCACCTGTGTCCTCAGGCCTATATCCCCAATTCTGCACCCCCAAGCCTGTGTCCCCGGGTCTGCACCCCTAGTGTGCTGCACCCATGAAGGGCCTGCACATGGCTCTCACTGCAAGGCCCTGTGTCCTAGAGCCAGGTTTAGGACACCCACTGGTTCACAACATTTCACTTTTTTACCCACTTTTACCACAGCCTCATGTTCACTTATTCTGTGGGGAATTCAACATCTGGAACCCACCACCCCAACACACAAACATGGTTATTTTAAAGGCAGGGAAGACACAGCCAAGGCCAGAGGCAGACCCAGGGAGACACCGCGGTGGGTACTGACCACTCCTGGGAGGCACGACCTGGAGTCTCATCTCATCTCCACTGCTCCCTGGGGGTACCCTGTGCCGTTGGTGGGGCAAGTGCTTGAGGCACTCGGTGTGTGGAGGAGGAGACAGAAAAGTTTCTAGAAGAAAGGTTTCTTCACATTTTCCTCTAAACTGGAAAATGCCCACTCCCTTCCCAGGGTGCTCCAGGATAGCACCAGGGTTCAGCACAGACACAGCAGACAAAGTGTCCATCCTCACGGAGCCTGGAGACAGAGTCACACACCCAGAGGTCTTTCAGTCTGAGCTACGGGCACCATGACAAGGACCCATGGAGGCTTCAGGGCTTGGAGCACAGGGCAGAGCTGGCGTGAAGGTGCAGGGTCGTATCCTGGGGAGAGGACACCTGTGCTGGGCCCTCCAGACAAGTAGGCATCAGCTGGGGGCAAAGAGAGGGTGCCCAGGTGAGGGGCCAGCCTGGGCACAGGCAGGAAAAGGACCCCATGGTATGGACAGACCCACAAGCTGGTCAGTGGGTGAAGTGGGAGGGCGGTCAGCAGAGCACCTGGGGGTGAGAAAGGGGCTGTGACTTGTGGCCTTGGTCTCCTCTGCACAAGACGGCAGTGGGGCTTGACTCTGCAGAGGTGGGGAGAGCGGTCTGATTTAAGCGCCTTAGAAAGGCGCTCCTCACCTCCCCTCTGCAAGTGCCTAGAGGGGCACTGACTGGCACAGGGGGTCAGGACCAGGTTGATGGAGGGGGTGGGGCTTCAAGGGGTGAGAGAAGAGGCTGCCAGGCATCAGAGCTGGGCACTGGGCAGAGAGGCCGCAGAGGACAGACCGTGCTGCACAGACAAGACCTGTGGCCGACACCCACAAGCTGGCACAGCCCCCAAGATCCCCAGCTCCAGGCGGCAGCCGCCCCACCCTGCATCCCAGCCTCCTTCCTCAGGAAAACCTACGCACGCCCAAACAGAGATTATGTCATCAAGGCAGAGGCTGCTCCGGCACCCGCGAGGGCACTCCGAGGCAGCCCGGGCCACAGCCCCACAGGCAGGGAGCAGCTGCCACCCTGTGGCGTCACCCGATGTCCCCAGATGTTAAAGGAAAGTGGGCTGCGAACCGGCACGTGTCATGGACGGGGCTGAACTGGAGGAGGGAGGGGAACGAGAGGGCGGCTGGGCCGTGGCAGGGGAGACAGGGACACCGATGCCATCCAGCAGCCAACCCCAACGGGATGGACCTCGGAGTCTGCGGGGCCTGCCCTGCAGTGGGGAGGGGACGGGGTGTCAGGGCAAGGCCCAGGGCTGAGCTGGCTGCCTACAGCTTGGGGAGATGACTCTGCTGGGCGGCTCTGGGTCCAAGGACCCTCTGTCCACCAGGCTCCACCCAGGCCGCCGCTCCTAGAGACCCCTGTGCTCCTTCTTGGAGCACCCGGTAGAGGCAGAAGAGCCCCAGCGGGCACAGAAGCCCATGGTTGGCACAGCCTTGGCCATTCCCAACAGAGCTGAGGACGAGGGTGGTGGTCCATGCCCACACGCATGCCTAGGACGGCCACATGGCACCTGCTGTGCCACGCCCCTGACCCTGGCACTTGGCACATGGGTACCTGGAATCCAGTCCTGGACTGCCCTGGGAAACGAAGCCAGCATCTTCCAGTGCCTGGGCGCATGCTCCGGTGCCTCCCCCAGGACCCCAAGCAGCCAGCACAGCATGGAGCCCTAAGCCTCTGGCCCCCCGAGCTGTGAACCAGCAAGAGAGCCCAGCCACCATCACCTCCAACTTAGAGAATAAGCACTAGTTCCTGAGGTTAGTCCCTCCTGGAGAGGAAAGGGATGGGAAACAAAATGTATTAAATAAGCCAGAAGCATAAGGGAGTCACGGCAACTGTGTCACCTGTGCCTGCACACCTGCAAAGCCAGTACCTCCCGAGGGTGTGAGAAGGAGGCAGCTCCGGCAGGGGCTCCCGGCCAGGAGGCAGCAGCAGGGTGAGTGTGTGCCGGGGCATGGCTGTGGGGTCAGGGTGTGCAGGGGGTGGGACTGTAAAGCCAGGAATGGGCTGGGGCGGGGCTGTGGGGGGTCAGGGCGTGTCAG
>NW_016811410.1:1406536-1430841 GCF_001698545.2 Rhinopithecus bieti | reverse complement strand
GCTGGGGCGGGGCTGTGGGGGGTCAGGGCATGTCAGGGGCAGGGCTGTGAGGTGGGGGCACTTGCCAGGGCAGGGCCATGGGGTTGGGGGAGTTTCAGGGGTGGGGCTGAGGGTGGGGCCATGGGGTTAGGGACATGCAGCCCCCACTTTGCAGTGCCTGTGATTTGAACACAACTGTCTCGGCTTCCTAAGACTGACCAGGAGGGCGGCCACAGGGACACCACGTCCCAGACAGTGGCACCTGAGACAGCCATGCAGATGCTGCTCAGGGAAGGTGCAGGTGGGACAGGAATCCCGGATGTGGCTCCAGGACACCATGTGAGCAGCAGAGTGTAACCCTGTGGGCAGGGCTCACCACACCAGCACCCATGAGAAGCCCCCAGCCAAGTGGTCTCTGCCAGCCATGTCCACAGGGATCCCTACTCAGGGACCCACTGTCCCAGACCCTGCCAGGTGAGTCACAGGCACCGGCAGGAGGCTGATCGGCATCGTAGCTATCCTCTGGATGACCGTGGCTCCACCCTGATGCCCAGCTCCTGCTGCCCCCTGGGTGCCCACCTGGCTGGGGTCAGACACACCTGGCCTTGCCACTGCGCACAGCAGCCCTCATGCCCTCCCGACCCCAGCCCTGAAGGCTCCAAACCAGTGAAACTGGAGACCCAGTGGCTGTTTCAGGTCCCTGCCCCTCACACCTGCCATTAGCAACCCATGAGGGTCTCTGCACTGCCCCGGGCTGGGCCAGGACCTCCTATGACCACCGGCCCTGCCCCATGCAAGCCTAGGCTCAGCCCCATTCCCGGCTCCCAAAGAAGAGGTCAGCTCTCATTCCAGCACTCAGCAGAGAAGGTAAGGAGAAGGAAGTCCACTAGCAGGAATCTGTCAAAACAGCTCCCTGTGTGCTCTGAGGAGAGCAATATATAATCAGCCTGGTGTCCCAAGAGTGGCCCTGCAACCACCACGCTCACCAGGAACCAGCGTCTACATAGTCCATCAAAGTCCTCTCATGAGAGTTCCCGGAGCTCCCTGCACACTGGCTGTGTATCAGGGGAGGGAAGGGACTGAGGCCGCAGAGCCCAGGGTGGCACCGGCAGAAGCGGCCGTACCCCGAGGGCAGGTGTGTATGAGGCGCCCGGGACAGGTCATTGCAGTGAGGAGCCCCGGGCAAGTGTTCCTGAACCTTCCAGGCGTCCACCCGAACTTCCATCGGCAGCACAGAAGTCGGAGACAGTTCTAGGCAAAGGTCAATATCTGGTTCCAAGCTGGGCAAGCGGCCAATGCTACACTCAGAGCCCCCAAAACCAACCCCTGCCTCATGGTGGGCTTCATGCAGGCCACTCTCAAGCCCACCTCCTTGGGTCCTCGGTTTCCTCATCTGCCAGTGGGAAGGTACAGTGAGGGTCTGCATAGCAGAGGCCTGGGTGGGGCCTATGGAGCATTAGGGGAGCCAGGGACATCGCAGCAGGACCCCACCATCCCTGGGGTCACCCCCAAGGAGCCCTGAGCCCCAGGCCCCACACACCTGCCTCCTATCTGCCACAGGACCAGCCTGGGGGGGTCCAGGAGCCACCACGTGGTCACCCAACAGCAGGGCTGACCCCAGCTCCTGGGCCCCCAGGCCATGCATCTGCCCCCAGGCCCCACCCAGTTTCCCCTTGTCCCTAGTCCCAAGTCCCCTCTCAAGGGGGCCCATGGAGGGGGTGGAGACCAGGCCCCTGCAATGGGAGGAGAGGGAGCAGAGGGACAGGGCTGTGTGGAGGTGCCGTGGGCAGCCCTGGTCACCAAGGGAGCCAGGCAGGCCCCCAGAAGGAGTGAGTGTGCAAAGAGTTGGGGTCGTCACTTGATCTGGGCCTCAGAGGGAAGTGGGCATGGCCCCTTCCTTATACACAGAGTCTGTTGTGAACCGCCGAGGAGCCCTGTGGCCCTGGGAAAAGGGGGCATAGGAGCCCCAGTACCATCTCTTTACCCCACTTCGCCCCACACTCAGCCCCTGAGGACTTAGGTGAGCACCCCAAGAGGGTGGTGGGTGCCCACCTCAGATCGACCCTGGCTTCTGGGGGTTGAGCCCTGAATGCAAACCCTTCACTACCCACCACATGCAGGTCAACGCCTACGAATCCTGGGGCCTCCGACCCACGTCCCCCGGCTCACATCCCCACCTCATCCTGCTGGGCCACTCAGGGCTGGACCTTGGCACTGTCTGACCAGAAGGCTCTGGTCAAGGACCCGCTGGGGACATGGGGGCCTGCTAACCAGCCAAGGTCAGAGGTCACCGCGTGAACCACTGGCCAAGCCCATTCCAGACCTGGGAAGGAGGGAGATGCCCTCCCAGAGTGAACTCTTCAGTGTGGGGGAAACAGACACTCAACGAGCCAACAGGGTGGCGCCAGGTGCCAGGGAGGGAGCTAGAGCAGGAAGGGGGGAGGGGACCACCATCCTGCAAGGCCATCGGGAGACATTTCTGAAGGGGATATTTGGGCAAATCAGCCTGGTGTCCCAAGAGTGGCCCTGCCACCACCACGGTCACCAGGAACCAGTGTCTACAGAGTCCATCAAAGTCCTCTCATGAGAGTTCCCGGAGCTCCCTGCACTTCCGGGCAAGTGTGGCATGGAAGTGTGGGCATGGGTCGTGATTATGGGGGCCAAGACTGGTCTGTCACATTCCTCGGCGTGATTTACGCCGTGTGATACCGTCAGCACATCCTCTACCTGTGCTGCCCGCCTCTCAAATTAGGACGCAGGTAAAAGGAGGAACCCACGCGGCTCCCCACAGTCCCATCTCACGGGCAGGGGGCTCCTTCCCAGGAACCAGGACTGCCTGAAGGAAGCACCTCTGTACTTGCCTGCGCTTGACGGCGTGGGGCAGAGCAGCTCGGAGCTCCAGGCCCACCAGCACCCACCCTCACTGTGCAACTTGACCAAAGGGCCACAGGCACAATCTTCCCAGAACAGCAAATGCATTAGAATCAAGGGTTTTTAAAATATTCATTCTTCACAGAAGGCTTTCATTTTTTGGCGTTGGCAACTGAGAGCAGTCCTATAAGAATCGAGCACGGGGACGCCTCCTCCCAGTTCACTCTGGATTCTGCGTCCACGTGGGTGGGTTGAGAAACCAACACCAGCCTCCCACACCTCTCACGGTGTCCGGCAGCGTCTCCAGGTCCTCCCCAAGGGCTGCTGGCTGGGGTCTCAGTCCCTGAACCAGGTCCCACAATCAGGGATAGGTTGTCTCGAGACTCATCAGCACTAAGCCCAGCACCCAGACAGCATGGACGTTCGTCCTCCCTAACGCAGCATTTGACTGTTCCCAGAGTTTCGCCACCATCCCCAGGCTTACTAGGAGCAACAAAATAACCAAAGAAAAGGTAAGGAGCTTTTCCAGAAAGCAGCTCTCCAGCCGCAATTGTTTCTGGTTTCTGGGTTGCTGGCACAGGTGGCCCATCCACATGTCTGCCGGGAAGGTCCTGCCAGGCCTGGGAACTGGGCGAAAGGGAGCTGGAGGGAGCAGAGGGAGCTGGAGAGAGCCGTAGGAGCCACCCCTCCACAGCACGTCTAAGGCCAAACACAGGCTCAAGGCGGGAGACGGCCAAGACGTGGCCTCTGGCACAGCCACCACCGAGTCCAAGGTAAAAGCGTTAGGTGACATTTCAACATTTTCCCCAAGAATAAAACAATGATCTGCCCTCCTGTGGGCCTGGCTAGAACCTTCCTCCTGCCCTGCAGGGACCCGCCTCTGCGTCTAGCACTCGGCCGAGCAGCTGGCCCACGTGGGTGTGGAAGGAGCACTTCCAATAACAAACCAGCTGGGGAAAGCCTGAAGCCCCAGCAGGGTTTCAGGTTAAAACCCAGTCTTTTCATAAGCCAGGGTTTGTATCAAAACTGGTAAGAAAACGCTCCCATTGAGGGCCCAGGAGAGTGAACAGAGGCCTGCTGCAGGGCGCCGGGAGCCAGCGCTATGTCACCCCGGCACAATGTGCACGCCCCCCCGCAAAGGCTGCCCCCAGGCCTGGGAGCCCAGGAGAGTAAACAGAGGCTGCTGCAGGGCACCGGGGGCCAGCGCTATGTCACCCCGGCACAATGTGCGCACCCCTGACAAAGGCTGCCCCAAGAGCTGGAGAATCAGCTCTGCTCCCGACACCCCAGGTCCCCTCCTGATGTCTTTGGAGGCCCAGGAAGTGGGTGCTGGACAGTTTCAGAGCTGCCACATGGTAGGTGAGCTGCCCACAGCTGCAGGTGTGTCCCAGGCCTGGGACGCTTCCCTTCACAGCTCACCCCACCTGCTCATCCAGGAGAGGCCCCCACCTCAGAGTGTCCTCAGGCAGAACCAGCCCCTTCACCCATGGGAGGACTGCACACCAGAAGTGGACATTACTAGGAGAGCTGTCACAAAGATCAAATGTCACACGTGGCTGAAATGCACGCAGAAGTTGATTAAATGCCGTCTTGTCTCCTATGACCCGGGAAGTGTTTGTGATGAGGAAAATCGTCCCACAGGACTCCGAGACGCTGGCCCTGCAGTGCTTGGGCAGCCTCTGGGGATGTCTGGCCCACACGGGGCTCCTGCCTTAGGAAATACTGGGCTGGGTGGAAGAGCCGGAACCGGCCCCATAGCTCCTCCTGGCAATGGGTGCCCCCCACCCTCTGCCCCTGGGGCACCCTGGCCCACCGGGTGAACAGGAGTCACCAGACATCACCTCACAGACCCCTCACCCTCTTGCCACAGCCTGTGGGGACAAAGACTCACCAGGCTGACAAGCAGGATCGACACAGATGGGGACAAGACAGGTGGGGCTAGAGCCAGGCATCGGAGCCGCTGGGCAGGGGTGGGGAGGCTCCCGAGTTACAGCAGGGAACACAGAGCAAAAGCATCCAGCCACAGCGCCCAGGAAAGGAGCACAGGGCCCTGGAGGAAGCCAGTCCCTCAATCTTTGCTGGGCCCCACGCAGTTTCCTGTACCACTGAGCATGTCTTGAAACCCCAGGGCAGGAAGGTCGGAGGTCAGGAGAGGGGATGTGGGCGTGGGTGCTGGCCTCTGACCCTGGACTCCTCAGTCGAGAGGGGGCCTGGAGCCTCGAGGTCATGCCTGGGTGCCAGTGCCATGGCCCAGCATTATGTGCGCTGCCCACGCGTCTCAGAGGGCCCACCTGGCCACCTTCCCCTTCTCCACTGTCCCCTCACCCAGCAGACGGGCAGACTCGGCGAGACGTATGCGGCCGGACCGAACCCCCCCGTGTAGGAAGGCAGTCAGCCTGCGTAGGCCTCTGCGACGGCCTGGAGCTCCTGGTGTGTTTCCTCATCAGCCTCCCACGCGATTGGCCCAGGGTGGAACGTGAGGCACTTCGCGCATCCCCGGGCAGTTCCAGGACAGGGCTCTGTCCTCAGCCGGCACCACTGCCCTTCCAGCCTCGGGGAGCCAACTGGGGTCTTACTCTGGGAACATACCCTGTGCCCCAGGCTCTGTCTTGGCAGCAATGCCCTCACCCTTTTCTGTGAAACAGACACAGCCATGATGTGGCAGCAGCCCAGAGCTGAGGCCTGTGGGGCCCCGGGCTCTGAAACAATCGTGGCCTCTCCTGCCCAGGTACATACCCAGAGCCGGGGGTCCTAGTGCCCGCACTCCCGGCAGGACCCTGTTGAGGGCAGCATTCTTGCCATCTCCCTCCCCCACCTTAATTACAGTGAGAGCTTCCACCCATGAAACATGCTCAGAGGCAACTTTCCGGCCAGTTCTGTGGATCCTGGTCCTGTCTAGTCTGAAATTGTCTGGAACCATGTTCCGGTATTTAATATTGACATCCTCAGACAACACAGGGAACTGCCATCAATTAGTGATTAGGGCAACCGCCTGAGCAACAAAGCATCTCCAGGCAGCGGAGGCTCAGGCCCTCCAGGGTCTGAGGGGCGGTGCCTGAGACCGCAGGGAGTCGCCCACAGCAGCAGGGACCTGGGCTCCTCCAGCTCCCCACACCGCTGGAGTGGTGGGCAGTGGCGCCTCCCCCTGAGCCGCCCAGAGGGGTCCTGCTGTCTGAGGCCTGGCCCCACCCACTCCTGCCTCTCACTGCGCAGGGCCCAGCACTCCAGGACCACCCACAGGGGCAGACCTGGAGGACTCCAAGGCCGCCTGGCCCTGCAACAGCTGAGAAGCCTGCTCCTGGGGCTGCCCGTCCAGAGGTACAGACACTCAGGAGTGCGCCCCGGACCCCAGAGCAGAAATGGAGATGGCCCTGACTCAGGGTGGGGCTTGGGGCACCTCCTGAGTCCTGAACCCTGAGGCAGGTGTGCCCAGCCAGGTAGGGAGGACGCTGGCCGCAGCAGCAGCAGCAGCACTGGATAAGGGGGAGCAAGCACAGGCACCTGCCCCTGCCTGTCCTCTCCCCAAACAGCTCCACAAGCTCTCAGGCCCCAGTGGGGTCAGCGGTACACACTGGACCTGCTCTGGCAAGGCCTTGGCACCTGCACGCCAGTGGAAAGGGCGCCCTGTGGTGCCCCGGCCTGTGTTGCCAATGCTGCCTGGGCCGGCTCCATCACCCCCAAGCTTGGGCCTCAGCCGGCTCCTGGAACAGGGTGCTCAGGACAGAGCAGGTACCCAGCCAGCAGGGAGGTACCCACGCCCCGGCCTCGCTGGATCGTCTTCCAGGAGCTGTCCCATAATTAACAATCATGTGATTCCCGAGTTGGGAGGGGCGGGACCTGAGGAGCGTTTCCAGCTCAGGTCCCCCACCCTTCCTCAAGAGGCCTAAGGCCCCATCCAGAGTCCAGAGGTGNCCCGGCCTGTGTGCCAATGCTGCCTGGGCCGGCTCCATCACCCCAAGCTTGGGCCTCAGCCGGCTCCTGGAACAGGGTGCTCAGGACAGAGCAGGTACCCAGCCAGCAGGGAGGTACCCACGCCCCGGCCTCGCTGGATCGTCTTCCAGGAGCTGTCCCATAATTAACAATCATGTGATTCCCGAGTTGGGAGGGGCGGGACCTGAGGAGCGTTTCCAGCTCAGGTCCCCCACCCTTCCTCAAGAGGCCTAAGGCCCCATCCAGAGTCCAGAGGTGGAGGGGGTCCTGCTGTCCCGGGCTCAGCCTGTGGGGGCCAAGGCTGCAAACAGCAGAGGGATGAAGGCAGGATCAGCCCAGTAGGGCTGGCTCTGGTCTCTGCAGCCTGGGGCAGGGCCAGGCCACTGGGGCCCGAGGCTTGCAGGGGCCTGACAGGGGCCTAAAGGTGCAGACGGGAAGCTAGACCCCAGCCTGAAAAGGGAAGGGTGCTCCCTGCCCCGATGCCACCACCCCAAAACCACTGCAGTCACTGCCACTGGAGACATCCACTGTAGGGACCAAGGCCACCTCCAGCCTGCTCAGGCCTCCCCAACCTCCAGGCCTCTGAGAGGTCTCTCTACTTGGAACCATCCCAACCCCAACCCCATCCTTCGAGCTCCCCACCCTCCACAGCACTGCAGGGAGCCCCAGCAGATGGGAGCCCCACAGGCTCGCGGTTGATGCAGGGCACAGCCAGGGACCCACACCGGCAAACACCAGGCAAGGGTATGGAGCGCGGGAAGGGGAAGGGCAGCGCACATAGGACCCCCGCTCCGTCTGCGTCAGTGACACCCACTCTCCCCAGGGCACTCCTGCTCCCGCGGCGGGGGATCGAAGCAACGGGACCTCCACTCTGTTGGCGTAAGCGACACCGCCCTCCCGGGACACTCCTGCTCCCACAGCTGGGGATCGAAACCATCCAGCCCAGCAAGGAGCCCTGGCCTGGGAGCAGATGGATGGGCAGGGCCCTGTGTCCTGGGGTGCAGCTGCATCAAGGGCCACACTCAGGGCTTGCTGTGGGGCCCGCGGGGGGCTGCCCATGAGGCTGGGTCCTCAGTGGGAGGAGGCCTGTGGATACGGGAAATCCCCTGAAAGACCCCCGAGGTCAGTGTGTTCAGAGGCCAGCATGAGATGGGGAGGGTATGGCTGGGCCAAGGCTGGAAAAAGCCCTGTCCACCCATCCACCCTTCCATCCTCCCATCTGCAGTCCCTGGGGTCCTGCACAGCCCTCCCACATCCATGCCACTGTCTCCCACAGAGGGAGACGGAGGGGCTCCTAGGAAGAGGTGGCTCCTGACAGCCACAGGACCCTAGGCCAGTGGGCTGTGGTCATTCGGGGTGCCGGAGAGCTTCCAGGGAGTGAGGCGGAGTTGGAGGAGGAGTGACTCAGAGCAGGGAGGGAGCATCACGCCCCCCGCAGCCAAAGTGATGGGCGGGCGGAGCTGCGAAGGAGGCGGTGGCAGGATGCTGCCTGTTCTGGCACAGAAAGTCACATCACCCCTGCCCACCCCATCTGGTGCCCAACCTCTGCTGCCGGCCCCCTGCCCTGCCCTCTCTCTGCTTCTGTCCCCAGGGGTGCCCACTGTGAGCCAATGATGGCAAGCCCAGGCCTGACACCCCCACAATCCTCCCACCTCCCACCATCCACCAGGCCCCTCTGCAGACACTAGGAGGGGGCTCCAGAACCAAATACCCCCCAGGGGACCCATCAGCTGCCCTGGGCTGGGGTCTCCTCTGCACCTGGAGGTGGGGTCCAGGGCTCTCGAGCCTCCACTGTGCAGCCTGCCTGAGGCCCAAAGGAGGCCACGGCCCAGCAGGCCCCTGAAAGCCACAGCCCCTGGCATGGGCTGCAAAGGCCAGCGAGGCTCCCCTCAGTGCACGGACTCCACTGGCCCCGGGAAATCAGTCAGGACAAAGGGCTCCACGTCCCAAGTACCCTCACTGCCCCTCTCCTTGTCACCCCATCACACACATGTGTGATGAATGCCAGCTGAGTGGCCCCCCCAGGACCACCCTGGGAGCAACACCAAGTGTCCCAGCCCCAGGACATCGGCCTGACCTAACCTAGAGGGGGGGCAGCCGCCTCTCCTGGATCTGCAGTGGACGGGCAAGAGGGCCCGGTTGCCAAGGCTGGGCTGGTGTCTGCCGGGCACAGCGGGAACTTTGCTCCAAGGTGGCGTGAGCTCCCATCTGATTTCCACACACATTAGTACTTGGTAGAGAGGAAAGCACCTTTCCTCAAACCGTCAACAGCAGTTCCGCACAGTCTCCTTTTCCTAAAACGCAAAGCACGGCCCTGGCCACCCCTTCCCCGACCACCACCCCATGGGCCCCTTCCAGGGCTCTTTGCGAAGAACAGGCGGAGCCCGTGTCATCCTCAGGACGGGTCCAACGTGCTCTCCTGGGTGGCTGGGCTAGTGCACAGGCCTTCTGGAATTCCTCCCAGCCCACCCAGTAGGAACAGGGCAGCGGGCTCACGGCTGGTCCTCTGGGCACCTGACACCCTGGATACTGCCCGCCGTCCACGCTGACGCTGTGAGGGCTGGCAGGCCCTGGAAAGGAGCTACTTCTGGACTCACACGTATTCCCAGTGCCCCTCCTGAGCGGCCCCAGGCCAGGCGGTCGCACACCTCAGGGCTGGATGAGGACCCCAAACACCACAGTGCTGAGGAGGGGCTGGAAGGGCCTTGAGGGCATAGCCTCTTCCACAACATGAAGGTCCCCGCCCACGCGCAGACAGGGGTTAAGGATGACCAGCTCATCAGGAAAGAATTTTATCCTAGAAATGCTAATGGCAAATGGTAGGAAAATATCATCTCCAACTAAAAGAATTCACTCAACAACACATGAACAGGGCTATAGCTTGGGAGGCCGCTGCACCAGGCACTGTGGGCACAGCTGGGGGCATGGACAGGGCTGTGGCTTGGGAGGCCCTGCACCAGGTACTGGGGGCATGAACAGGGCCATAGCCAACCGTTCTCATCTGCGTGGGCACCTTCCCCATCCCAGCCTCCAAGCCCTGGGGCAGGTGAGAAAATGGGCCCTGCAGGACCCTCCTTCTATCCAGGGTAAGAGGTAACCCTCTGATATGGTTTGGCTCTGTGTCCCCACCCAAATCTCATGCTGAATTGTCACGCCCAGTGTTGGAGGAGGGTCCTGGTGGGAGGTGACTGAATCATGGGGGCCGAGTTCCCCCTCGCTGTTCTCGTGATTGTGAGTTCTCACGAGATCTGGGCGTTTAAAAGTGTGGGTCACTTCCTCTTCACTGTCTCCTTCCTGCTCGGGCCATGAGGACGTGCTGGCCTCCCCTTGGCCTTCCGCCGTGACTGTAAGTTTCCTGAGGCCTCCCAGCCAGGCTGCCTGTAGAGCCTGCAGAAGTGAGTTCATTAAACCTCTTCATAAATTATTGCCCAGTCTCAGGTAGTTCTAGCAATGTGAGAACGGACTAATAACCACCATCTCGGGAAACCACGCCCAGCATTCCGGAGCAGCCCCTGCAGTTTCCCTGTGACACTCACTACAGACTCTCTGGGATGTGGGCCCTCGCAGGGCAGGTCGCCTGAATGAAGGAGCTGTGTGTTTTCAACCGGCCTGAATAGGCCCATCAGGCTTCGCGGGGCAGAGGTTGCCAATTTCCTGTTATGGGTCAGTCTTCTACATGGGCTCCAGACCAAGGGCCGAGCATGCACATCATGGAGGCCCCGTGCACACATGCCACAAATACACACTGCGTAAAGTTTGGTTCAGGAAAAAAGAATCCAAGCTAAACCCTGGTGATGTTGAGAGAGGGTCACCTGGCTCAGGGACCCCGGAGTCAAAGCCATCCCCAGAAATAACTGCTCAGGTTGAGGAGACGTTGACACATCCTCCCAGCCATGCTGTTGGGGACAGCAATGGCCTCAGTGTCCACCTGACCCTCTGGCCCTGTTCAGCCACTGGGGGATGCACCAAAGCCCACCCTCAGCTCTGGCCCAGGGTCCTCGCAGGTGTCCGGCTTGCAGACAAAGACATGGCACCACTGAGAGCCAACTGCATGGGAGGGGCAGAAGGTCAAGCCGAAGCCAGCATGAAATCCGCCCCCACAGCCCCTCTGCCTCCACCAGCTCCCATGTGCCAAGGAACAGGCTCCACCCCAACCCCCAACGCCCCCCACACCCTCGGACACCCAGGCCCCCATCTTGGGATGCTGGTGCCGCTGTCGGGTCCTGGGTGTTGCAGGGGGCTGCTTCCCAGACCCTCACCTTTGGATCATGTCAATCAAGGGGACTGCTCTGCTTCCTCGGCCCACCTGCACGCAGGGGCCAGCAGACGCCCATGAGGAACACCCCACTGCTCTGCACCCAGGGCCCCGGGGTCGAGGCTGGGCCCCATGCAGTGCTCATGGGGCCACCAGTGGCCGGGCGGGCACTGCCTCACCACGTGCACGTCACCACCTGGAGGGCAGGGAGGGGCGAGATGGGGCCCAACACCACAGTGGCGCCTGGGGGCCCCTGGATGTGCCAAGACCCACAGGAGCACAGGGGACAGGCGGTGAGGCCAGCGCTGCCAGACCCTCCCTCCCAGAATCCCGTCAGGACGCTCACGCAGGCTCCCAGCAGTCCCATGGCCCACAGACCTCTGCCTCCCCTCAGTCCGGCCCCTGGGGCTGCGGGAAGTTGACAGACTGGTGTCCCCACCTCCCGCAGGCCTCAGAGTCTACGAGCTTAGGCCTTGGAGACGATCACTGCTTCCCACGGGGAGGCCGTGGGGACTATGAGCTTAGGACTTGGAGACGATCACTGCTTCCCCATGGGGAGGCCACAGGGTTGCCAGGTGGCTGGAGAATCTCCCTGGGAAGGAATGAGGCACCTGGAACTGACAAGTGTTCTCAGTAAAGTTTCAGGAAACAGAACCAACATAACAACAATCCACAGAGTCACGCACCCCCAGGCTGGCTTCCGGATGGGTGGCTCTGGAACGTGGACATCTCTACACAGCTGGCTCCAGTCAGGAGGACACACAGATAGGACAGGAAGGAGCGGGTCTTCAGAGGGAGCTGCCCAGGCTCCTCAACCCTGTGCATCCACACCAGGTCTTCCAGTGGAAGGACAGACAGCCCCCCACCCAGTGCCACACCCTCAATTACCAGTGGGCAGAGGCACGGGGAGAAAGCAGCCCTGGCCCCGCACACTGAGGCAGCTCAGGATCCTTGTGTGGACGCGGACAACAGGAGCCACCAGACGCTGCAGGCTGCTCTGAGCTCCTGCAAGCAAGTCCCAGAAGACCCCGCAAGCATGGCAGCCTCTTCATAAAGCGCAAACACAAGTAGGATGGAGCAAGTATCACTCAGGCAGGGATCTACACGTCATCAAAGTTTTCAACACCCTGAAAGGAGCTACAGTCACAAAATCCCGGCTGCCGGGGAGAGCACAAAGCAGGGGCTTATGGCAGTGTCCGAACTCTGTGGCGACACGGTCCATGGGAGCAGACAAGAAATCAAACACACATGGGAAAGTCACTAACAAGTCTGCCTCCCTCGAGGAAATACGTGTGGCCCCCATGCAGGGCCAGGTTCACAGGGGCACAGACCCCGACCGCGGGCAGACGGCCTGCAGAAGCCAGCGGAGTGACCTTGGTACCACAGTGGGGGCTCCTCACGAGAGGTGGGCCACATGGAACACGACCCATGAGGCAGCCACAAGGTGAAGGCAACTCCAGCACCATCGGTGCACAAGCAGGTAAACCTGATATGGCACAGCCACCCCAGGGAATGTGCATCAGCCACTCGGAGGCACAGGGCAGAGGCCACTCGGAGGCACAGGGCAGAGGCCCCGGCCAGCACAGTCGGGCAGGAGAAAGAAACCAAGGAATCCAAACAAGAAAAGAGGAGGCCAAATCACCTCTCCTTGCTGACGACAGGATTCTATGCCTAGAAAGCCCCAGGACTCCTCCAGAAGGCTCCTGGAACTGACAAACGACCTCAGTAAAGTTTCAGGATACAGAATCAACATACAATAACCTGCAGCATTTCTATACACCAATAACATTCAAGCTGAGAACCAAATCAAAAATACAATCCCATTTACAACAGCCAAAAAATAAAATAAAATACCCAGGAATACACCTAACCAAGGAGGTGAAATGAGTTCTACAGGGGAGCCACAAAACACTGCGGGAAAAACCAGGGGCTGGGCACAGTGGCTCACGCCTGTAATCCCAGCACTGTGGGAGGCCAAGGCAGGTGGATCACCTGAGGTCAGGAGTTTGAGACCAGCCTGGACAACATGGTAAAACCCTGTCTCTATTAAAATATAGAAAATTAGCCAGGCGTGGTGCACACCTGTAATCCCAGTACTCAGGAGGCTGAGGCATGAGAATTGCTTGAATCCTGCAGGCAGAGGTTGCAGTGAGCCACGATTGCACCATTGCACTCCAGCCTGGGCAGCGGAGAGACAGTCTGTCTCAAAAAAATAAAATAAAAAAGAAGTCAGAGATGACACAAACAAGTGGAAACGCATCCCATGCTAACAGATTGGCAGAATCAATATTGTCAAAATAGCCATACTGCCCAAAGTAATCTACTGATTCGATGCTCTTCCTATCAAACTACAAAGTCATTTTTCACAGAAATAGGAAAAACTATCCTAAAATTCACATGCAACCAAAAACAAGCTCACATAGCCAAAGCAATCCTAAGGAAAAAGAACAAAGCCAGGGGCATCACATTACTGGACTTCAAACTATACTACAGGGCCACAGTAACCCAAACAGCATGGCACTGGTACAAAAACAGACACACAGACCAATGGAACAGAATGGAGAACCCAAAATTAAGGCTGCACACCTACAACCATCTGATCTTCGAAAAAGCTGACAAAATCAAGCAATCGGGAAAGGACTCTCCATTCAATTCAATAAATGGTGCTGGGAGAGCTGGAGAGCCACATGCAGAAGAATGAAGCTGGACTTCAACCTTTCACCCTATACAAAAATTAACTCAAGATAGATTAAAGACTTAAATGTAAGACCTCAAACTATAAAAGTTCTAGAAGAAAAGCTAGGAAACACCCTTCTTGACATCAGCCTTGGAAATAATTTATGACTAAGTCCTCAAAAGCAATTAACACAAAAACGAAATGTGACAAGGGGAACCTAACTAAGCTAAAGAGCTTCTGCATGGCAAGAGAAACCACCAACACAGTAAACTGAAAACCTACAGACAGGGAGAAAACATTCACAAACTACGTATCCAACAAAGTTCTAATACCCAGAATCTATAAGGAACTTAAACAACTGAACAAGGCAACAAACAAATAAACCTATTAAAAAATGGGTAAGATACAGCTAGGCGTGGTGGCTCATGCCTGTAATCCCAGCACTTTGGGAGGCTGAGGTGTGTGGATCACGAGGTCAGGAGTTCAAGACCAGCCTGGCTAAGATGGTGAAATCCCATCTCTATTGAAAATGCAAAAATTAGCTGGGTATGGTGGCAGGTGCCTGTAACCCCAGCTACTCAGAAGGCTGAGGCAAAGAATTGCTTGAACCCACGAGGTGGAGGTTGCAGTGAGCCGAGATCATGGCGCTGCACTCCAGCCTGGGCGACAGAGTGAGACTCCGTCTCAAAAAACAAAATAACAACAACAACCAAACAGGTAAAATACATGAATACTTTTCACCAGCAGACATCCAAATGGCCAACAAGCATATGAAAAACATGCTCCACATCACTAATCATCAGAGAAATGCAAATCAAAGCCACAATGAGACACCATCTCACACCAGTCAGGATGACTATTATTAAAAAGTCACAAAACAGCAGATACTGGCAAGACTGCAGAGAAAAGAGAACAAATGCTTATACACTATTAGTGGGAATCTAAATTAGTTCAGCCACTGTGGAAAGCAGTTTGAAGATTTCTCAAAAAATACAGAATTACCATTTGACCCTGCAATCCCATTATGGGCACGTATCCAAAAGAAAACAAATCGTTCTACCAAAAAGACACGCACATTCGTGTTCATCATGGCGCTAATCACAACGGCAAAGACATGAACCAACCCAGGTGCCCATCCACGGTGGACTGGCTGAAGAAAATGCGGTACGTATACACTGTGGCCTATTACACAATCCTAAAAAAGAACAAGGTCATGGCCTCTGTGGCAACATGGATGCAGCTGGAGGTCATAATCCTGAGTTAATTAACGCAGGAACAGAAAACCCAATACCACATGTCCTCATGTGTAAGTGGGAGCTAACCACTGGGCACAAATGGACATAAAGACGGGGACAATGGACACTGGGACTGCGAGGCAGGGGACAGGAGGAGGGGTTGAGAGTTGAAAAATCAGCCACTGGGTACCATGCTCAGTGCCTGGGTGACAGGATCAATCAGACCCCAAACCTCGGCATCAGGCAAT
This sequence comes from Rhinopithecus bieti, assembly GCF_001698545.2. NCBI lineage: Eukaryota > Metazoa > Chordata > Mammalia > Primates > Cercopithecidae > Rhinopithecus > Rhinopithecus bieti. The sequence continues at coordinate 1,415,646 of NW_016811410.1, read as the reverse complement.
ATACCCAGGCAACGAACCTGCACCCTCAAATCTAAAATAAGAGTTGAGATTATATAATCCCGGCACTTTGGGAGGCCGAGGCAGGTGAATCTCCTGAGGTCAGGAGTTCGAGACCCATCTAGCCAACATGGTGAAACCCCATCTCTACAAAAAATACAAAAATAAATAAATAAATAGCTGGGCATGGTGGTGGATGCCTATAATCCCAGATACTTGGGAGGCTGAGGCAGGAGAACCGCTTGAACCTGGGAGGCAGAGGCTGCTGTGAGCTGAGATTGTGCCACTGCACTCCAGCCTGGATGACAGAATGAGACTTCATCTCAAAAAAAAAAGTTGAGATTATAGAAAAGGAAAAGCATGACGCAGTGACACATGGTCTGAGCTGGAAGGACCCTGAGAGAAACATGGCGCCAGGTGAAGGCAGCCGGAGAGAAGAGTTTCATGCACTGTGTGACTCCGCCCCTGTGAAATGCCCAGGCCGCGACCCAGGGACAGAAGGCAGCGGTGGCTCCCAGGAGCTGGGGCAGGTGGTGGCAAGGGATGGTGTAATCCACAGGCATGGAGTCCCCCTTAGGGCTGGTGAGACACCTGCAGTTAGAGGTGGTGTGAAGAGTATGTTCTCCACATTGTCGATGCACTAAATACCACAGAACTCTTCACTCTAAAGTGGTTAATTCTGTGTGCTATGAATTTCACTTCAATTAACAAAATAATTAAGTGGCCCACAATCAGTGGGCTGTGGGCTGTGGCCCCCTGCAGGGAAGCTGGGAGTAGGCCTTAGGTGGGCGGGATGCACAGGGAGCCGGGGGCCTTGAGGGAGACAGGGACAGAGCTTTCTGCTGCACCCCAGCACTGTTGGCACGTCCTGCTGGACCGAGAGGTCGGTGGAAGAACGGCCTCAGTGGGAGGAGGGACCCGGGCCAGGACCCCTCCAGGACCCTCTCCCACCAGGGAGCTGAGGGGCCAACGCCATCCTCAGGGGCCTGAGCTGATGGGGGGCATGGATGCAGGGAGGGGAAGAGGATTCCCAGAACCAGCACCCAATGGGGCTTCCATGGGGCACACCCCCACAGGGCCTTACTGTCGCCCCAAACCCAGCGTGGTGGACCCAGCAGACGGCACAGTCTTCTTTTTCAACACGAGCTTCCTTGGTGGGAGGCAGGGGCAGGACAGTCGTTCATAGCAGGTTTTCTTGATGGAAGACGTAAAAAAGCATGTGAGTAAATAGGGCACTTCGTTCTGACTTTGACTTTAGGAAAGACGTTAAACTATGTTAAGTTCATAAAAGTCCAAGCCTCATCCATCACACCTGTATTTTATTTATACTCAGCCTGATTTCAGAGGATTCGTGGCAGCAGCACATCTTCCTGACCCGCTGTGGCATCAGAACAGCAGAAGGTGAGAGCAGCAGATGTGGCCGCAAGGGCGGCGAGGTGGCTCTGGGGGGGCCTCAAGGGCGGCGAGGTGGCTCTTGGGGAGCCTCAGGGGCGGTGAGGTGACTCTGGGAGGGTTGCAAGGGCAGCGAGGTGGCTCTGGGGGAGCCTCAGGGGCAGTGAGGTGACTCTGGGAGGGTTGCAAGGGCGGTGAGGTGACTGGGGAGGCCGCAAGGGCAGCGAGGTGGCTCTGGGGGAGCTGCAAGGGCAGTGAGGTGGGCTCTGCAGTGACCCGGGACACTGCTGGGCACTGGCTCTTCTCCTCTGATGACAGCCCCAGGTCCTCCCTGCCACACTCAGCCCGGGCCTGGTCCATCACAGCGAGGGTGTCCAGGAACAGCCAGTCCTGGGCCTCTGGAACTAGGGGAGAAGCGTCCACCGGGGTTGCAGGGGCAACACACGGCCTGGAGGAGCCTGTGGGGTCCTCACTACACTCTGGGGCCCTGCCTGGGCGTGAGGAGAGGACACGGTACAGAGAGATGGAGGGCAGGCCCATCAGCCCCGCACAGCCCTGGGAGGCCTCTCGCTTTCATGGCTTGGGACAATGTCTTTCCTTCCTGCTGAAGGCTCTGGGTCAGAATTCAGCCACAGACAGCCGGGGCACACACAAGGCAATAATAAATGGCAAGTAGCGCATTAAAGATGGGCAAGAGGCCCAGGCAGATGCTTCACAGGGGAGGAGCTCCAGAAGGCCAATGAGCACAGGAGAGAGGCTGTCCTTAGTTGCCACGGAAACACAAGGAAAACCCAACATGGGCTCCCTCCGGCCCCCCAGAACAGCCAGGGAGAGTGGCAGCAGCGAGGCCTGGCAAGGACGCCGGGTACCTTGACCCACACGCTGGGGGTGAGGGGGTGCCACGCGCGGCCGCTTGGGAAACCCAGGCAGCATCTTCGTGAAACCTACACTTGCTGTGCCACCCGGCACTTCCATTCCTAGATATTTACACAAAAGGCATGAAACAGACGTCTACCCAGGAATGTGCTTTGCTGCGTTACTCACAACAGCCAAATACTGGAAATATCCCAAACGTCCATCAGGAGGATAATGAATAAAGAAATTACGTTATATCCATACGATGGAACACCACAAGGGGATTTTTTTAAAGGAACCAGCTCCTGATCTGTAGCCACGTGGATGAATCTCAAAGGTGTTACATTGAGGGAAAGAAGCCAGGTTTACAAGAGCGCGTCCTAAGAGCGCGTCGTGCGATTCTGTTTGTGTGAGTTCAAGAACAGGGTGGACAGATCCACAGTGAGAAGCTGCACCAGTGTTTGTCTCCGGGGATAGGAAGAGGATGCCTGGAACAGAGCCCAGGGAACTTTCCAGAAGGAGGGCAACGCCCTCTGTCTCCATGGGGGTCTTGGTTACACAGGTATGCCCATCTGTCAAAACATCAATCTGCACACTCACATCTGTGCCCTGTGATCACACCTCAATAAAAATAGACGATCTAGATCAGGGACATTCTGTAGTGGGAGCGTCTCAGGCAGCTTATCTGAATTTCAGGAAATGGATGTTTACCTCTGGCAGCAGGAAACTGAGGCTCACTGAGGTTACATGGCCTGCCCACACCAAGGAGCCCTCCATCTGTCTCCAGGACAACTCCGTGCCCCGGGGGGAGGAATGAGCCAGGGCTGGAGGGGAGGACGGAAGGCGGCGTGGCCCTGGGGGAGGAGCAAGCCAGGGCTGGAGGGAGAGAAGGAAGGAACGTGGGTGTGGGTGGGGGAGGCGCTGGGCAAGGGAGGCTGGCTCTGTGGGATGGCAGGAATGGATCAGAAATGCTCTCGGGGAAGAGGGCACTGGAGGGGGCTCTACCAGTGGGGCAGGGACGGGGGGACTCCAAGGAGAACATCACACAAGCAGGACTCGGGGACAGCCTGAGGTCAAAACAACAGGACTTCTCAGCCAGCCTTGAGGCATGGAGTGACAATGGACACTGGGGGTGGGGAGGGCTGTGAGGACGAGGCCGCAGAGGAACTGCAGCTCCAACCCCACCAACCACCATAAGCGCTGGGAGCTCGGCAGTCACTGAGTGGGCAGCCCCCACGCACCCCACTGCAGTGGTGAGACCCAAAGCTGGGCCAGCAGTCAGAGCAGCCCCTTCCAGCCTGTCCTCAGGCTTCCCAGGCCCTGCTCCCCACATGGCTTCTCTGGCCTGTGACACGTGGGCTGGGCTCAGTGCAGGCAGTGAGCCAGCTGCAGTAGCGGACCAGGCCCCCTTTAGAAGCAGCATGCTCAGTGTGGGGTGAGTTCTCCTTTTGGGGTCCCTGGAAACCTGGCCAAAATGGGAGAAGTCTGCACAGCCCAGAATTCACTTGTATTCTGGAGGCCTGGGATACACCTCAGATCACACCTATGTGTGCATGTGCCTGTGGGTATAGCTCTGCGCCTATGTGTGTGCATGTACGTCTGCATGCATGTGCATGTATGTTTCTGGGGCTACGGTTCTGTGCATGTGTGTCAGTGTGTGTGCATGCATGTGTCACATCCTGTGTGTGTGTCGATGTGTGTGCATGCATGTGTATGCAGGTGCAGCTGTGCCTGTGTGTGCATGCCTATATCACATTGTGTATGTCAGTGGGTGTGCATGCATGTGTATGCAGGCACAGCTCTGTGCCTGTGTGCATGCATCACATTGTGTGTGTGTGTGTGCATGCATTGCGGGTTCACATGTTGCATCGTGTGTGCATGCATATGTCGCATCGTATGTCTGTGTGTGCATGTCTGTACCTATGGGTACAGCTCTATGCATGTGGCTGTGTGTGTCTCTGTGCATGTGTGTGCACACAGTGGTGGGTACAGGGTGCCGCACAGGGTCTCTCCAAGTGAGCCGATTATGTGCCTGGCCTCATCTGACCGATATATGATGCCTGGAGCCTGGAAAATCCACTGCTGAGCTGCAGAACTGAGATGCAGCCTAGATTCCACTGGCTGCACCAGATCTTCCCCTGAGCTCAGGGCTGCCTCCCAGCCCTGCTGGCTGCTGGCTGCTGGCTGCTGGCTGCTGCGGGAGGACCTGGGGAAAGTGTGTGGCAGCAAGCTGCAGCCTCACAGCCATTTATCACCATCACTGCTCTGCTAAGAGCCAGCGCCTCTGGGCTGGCTGCTGATGGATGGATTTTCCCCCAGGGCAGGAAGGCTGCTCGGGGCTAACAGCTCATGGATGGTCTTATTTCCCACACATGGGCTTATGAGCCAGACCCCAGGCTGTCCCCCAACCACATCCACCTGGGAGCATTCCAGACCCTCGCCTCACCTTGAAAAAGGTGGGGGTGGGCCCTGGGGTCCCCTTCAGCCCTGGCCTCCCCCGAGTGCCTGTGGGAGGGCTGACTCCAGCAGCAGAGCGGGGGCAGTCCTCCTGAGCCTGAGAGGCTGGTGTTGGGAGGAGGCGTTCAGTGAGAGTCCCTAGCCTGCCACGGCCGTAACAGCTGACACCCACCCAGTGGTGACCTCCACGCCATGTGGGCTGCAGATGTCTGAGCCAGGCCCCCGCTCCTCCACGCCTGACGGCCTGGGCCCTCCCCTGACTGCTTTCATGGTCTCCTGAGAACCCTGCAGTGTTTACAAACTGATGACTGGTACTGCTGTGGGCCTTGGGACAGTGTCCCCTCAACCTATGGGGAGGACTGAGGGCAGCAGGGGACCAAGGGCAGCACCTACGTGAGGAGGAGGCCTGGAGAGCCCACCCCACATGGCCTGTGGGTAGCTGAACAATGGCTCTGGGGATGTCCAGGCCCCAGTCCCCGGACCTGTGATTCACCTTATGTGGCAAAAAGGATTTGGCAGATGTGACTGAGTGAACAATCTTGAGGAGGGGCCTCCCGCATTATCCAGGTGGGCCCTAACTGCTCACAGCTGGCCTTGTAGGGAGACGCTGCTACCAGGGAAGGCGATGCCACAAGTGAAGCACGGGACCACACCGCTGGCCTTGCAGAGGTGGGTCACAAGCCATGGCTGCAGGGGAGCGGCCTCTGGAAGCTGGAATTGGCGAGAGCAAACCCTCCCTGGCACCTCTGGAGGGCAGGTGGCCCTGTCAGACTCTGGAACCAAGAGTGAAGGTGCTCTGTAGGAACCGCAGGGTGTGGCCGTGAGTTACGGCAACCCCAGTTTCCAGCGTGGCCTCCTCCCTGGGAGTCCCACACCTGCTGCCGGCCTGCCGGACATGAAGACATAGCTGTATTCGCTAGTGCTGCCTTGCAGAATGGCCTGGGAGTGCCAGCCTGACACCCCTCCTCCCTCTGCATCTGTAACAGCAGAGAACCAACAGACAGCCCAAAGAGGCCCACAGCGAGCCCTGTGCATCATCCCGGACTCAGAGCTCCATCCTGGCCAGGATGAGGCTGTGAAGCGGCCCAGGGCTCCTTCCCATCCTGGAGGTATCCATCAACACACCTGGTTAGGACCCACCCGCAGCCGGGGCAGAAGCAGAACCAGAAGGATGCAGCCCCGTCCCCAGAGCAACAGCCAGTAAGGATAGGGCAATGGGTTGGGGCCTCACCTTCCACCAATCAGAGGGGGTGATCTGTCCTGAGGGCGGGGCCAGGGGTGAGACCAAGGGGGTTCTCAACCACAGTCAGACGAGGTACAGGAGGCAGGCACCCCCAAAGTGACTCAAAGACGCAGCTGCCAGGGTTCATTATCAGATGGAAATACAAGGCTTGAGGAGTGTCCTAATTGGGGTCCTCCATTCAGCAGCCGGCACCCCCCACCCATGGCTGAGGACCCCAGCATCCAGAAGGGTGTCCCTGGGCTCAGGCACTTCCAGCCAGCGTCGGCCCCGACATGGCAGTGGCCCACAAACCCCATCTGTAAAGCAGGCTCCAGATCCCCACCCTGGGAACCCTACAGCCACGGTTCCCAGGCCCCTGGCACTCAGGAAAAAAACAGCGCACCTGGCAAGAGGCCCAGGCAGAGAGCTGCAAGAATAGCATGGAGGGTCATAACAGAGGCCATGCTCCCAGAGCCCCAGGCTCCTTGTCCCAACAGTGTGGGCCCATGCCGCGCCCACGCCCTGCCTCACTGGGAACCTGAGGCTGGCCCCACACCTGGCCTCACACAGAAAGACGTCCCGTCAATTATGGCCAAATCTGACCCCACACACAGCGCTCAGGGTAGGAAGAACGTGGCCGTGGCGTCAGCATGACACGGCCTTGTCCGGCTGGGAGGGCTGGTAAGACCTGCAACCACGGATCCAGCCCCCGCCACTGAAGAACCACAGTGGTGTTTCCCTAAGGTGGCCAAGCACACATCGGAGTGACCTGCAAGCACCCGTTCCTGACCCCAGACTTGCACCCTCCCCGACACCCCACACCTACAGAACACAGTTTCCACGTCTGGGTGGGGATCTGGAGTCTGAGTTTTCCACAGACTCCCGAGGCCTCCTGGGCACACTGTGCTCGGAGCCACAGAGCTACAGTGTGGCTTTCAGAGCCACGGCCGGGCCCCTTCCAGGCAGCACTGGGGCTGCCTTACAGACAACGCCACTGCTCAGTGCCTGGACGCTGGGACCTCCTCACGTTTGTGTGTGTGTTGACGGGCAAGGCCCCTACCCTGAATGCATGCCCAGCTTCTCTCCAGCTCAGCCGAAGTGGGGAAAGGACAGACCAGGTGTGCACGCAAGCCCCAACAGGGTAGGTGTGTCATGGGCTGTGCTGTGCCCCCAAAGTCCTAAGCTGAGGCCCTGACCCCTCGTGCCTCCGAACGTGGCTGTGTGTGGAGATGAGATCTTCAAAGAGTTGGTAAAGGTGAAGCAAAGTCACGCGGGTGGGCCCAATCCCACTGGACTGTGTCCTCACAGAAAAGACCAGGACAGAGACACCCACAGAGGAATGGCCATGTGAGGACACTGCCCACGTGCCAAGGAGCCAGGCCTCAGAGGGAGCCAACGCTGCCGGCGTGTGGCCTCGGACTTCCAGCCTCCAGATCCGTGAAAGCGCAAACGGCTGTTGTTTAGGCCACCCACAAACAACCTGAGCAAACAAATACGATGTCTGAAACTAAAACCTAAATACAACACGCCCCAATCCCAGCTCCCCAGCTCACGCCGCACCACAGCCCCAGCTACCAACAGCTCAATCAGCTGCTCGGCCTGACGCCTCGGCATGGGCTCGACTCCTCTCCGTCTCACACCCCGGCCCGTCTGTCGGGAAATCCTGCAGGCTCTTCTTCAAGTGTTTCCAGACTCCGACCGCATCTTGCCCCTCCTCTGCTTCTGGCCACCGTCCACTCACGCCTGGATTCCTGCAACAGCCTGGTCTTCCCGCCTCCACCCTCGCCCTAGAATCTATTCTCAACAAAGCTGCAGGCGTCGTCCTTTTGAAACAAACATGTCATGCCCCGCTCTGCTCAAAGGCTCCATGTTCCCATTTCTCTCAAGTAATAGCCCATATCCTTCTGGCAGCCAGCAAGCCGTCCAGGACCCAGCCCCAGACCCCTCCGGCCTCAGCTCCTCCACCCTCCCTGTGGCTGACTCTGTGGCACTCTCTGAAGCAGCCCAGTGTGCCTGCCATGCAGCCTGCACACCAGCAGCTCCCTCTGCCTGGAGCCCTCTGCCCGGAGCCCTCTCCCCCCAGAGCCCTCTGCCCCAGAGCCTCACGGTTCGTGCCCTGGGCTCGCCACATCCCTACTTAGTGTGTCATTTTCACCAAGATTCACCCCATTGAAGACTGCAGTTGCCTCCCACAACAGTATTTGTTTGTTAACATCCTATACATTTACTTCGCTTCACACAGATCAGTTCCAATCCACTCAGCCTTTCCACTACTTTCAATAGGCTGATGGGGCATCTGATAGAGATTTCCATGCTAAGAGACCCCACCAAGAGGGCAGCCCCCAGTCAAGAAAGGAAGCTGCTCAGCCCTAAAGATCCTGTGAGCAGGCTCTAAGTCTCTGCAGCTCCAAGATGAGGCAACTGCAGGTTATCTGTGGGGCTCAGGGAGATATCACTGCAGTACCTCCTCCAGATCTGTTCTCAGCAAAGCCCTGTTGAGTGAATGAATGAGTAAATAAATGAATGAGAAACTGAAAGAGTCAGAATGTAAAGAGTGAATGAGTGAGTCAGTGAATGAGTGAAGGAATTAGTGAATGAATGAGGCAATGAAGTGAATGAATGAAATAAAGTGAATGAATGAGGAAATGAGGTGAATGGGTGAGTGAATGAATGCATGGTGAGAATGAATGAGTTAATAAGAGTGAGTTAACAAGAGTGAATGAGTTAGTGAATGAAGGAGTTAGTGAATGAGTGAAGGAGTTAGTAAATGAGTCAAGGAGTTAGCAAATGAGTCAAGGAGTTAGCAAATGAGTAAATAAATGCATGAGTAAATGAGTGAATGAATGCACAGTGAGTGAATGAATGCAGTGAGAGAAGGAATGCACAGTGAATGAAGGAATGCACGGTGAGTTAGTGAAGGAGTGAATGAGTGAAGGAGTTAGCAAATGAGTGGAGTCAGTGAATGAGTAAATGAGATGAATGAGAGTGAAATGAGTCAATGAATGAGTAGGTGAGTGAATGAATGCACGGTGAGTGGTGAATGAACACACGGCAAGTGAATGAATGCATGGTGAGGGAATGGTGAGTGAATATACACACGGCGAGTGAATGAACGCACGGCGAGTGAATGAACGCACGGCGAGTGAATGGTGAGTGAATGAACGCACGGCGAGTGAATGAACACACG